>NW_026526876.1:49076712-49247373 GCF_024362965.1 Panthera pardus | reverse complement strand
CTGTGAAACTATACTGTGGAGACACCATGTTTCAACTCACATCAGGTGTCTCTTAAGTTAGAAGTGTTTGAAAACGTAGGCTGGGCCTAGGCGGAAAGTGACATATGCTCAATCATGTGAAACAACACGATGGTGAAACAGACTTTCACCTTGGCTCTTGTTTCACTAAGGGAGAACGGTTTGAAAACCTATGCGGGGCCGACAAAGTGCCATTTAACCAACTGTGGGAAAGAAAACTCTGGGTCAAGCATGTTTTCATTGACATCTTGGTTTCACTAAGTCAGAATTGCTTGGAAAACTGCGGGGACTATGTGCAAAGTGCCATATGGTCAACCCTGTCGAACGGCACTTTGAAGGAACCATCTTTCAAATAACATCTTATATCCCTCCATCAACATTGTTTCATGTCCTATGTGGGGAACGATGTGGAAGGTGACAAACACCAGCCACTGTGAAAGAACACTGTGGAGAAATCATCTTTCACCTAACATCTTGTACAAGTTAGCCGCGTTTGAAACCTTCGGCAGTACCCATGTGGAAAGGGCCATATGCTCAACTCTGTCATAGTGCACTTTGGGGAGACCACCTTTCCAGCAACTTCTGGTTCAACTAACTTGGAAATGTGTGAAAACACAGGTGGGGCCTTGTCGGATAGTGCCATACACTCAACTTTGTGAAACAACACTGCAGGGAAAGCATCTTTCAACTAACATCTTGTTTCAACGTGTTGGAAATGTTTGGAAGACGTTGCCGGGAACGATGGTTGAAGTGACAAACACTCGACTCTGTGGAAACATACTGTGCAGAAACCATCTTTCAACTCACATCTGCTTTCCCTAAGTTAGAAGCGTCTGAAAACGTGTGCAGGGCCTAGGCGCAAATGCCCTACACTCCATGCTGTGAAACAACACTGTAGAGAAACAGTCTTTCAACTAATATCTGGTTTCGCTAAGTGGGAACTGTTTGCAAACCAATGCCGGGCCTACAGGGTAAGTGCCATAGACTCAACTCCGTCAAAGTGCACTTTCAGGAAACCATCTTTTAACTGACATCTCGTTTCACCGAGTTAGAATTGTTTGAAAACCACCCACTGTGTAAGAATCTTGTGCAGAAACCATCTTTAAGCATCCCTTTTTTCCAGCAAGTTAGAAGTGTTTGAAAACCTATGTGGGGTCTATGAGGATCGCGCCATATACTCACGTCTATCAAAGTGCACTTTGGGGAAACAATCTTTCAAATCACATCGTGTATCCCTAAGTTAGAATTGTTTGAATCCTATGAGGGGAACCGTGTGGAAAGTGACATTTACTCGACATTGTGAGAGAGTACTGAGGAGAAACCATCATTCATCTGACATCGTGTTTCAATACGTGAGAACTGTTTGAAAACCTATGTGGGGCCTACAAGGTCAGTGCCATACACTCACGTCTGTGAAAGAACACTGGGGAAACCACCTTTTAACTACTGTCTTGTTTCCCTCAGTTACAAGTGTTTGAAAACCTACGTGGGGACTCAGAGGAAAGGTGCCATATGCTCACTCAACTCTGTCCAGCTGCACTTGGGGGAAACCATCTTGTAACTAATATGCAACCACACAACCCACCAATTACAGACAAACACCACACATATATCACACACCACAATACACATACCCACAACACACAAACACAAAACATGAAAAATACACCACACACGAACACCTGTACATTACACTCAAGGCATGCATAACACACATACACGCACACCTTGCACATACCACACACCTTGCACGCCGCACTAGCCACGTTAACACTGCATGCACACCTACCTCACACATACACCATGTGCACAACCATACATTACACACACCACAGAAACACCACACACTCACCATGCATAGGCCACAACATATCCAACACAGATCCCACAAGCCCCAAACACCCACAGTTACAACCCTCCCACAGTATTACCACATTCAACACATACACACAATTTCCAAACAAACCACCTCTCCTATATCACACAAACACACTCCACTTACACACCACAGACACCAAACCTACACCACATATCCAGAAGACAGATGCCACTTCCTCTACCCACATAACCTACACATACGCCACACATACCCTGCCCATATCGCTGCAAATGTGACTCCTATACCATACAGCTACATCACTCTTACACCGAACACACAGCAACACCTACTACAAACACATCCCTCGCATGACACACGAATGCCACACAAACACCTCACCCCTTCACCACATACACACCACATACACATCACACAGATATCTTCCACACACCGTTTACTACACGCAATACACATTCCACACATACCCACACACATACACACATGCCCTACACCCGTAAGACACACAAACACACTCCCTAGGTACACCACACACACATGCCAGACCTACACCACACACAACACACGTACACTACGCAGATACCACATCTGCAATAAACACAGCATGATAATCCATACATGTATGACACAAAGACACCACAAACACCACACACACCACACTTATATATCACACATTCTTCACCTGTATGCCACACGCCAACACCACACCAGGCAGCACGTACAAAACACACACGCCATACATAGGTGGCACGCAAACATACATCATAAGTCTAGCATGCACACATGACATATATAGTACCATCCCAACACATATCCCACACCCAGAGCACACAGAAAGACACATCCACCACCTATAAACCACCCACACCAGGCACACACCACACTCACCACACCAATGCGATACACAGACACACAACACATATAGAACATACATACCATCCGTAAAGAACAGGATCATGCACCCAACCACAACCACTCCAAACGTACACCACACACGTACCCCTCGAGAACCCACCAGACGCCGCCCATGCATTGTGTTTTACTGCCTGAAACGACACTGCTCATGTGTCTTTCACATAAGCTTTCACATACATCTCAGACGCAGTTTGTTGAAACCTTCCTTATTAGTGTGTGTTGGGAGAGGTAGCACGGTAGGCCTGTAGTCTCATCCCTTGAACATAGCTAGATGACCAGCAAATCATTCCGAATACCCCAGAAAGCAACCAGAAGATGGACAGAACCAAGACCACAGCTACAGGAGGAGAAGAAGGCACATCAAAGAAAGGGAGGAAGTGCCAACAGGGCGTTTGGGGGAGAAATATATCGAGGGTGCTGCCGAGGAGACGAGCCCTCATTGAGGAAAGTGTGGGAGGGAGAGGAACACACAGGGGAACACACAAGGTGAAACTTTCCTCAAAGACACATGAAAAGAGTCTCCACATCAGTCATCATCAGGGAAATACAAATCAATACTACAGTGAGAGGCCACCACACGTCTGTCAGAAGGGCTAAATTTCACGACACAAGGAACTGGTGTTGGCAAGGATGTGGAGAACGGGAAACCCTCTGCCACTGTGGGTGGGAATGGAAACTGCTGTGGCCACTCTGGCACACAGTACAAAGTTCCGTCAAAAGTTTGCCAATAAGATGGCCCTGGGGCACCTGGATGGCACAGTTAGGTGACTGACTCAATATCCACTCAAGCCTGGATCCCACAGTCATGGGACAGAGCCCTCATTGGGCTCCTCACTGGCAGCATGGAGTTTGCATCGGAATCTCTCTCTGTCTCTCTCTCTGCCCCTCCCCATATCTCCGTCTCTCCCTCTCTCCCACTCAAATCAATTAACTAATGAAAACACTCACCACTTAAAACGTGGGGTTGCCCTATGATCCAGCACTTGCACTGCGAAGTATTTACCCAAAGGATACAAAAATACCGATTCAAAGGGATATAGGCACGCCAGTGTTTTTAGCAGCACAATGAAAACTAGCCAAAGATGGAAAGGGCTCACATGTCCACTGGCTGAGGAATGGATGGAGTTGTGGCATATGTATAAGTATACATACACACAAAAGAATATTGCGCAGCCAGGGAAGAGAATGTAATTTTCCTTACAACGATTTGGCTGGAGCTCGAGATTATAACGCCCAGTGAAATAAGTGTTAGAGAAAGGATGATACCGTATGATTTCACTCCTATGTGGAATGGAAGAAACAAAAGAAATATATAATCGTGGAGGAAAAAGAGAGTGGCAAAACAAGACACAGACTGTTAACTATAGACAACAAACTGATAGTTAAGAGAAGAGATGGGTGCGGGGATTGGGTTCTATAGGAGATGGGCATGGAAGAGTACACTTTGCGATGTGCACCGGGTGCTGTGGGGAAGGGTGCAACAACTGAAATCTACACTTGAAACTGTTATTGCACTGTGTGTTAACTACGTAGAACTTCCATAAAACACTTTAAAAAAACATTCTGTATTAACATTGGGAAAGTCCCCGTGCTGAAGTGCTCAGAGCATTACTGTGCTTCAACATTCTTTGTGACTCATAGAGAAATAGAGTAAGACTTTCCTCACCACCTCTCTGTGTAGACCCTTGTGCTTTACTGCTGAGAAGTAGCCTTTGCTCCCAGAGGGTTTTAGAAAGCTTCTTGGGGATCTGTAGTCAGAAGTATTCTTAAACCCTGGTGTAGAAGCACCAGGAAATGGCCTAGCGCCAGGTGCCTAAAAGTACAGTGTGACACACTGTATCGGACCTACACCACCGAGATCCCTGGTGTGTAGGTGAGTTTCCAAGCCATTTCTGACCCAATGCAGGGCTGTCGGGGTCTGATGTCCCAGAGGATGCCTAGCCCCCATGTCCCTGCTCCCCTGGCACTGGGCAGGCAAAAGTATTGTAGGAATGGGAGCCATGTGAACCCCTGCCTTATGGATGGGGCTAGCCTCATTCGGAAGAGCAGACAGTCTGCAAAAATATACCATGCTCCATGACGTGATCAGGGAACTAAAAGGCTTTTGCATAAATAGCGCACCAAGCTTCACTCCAACATCTTGATCATCATATGGAAGCACATTCTTCAAATGGCAGAGCCAGTGCTGACCTTCTCTACCAATACAACGGGCTGAAACACACGAGAATTCAAAGTTCTGCTCAATGTCCTAGGCGAGAACGTGGGCCTCTTGCTCACAGGGCTCCAAAGGGCATCCTGTGGAACCCTCCTGTAGTCAGAGACCCCAAAAGTTCTTTTGATACGTCGACTAGCCAGATCGTGAATATATTGTGCTGGTCAGACTCTTCTACACATGAAGAACACTGGCCCTGGGTGTATCCACTTTCAGCAAATTTCTTGATCATCTGTCAAGGTCCGTCTTGGAGTCCATAAAAAGTGAGTCCTAAAAGACTCTAAAAAGTTCTCTATCCGGCTGCAGATATCCCATGGGGACCAGCCATTGTGACTGCGTGACAAGTGGAGCTAGAGTCCCTGTCCTTGTGGTTTCAGGGACTACCTGAACATCCAGAGCCCTAGGGCATCAGAACGGGTCCAGCCGAGAACTGTGCACGGGGAGGATCCAGCAGCCATATAGGACGGGAGCTGGCTCCCTTGCTGGGCCTTGGGGAAACGAAGATAAACATCTCCATTTCACATTGATCGCCTTCCCATTGGATGGAAATATTGAGTGGCCTTTGCCTAGCTGCAGCCATCTCCACTGCCTCCTTGTGTTTCCAACTGCCTCTTGATTCACCCTTAGGAGCCATGGAGATGACACTCAGCCGGCACCCAAGGACGGACATCGGGTTCCCACTCCATCCTGAGCTCTGTTAGAGGCACCAGCATCGCATATCCCAAAGGAGGACACTCCTCCTAGCCGTGAGCTTGGTGTTTGGCTGTTTGCAGCAAGGGGTGGGGGATTGGAGCCAGCTCGCCTCCTTGCTCTGTCTGATTGAGGTGCCTTCCTCCTGAAAGGCAGACAGTTCACACAGGGCTCCAGAAGTAGGCTCCCGAAGTTGGTCAGCGGAGGAAGAGCCCTTCCTGTAGGAAGAGGGCACCAGTGTCCCTCTCTACCTTTTGGAGCCACCGCTGGTGGCACCTCCCAGGTACAGCATTGTCACTGCTCAGTCCATTCAATGATGCAAAAAGCAACAAACGCCGACCACGTCCCAGGGCTCTCTAGGTCCTTCTGAAGGAAGAAGGCAGATCTGGTGCTGACAGGGCTCCCAGATGGAGACTCTCCAGAGTGCTTTCGTTTAAGCCCACTGTAGTGTCTTCTCACAGCCAGCCAGGTTGCCAGGGGTTGGTGCTGGGCACTGCTTTCTCCATAGAATTCCCCTTCCAAGCTCTGAAGACCTGTGGCCCACCGTATCGACCTTATCTTTGCTCTCTTGTGGAAACAAGGCTCTTCCCGCAATCCCTTCAGAATCAGTGTCCCAAGAGTCTATCCTCCGTCTGCCACCTGGGAGTCGGATCCAGTCCTTCGGACTACAGGAGAGAGATTGCCACAGGGCTACTTCTTCATTAATTCACTGGGTTTCAGAAGTATGCAGCCATTCAGAGCTCAGGGATGTGAAGGGGACCAGTGGAGGATGTCTCGTGTTTAGGCTAAGCTGGAGATTTGGTCAGAGAGCAGGACTCCTTCTGGCCAGAGACAAATGAAGGAAGCCTTTTCTCCAAGTGGATCCACGTTCCCACCATAAATGTGGAGCTTTGGCCCACGTGGCACCCATTTCCTTTCCCTTGCTGTGTGTCTGACATTGTATTATTTTTTCTCCCTTAGGCGCCAAGGAGCCATCACTAACTCAGCTGGCAAACCTGGCTAGGCTGCAATCTCCCACTCTGCTCTTGTGTTCAGTCAGAAGTATCAGGTTCTGCTCTACCAAAGGAAAGCAGGCCTTGAGTGCCTGGTTGCTTAGTGCTTGGTCGGCTGTGCTATGGAGGGTGAGGAGGGCCAGCTTACCTCACTGACCCGGATGACTCAGTTGCCTTTACTCTGAGAAGCAGTTTGCACATGGGCAGTAACAATGAGGAGGGGGTCAGCATTGGGAGAGGCTTTGCCAGGAACGAGGGAACCAAGTCCTTGTTGCAGATTCCTGAGCAAGAGCCCTCAGAGCCTCAGAGCTACAGCTCAAACGCTGCTGCCTCCCTCAAGGGATGGGAAACGTGGCAGCGATCGACCAAGTCAGAAATCCCTGGCTCCTGAAGAAAGAAGGCAGGCTTCTTGCTGAAAGGCCTCCCAGGTGTAGTCCTTCAGAGGGCCCTTTGGCCTAATCCCACAGGCTTTTCTTACTCCGGATACAACCTGGTTGATAGGAGAGTGCGTTGGCTTCTTCACTGTCAACTTTCTCCAAATCTGTGTGGTGAAGAACCTTGGCAGTGTGTGTCTCCATTGCCACTCCTGAACATTGCAGATGAAAGAGGGCTTCGGTGAACACTGTTCCGGGACAGTGTTCCAGGGTAACATCCTTGTTTGGTGGTGTGCTTGTGATGGTGATATCGGTATTCAATTGGGCCCTTCTCAGTTTGGTTTCAGAATGATATGGGCATGCCTATACCAAGTGTGTGTGAGGATGCCCAGGGAGAATGCTCGTGGGTAGGCTAAGCCTGAAGTTAGGGGTGGATCCCACCTGCTTGCTGTGTGGGTCAAGGGGAAGGGAAAGTCATGGTCTCTTTCCTCGGTTCTCCCCGTGCCCACTTGCATGCACAGCTTTGACTCACCCTGGAATCAGTCTTCTCTAATTGCTGCTTTCTTAACTTGTTGTCAGTTATCACATGGAGACCCTGTGTCTGTCCCCTACAGCAACCCAGGTCCCCGATTTGCGGGTGACTTTCCAAGGCTTCCCTGACCTGACGTGTGGCTCTCAGAGTCTGATGTCCCAGAGGACATCTATTCCCCCTGTCCCTGAACGTTAGCTGGTGGGCAGGTTATAGGATCATGGGAATGGGTACCAACCGGGACCCCCTCCCTAAGGGGTAGGATTACCCTCAATCAAAAGAACAGAGCGTCGGGCAAGTGCAGTATGCTCCACAACCTGATCAGTGCACAAAAAGCCCTTTGAATAAACAGTGGACCAAGACCTCGTTCCCACCTCTTGATCGTTGCATGGAAGCACATTCTTCATTTCTCAGATCCAGTGCTGACCCTCTCGATGGATATGATGGGCAGAAATGCACTAGAAGCCAAAGTTCCCCTCTGTTTCTTAAGGGAGAATGTGGGCCTCCTGCTCACAGGGCTCCAACGTGTTTCCTTGGCAGAGCTCCTGGAGCCAAGCACACCAAAGTTGCTCGTGATTCCTGAGCAAGCCGGCTTGCAAATACATCGTGCTAGTCAGGTTCTTCTAAACAGGAAGAACTCTAGCCCTCGTTGTGTCCAGTTTCATGACGTTGCTTTATCATCCATCCAGGTTCGTCTTGGGGCCCATACAAATCCAGTCTTTCAGAGTACTCTTTCCGGCTTGCAAAGGTCCCACGGGAACAGTCCTTGTGACTGTGGGATAAGTGGAGCTAAAGTGGCTTTGGCCTTTTGGCTTCAGGTCTACACGGACATCGGAAGGGCATCGGAAGGTGTCCAGCCGAGAGGTATGTGTGGGAATGGCTCTTCCAGATGTATTAGCAGGGAACTGTCCCCCTTGCTGGGCCGAGTGGAAATGAAGAGAAACATCTCCATTCCACATTGATTGCATCCCCACTGGATGGAAATATTGAATGCCCTTTGGTCCTGGCTGTAGCCATATCCTCTCCCTTCCTGTGTTTCTGACTGCCTCTTCTTTCACCCTTAGGAGTCTCAGAGCTGGTACTCCCTCAGCAGGCACCGTTGGATGGGCATCGGCTTCCCACTCGGTTCCAGGCTCACTTATAGCCATCAGCACCTGATAGATATCCTAAAGTAGTTGTGCCTCCATACCCTGACCTTGGTGCTTGGCTGTTTGTAGCAAGGGATGGGTGGGTGGGTGGGTGGGTGGAGACAGCTCAACTCTCTACTCTGCCTGATTGATGTGCTTTCCTTCTGAAAATCAAAGAGTTCACACAGGAGCCGAAGGTTCCAGAAGTTGGTCTGCACAGGAAGAGCCTCTTACAGTTAGAGGGCACCAATGCCCCTCTCCACACTTTGGAGCCACAGCTGGGGGAACGTCGCAGCTAGAGCACAGTCACTGCTCACTCCATTCAATGTTGCAAAAACCACCAAAAGCTGACCAAGACCCAGGGTGCCCTAGGTCCTTCTGAAGGAAGAAGGCAGGCCTGGTGCTGAGTCGGCTCCCAATGGAGACACTAGGTGGCGCTTTTGCATAAGCTGTCTGGGGCTTCTTCTTCTAGCCAGGTTGCCAGGAGCTGGTGCAGGGCACCGCCTTCTCCATAGAATTCCCCTTCCAAGCTCTGAAGAGCTCTGGCCCTCCTCATCCCGCTTGATGCATTGTTGCTGTCTTGTAGAGACAAGGGTCTTCTCACAATCTTTTCAGAATCAGTGTCTCCAGAGTCCTATCTTCTGTCTTCGACCTGAGAGTGTGGTCCAGGGCCTGTGACTGTGGGAAGGTTTTTGCCACAGGACTGCCTTCCTCATTAAGTCACTGGGTTTCAGAAGTGTGCATGCGTTCAGAGGTCCCGGGCATTTGGAGGGACCCAGCAGAGGATGTTTGGTGTGTATGCTGGCCAGAGATTTGGGCAGGGAGCTGGTCTCCTTCTGGCCTGAAGGCAAATGAAGCAAAACATCTCTGCAAGGGGATGCCCATTCCCTTTTGAAAGGTGGAGCTTTGGCCCACCTGGTGCCCATTCCTATCGCCCTGCTGTGTTTTAGAGAATGTATTTTTTTCTCCGTTAGGCGCCATGGAGGCATCCCTCAGTCACTTGGCACCCCTGGGCAGGCCACAAATTCTCACTCTGCTCCTGTGTTCAGTGAAGAGCGATCAGGCTCTGCTCTACCAAAGGAAAATGGGCCTTGAGTGGCTGGGTGCTTGGTGCTTGGCCTGCGGTCCTATGGAGGGTGAAGGGGAGCCGGCTTGCCTCACTGTCCTGGATGACTGAGGTGTCTTCATTCTGAGAAGCCGACATTTGCACATGGGCACTAAGAACCGAGAGGGGGACAGCATTAGAAGAGCCCTTGCCAGGAATGAAGGAACCAAGTCCTTGCTGCAGATTCCTGAGCAAGAGCCCTCAGAACCCTATAGAACCCTCTGCTCAAGCACTACTACCTCCCTCAACTAAAGGGATAGGTGGCGGGGATGGACCAAGCCAGAAATCCCTGGCTCCTGAAGAAAGAAGGCAGGCTTCTTGCTGACAGGGCTCCCAAGTGTAGTCCTGCAGAAGACGCTTTTTGTCAAAGCCCACAGGCCTTTCTTATTCTGTGTACAACCTGATTGGAAAGAGACTGTGCTGGGTCCTTTGTTCTCTAGTTTCTCCAAATCATGTGTGATGAAGAACTCTAGCAGTGTGTGTCTTCTTTGCCACCCCTGAGCCCTTTGGATGAAAGCCTGTTTGTGGGGAAAGTATTCTGACACATTATTTCAGAGTACCATCGTCTTCTTCCGGCTTGGAGGTTTGGTTGGTGTTTTAGTGGTGGTGATAAAGATGGTGTTTAGTTGATGGTTTCATTGGGCAATTTTCAATATGGTTTCAGATGACGAGGCCCTTCCCAAAAACAGGGTGTGTGCAGGTGTCCAGAGACACTGCCTTGTGGGTAGGCTATGGCAGAGGTTGGGGGTGGATCCCGCCTCCTTTATGGGACAAGGGGAAGGTCGTGGTCTCTTTTCTCATTTTCCTCCATGCCAATTTGAAGGCACAGCTTTGACTCACCTATCGTCATTGCTGTCCCATTGCTGCTTTCCTAACTTGGTCTCAGTTCACACACGGAGACCCTGTGTCTGTCCCCTACAACAACCAAGGTCCCTGCAGGGAGATGCGTTTCCAAGCCTTTCCTGAACCAATGCAGGGCTCGCAGAGTCTGATATCCCAGAGGACACCAAGGCCCCCTGTCCCTGAGCCCTTGGTGCTGGCAGGCCACGGTATGAGAATGCGTAGCCATGTGGACCTGCCCCAAATGGATGGAGCTACCGTCTTTCGGAAGAATAGTCTGTGCGTGTGCAGCATGCTCCATGACCTGATGAACACACGAAAAGCCTTTTGAATATACACTGCACCAGGCCCTCATTCCCACCTCTTGGTCATCATATGGAAGCACCTTCTTCATATCTCAGAAGCTCTGCTGCCGCTCTCGATGGATACAAAGCACCCCAGAAGACATACTTCCTGTGTATGCCTTAAGGAAGAATGTGGGCCTCTTCCTCTCTGGGCTCCAACGAGCATCCTTGGCAGCACTCCTGTAGCGAAAGCACACAAAAGGTCCCTGTGATTCCTCAGCATGCCAGCTTGTGAATACATTGTGCTACTCAGGTTCTTCTAAACATGATGAACTCTGGCCCACGTTGTATCCAGTTTCAGGACATCTGTTAAGGTTCACCTTCTCCGTACAAAGTGAGGCTTTGAAGACTACTATCTCTGGCCTGCAGGTGCCTGATGGGGAAAGCCCTTATGAGTGCGGGAAAGGTGGAGACAAAGGAGTCCAGTCCTTTTGGTTTCAGAACTGCAAGGACATCCAGAGCCCTAGGGCATCAGAAGGGGTCCAGCGGAGAGCTGTTTTGGGGGAGGCTGGGCCAGATGGATTAGCTGGGAGCTGGCTCCCTTGCTGGGCCTCAGGGACACGAACATGTACATCTCCATTCCACACTGATGGCATTCCCATGGGATGGATTACTGAATACCCTTTGGTCCTGGCTGCAGCCATTCCCCTGTTTCTGACTGCCTCTTCATTCCTCCTTAGCAGCCATGGAGCTGACACTCACTTGGCAGGCATCCAGGGAGGGTTGTCGCGTTCCAACTGGGTCCCCTGGTCAGTAACAGCCATGAGCATCGGATATCCCAAAGGAGAACAGTCCTCCTATTCCTGACCTTGTTCCTTGGTGTTTGTAGCAAGCCGTAGGGGGAAGGGGGGTTCTTCTCAGGATCAGTTCAAATTCAGGGTCTCAAGAGTCCTATTCTCTGCCTTCCACCGGGAAGGCGGGTTCAATCCTGTGACTGGGCGTTCGGTATTGTCACAGTGCTGCATCTTCGCTAATTCACTGAGGTTCAAAAGTTTGTGGTCATTCAGAAGCCCAGGGCATTTGAAGCAGAGCAGCAGGGAGTGTCTGGTGTGTAGTTGGGCCTGCGATTTGGGCAGGGAGCTGGCTTCCTTCTGGGCTGAGGGCAAATGAAGCAAAGCATCTTCCGAATGTCGAGTTTTGGCCTATCTGGAGCCCAGTTCCTTCCTCTTGCTGTATTTGTGACAATTTATTTTGTCTCTCCTGGAGTGGCCATGGAGCCATCACTGAGTCAGCTGTCACCCCTGGGTTGCCTGCAAACTCCCACTCTGCTCCTGTGCTCAGTGAGAGCTCTCAGGCTCTGCTCCACCAAAGAATAGAAGGTCCTTAGTCCCTAGAGCTTGGTGCTTGGCCTGGTGGGCTATGGAGGGTGAAGTGGAGCCAGCTTGCCCCACTGACCTGATGAGAGAGTTGCCTTCATTCTGAGAAGCAGACAGTTTGCACATGGGCAGTATGAACCGGCAAGGGTCAGCACTGGAAGAACCCTTGCCAGGAATTAGGGAACAAAGGCCTCGTTGCAGATTCTCGAGCAAGAGCCCTCAGAACCCCATAGCTACAGCTCCAACACTGCTACCTCCCTCAACTGATGGGAAATGTGACAGCGATAGAACAATCCATAAATCCCTGGCTCCCCAAGAAAGAATGCAGGCTTTCTTGCTGACAGGGCTCTCGGGTGTAGTTGATCAGGGGACTCCCGTGCCTAAACTCACAGGACTTTCTTATTCCAGATACAACCTAGTTAATAGGAGACGGCCTTGGGTACTTCTCTCTCAACATTCTCCAAATCTGATGTGTGATGAACAACTCTGGCAGTGTGTGTCTCCACTGCCTCCCATTAGCCCTTTTGGTGAAAGTGGGTTTGCCTGGAGACAATTCCAAACAGAGTCTTCGAGTAGTGTCCTCTTTTTTCAGTGTGAGGGTTTCATGGTGTCCTTGTGATGGTAACAGAGATATTGCATTGGGTCCTTCTCAATTTGGGTTCAGAATGATGTGGCCTTCCCCAAACCTAAGGTGTGTGAAGGTGCCCAGGGAGAATGCTTGTGGGTAGGCTAAGCCAGAGGTTAGTGGTGCATCCCGCCTCCTTTGTGGGACAAAAGGAAGAGAAAGTAGAGGTCTCCTTCCTCAATTTCCCCCATGCCCATTTGAATGCATAGCTTTGACTCACCCTGTAGTCATTCCTCTCCCATTGCTGATTTTCTAAGTGGGTCTCACTTCACACCCTGAGACCATGTGACTCTCCCATACACAACTGAGTTAGAAGGATTGGAAGTGAGTTTCCAGTCAGTTCCTGAGCCAGTGGAGGGTTCTGAGGGTCTGATGTCCCAGAGACAATTGGTTGTCATGTCCCTGAGCTCTTGTTGTTTGCTAGTCTTTTATACTTTCCTGCTTCCAAGACCTGCTTCCGAACACTGCCATCATCGGGAACACAGCCCTCCTACAGCTGTATCACTGCTACCCCCACGTACCGATGGCAAGGGCAGGGCGCATACCCAGAGCCAGGTCTTTCCCTCTGATTCTGAAGGAAGAATCTGGGCAGGCTTCTTGATGAGGCCTACAGGGGGAACTTATGAATGCCACCATTTGCCAAAGCCCACAGGTACTTCTACCTGAGTCAGTCAGCGAGCTGCAGAAGACTGTGCCAGTCACCTCACGTCATTATCTCTGATACAGAACTCTGGCCCTCCCTCTCTCCATTCTCACCCCTTTGCTCTATTTTAACTCTTACTGTCATACCCTGAGCCCTGACCTGGGATTCTGGTCTAGTCATGGTGACTGTGGCAGATGTTTGGCCTAAGGGACCCTGGCTCTTTAGCAGGATAGTTTTCCCTGTATGATGGTTCATCTCTGCATGGGTCTCACAGAACTCTGACTGCTGGCCAAGTAGGCCTGTGTTGTTGTTTTTGTTTTTGTTTTGCCACGGAAGATCCTCAGAGCTTCTTGGCTTTCAAGCATCTTTGGAAGACAAGAATCACTATAAAATAGGAATTTGTTACAGTATCTGAATGATGCTCAGGGCAAGAAGTATATATTTTAAACCCGTGCAACCCTAATGATAGTTGAATAGACAAGGCAACTCAGCCCTAGTACCAACCTCTGCATTTCTTCCAGGCCTATTGTACACTGGCCAGGATCTTGACTCAGAACATCCTCATTTTAGGTTATCCTTGGCTTTCTTCCCTCCATCATATCATGCTTATCCGTTTCATCTGAGGGTACATATGTGAGAGCACGTTCATCTTGCAAACCAGGGCTGGGAGAAGTCAACTGGTAAGGAGACAAACACCAGGATCTGTTCTAATGGGTTCCACCCTATGTGCCAGGCCCTGCCTTCTGCCACGATCCTTTGAGCTGTTGAGAGCCTAGTCCTGCGAGCCAGGACGCTCAGTGTTGCTACTATGGAGAATGCTGAAGGAGGACAGCACTGCACAGGCCAATGCCATGCTTGCCACACCATGAACACAGGTGGTTTTTCTGGGCCAGTGAAGCTGTTTTGCCACTGCCTGATGCACAGGGCCCTCACACCTGACCGAGGAATCTCTATTGGTGGTGACAGGCACCCACTAATGATACCTGTGGTCCTGCGGCCCATCTGTGCCCCAGATGGAAGATCAATCCAAGACTGGGTAAGTGCAAGTGTGTCATTACTAGTGGGTGGGCTGCCTTGCTTGGGCCCCACCTACAACATGCACAGGCTGGTGTGATAATCTGTCCCTGGGCATGGGTTGAGTGAGTGACAGCTCTATGGCTCCTATGCCCAAACAGGGAAAGAGTTAGATAAAGAACTATGAGAGGGCCATAAACAGGGCCCCAGTTCCACATATCCAATGGCAATGGGAACAATTTGGAAAGGGGCTGTGTGATTCCTGTCCCGTCAGCCAAAAAAGATGTCTAGCTCCCTTTCCCAGTCATCTGGCCCAGCCTACGTGCAAATGGTTTAACCTGGGTGCTCCCAATGCCTTTGGCCTCTGAATGCCTGCCTGGTTTTGCCACCAACTTGCCAGGGTCCTGTGGCCAAACCAGTCACAAGGATGACACAGGAGTGTCCAGCTGAACTCCACGGATATTCCTCTGAGTGACTACAAGGAATGGACCTGAGAGAGGACCTATTGTGAAAATAGAGCAAGGGGGTGAAAATGGATCCACGGAGGGCCAGAGTTCTTCAATAGGAATGGCAATGGGATCATGTGGAGAATGAAGTGACTAGGGCCATCTCCTTGCATGCTGGCTCTCACAGGAATCAGCAGGACATGTGGACTTTGGTGAAGGGAACCCCTAAAGGCTAACCCACCCACCCACCCCCCACCTGGAGCCCTGTCAGCAATGGGTTTGCATTCTTCCTTCAGAAAAAGAGGGAAAGCCCTGGCTTGGGTCTGTTTCTCACCCTTTCCCAATAGAGGACAGGGGCGGCAGTGATTCACTTGTGGCTGTTTGGGGCTCCTGACTGATGGTCAAATGGTCAGCACCTTGTCTGCGTCCAATCCAATACTCACTTCAAAACCCTTTGGGCATTAACCACAGCCTGAATCGGAGGGCACATGCATGAACCATCTACCCTGCAGGATGAAGGCACCTCGTCAGCTAGGGGAGGGAGGCCAGCTGGCTACCCATTCCTGCCATGACTCTAGCTGACTAAGCATCAAGTCCTCAGAGAAAGAGGGACCTGCTTACCTCTGGGATACCAGACACTGAGTGCTGTCAATAGGCTCCGGAACTGACTGGGAGCTCCACACCAATATTTGCACCTGGGCTGTGTAGCTGACACAGACCTGTGGATCCTGCAATTTTCTAGTTCAAACAGAGTACATTCTTCGGAGGCTCGTGCTCTCAATGGCTCCCAGGTCGAAAGTACCTTGAAAACAAGAGCAATACAAAGCCAATAGGCAACCTGAGCACCAAAGGTCTTCATTACAGAAGAGAATGGGCTAAAGTTAGAATGAAGTGCCTACTCCTATCTCCTACCAGAAATGCTGTCTGGGGAGTGAAAAAGACCCGAGGGCTAGTGTACAAGGAAGTCTCCATTGGCGACACCCACGAGTGAAATTCTGCGGGAGGTCTGCATTGTTCATTAAGAAACAGGAAATGCTGGATTCGGTGGTTTTTCCTATCTTCCTCTCAGGAAAGAGAAGCACCACTGATTTGGAGGTAAGGGGTTCCTACACCTAGCTGGTGATCAAGTGTTTGGAGCCTCGACCAGATGACCTAGTTCTGGAAAAGTCCCTTTTGATTCCGACCAGATCATAAAGCATATTGTGCACATGGGAATCATGTTTGACTCAGGATGAAGGCATGTCTATCCTTCACTGCAGTTACCAGGGCTGGCCAAGCACCAAGCACTCAGGGACAAGAAGGCCATCCTTCCTTTGACTTGAAGTTATTGTTTACTGTCACAAAGCAAAGGACCAGGGTGGGAATTTAGCACCAATCCTTGGGCTCTGCTTGTGTGAAGTGAGTGGAAGCCCATCTGTCCATGAATGTGACCAAGGACTTTGAAAAGAGCAGGTGGGTGGGAATGGCTACAAGGGAGGTCAGGATCTACATGACAGATGGGAAGCGGGTAATGCTGGGCATGTATATGTACCTTAATTTCTCATTGCTTCATGTGTAAGGCCTGTCCCTCCCCAAACTTCAGGGATGTGCTACACCCATCCACCCATAGCCAACTAGGCACCTTCATATGCCCTAGCCCTCGCATTGTGAACACAGTTCTAATAGGAAGTTTCAAGAGGTCATGTTGCCAATCTATGCCAGAGTCACCAGGACTCAGAGTCCCCAGTTGGAAGTGGAGAATATTGCTCTGAGGCAGTGATTCTCAATGGGCTCCAGCAAGATCCTCATTTGAATTTTTTTTTACGTTTATTTATTTTTGAGAGACAGAGTGAGACAAAGTGAGCACGGGGGAGGGGCAGAGAGAGAGGGAGACACAGGATCGGAAGCAGGCTCCAGGCTCTACGCTGTCAGCACAGAGTCCGACGCGGGGCTCGACCCACACACCGTGAGATCATGACCTGAGACGAAGTCGGACGCTCAACCGACTGAGCCACCCAGGCGGCCCGCAAGATCCTCATTTGAACAAAAGAGCAAAACGAGGGAAATAAATAGACAGAGGGCCCGAATGCTTCATTACAAAGCAGAGCAGAATGAAGCTGACAAGGACGAGCCTAACACAATCTCTGGAGAAGGTGTAGTCTCTATAAGAAACACCTGTGGGCAGGGGAAAAAGGAAACATCCATTGCCTACACCGGGGTGCCCATTTGGCAAAAGCTTGCACTTTTCTTTCAGAAAGAGAAGGAAGGTTCCTGACCTTGGCTCCTTTCTAGGCCCTAAACTTCACGGAAGCAATTCACTGTTAACAGTCAGTGCTCTCGAGGGTGCTGTAGGTTTTTAAACCGAGTCCTGGTGCAGTATTCCTTGTAAGGCTTTCTTGGGTTGAATTGTATTGCAGTCTACTATGCATGCCACATCCTTCTGCCTTAGACAATGAAGACAATTCAATCAGCCGAACAAGTGAGGCAAGTGGCTACCATCCAAGAGATTACCTGGACCAGTAAATAACAAGAGGTCATGGACAGAAGGGTCATTCTTAGGTTAGACAGTAGCTACAGAAGAAACGGCTTCAGCGTTCTCCTGTAGAGTGCTGGGTTTCTGCAGAGTTCCATCTGATCATAATGGGTCAACTGGCCTGGGCTCTCCCTCAACGACTTATACCTCCATCACCCCTCCAGAGCCTCTCAGGTTTTCAAGCATCTGGAAGAGACAAGAACCAGTGTAAAATGGGAAGTTGTTACACTCTCTGAATGATGCTCAGGGCAAGATCTATTCATTTTAAACCAGAGCACCCTTAATGATATGTGAACAGACGAGGCAACGCTGCTCTGCATTTCTTGCAGGCATAATGCACACTGGCCAACAACGCGACTCAGTACATCCTTCTTACAGGTTAATGGTGGCTTTGTTCAACGCATCGCACCAAGCCTATCCATTTCCTGTTAAGAGACACATGTGAGAGCACTTTAATGCTCCAAATGGGGGCTGGGAAAAGTGACCTGGAGAGGAGGCAAACATCAGGTGCTGCACCAATGGGTTCCAACCTAGGTGCCAGTCCTGCCTTCTAGCACAGTCCTTGGGGCTGCTGTGGACCTAGGCCTGCCAGCCAGAACTCTCAAGGTGGCTATCGTGGAGTATGCTGAAGGAGGACAGCAGTGCACAGGCCAATGCCATGGTCGCCATACCATGAGCATCGAATGGCTTTGCTGGGCCATTGAGGTTTCTAGAGCACTGCCTTGATGCACAGGGCTGTTCGTGCCTTGGCACCTGAGCCAGGAACTTCCTTGTGCTGGTGACCTGCACCCACCACCAAATGCCTGTGGTCCCACTGGCCCCTCTGTGCCCCAGATGGAAGGTCAACCCATGTCTGAGTCAGTGCAAGTGCTGCCAATAGCAGAGGCTGGGCTGCCTGGCTTGGGGCCCATGTCCAACATGCACAGGCTGGTGTGAAAATCAATCCCTCATCGTGGGTTCAGTGAGTCACAGCTCCATGGCTCCTAAGTCTACACGGGGACATAGTTAGACATAGAGTCATCGGAAGGGAGTGGCCATAAGGAGGGCCAAAGTTCAATATTTCGATGAAAATGAGACCAATTTGGAAAGGGGCTGTGTAAGTTCACGTGCCCTCCGACAAGAAAGGAGGCCAGCCCCCTTCCCAGTCCTCTGGCCCTGGCTAAGTGCAAAGGTTCTAACCTGGGCTTTTACAAGGCCCTAATCCCCTGAATGCCTGCTTGGTTTTGACACCAACTTGCCAGGTGCTGGAAGCTGAGCTATCCCAGCCTGAGTGGCAAGGCCCGGGCTGTGGACGGATTGGTGACTGCAAGGAGGCCCACCAACAGTGAAGCTTCTTGTACTCCCGCTTTTAGGTAATTTGGCCTTAAAACTGCCTGGGGCATTGTCTGTTGGGGAATTGCCCTTGACAGGCCCCCTGGGAAAAGAACCATTAGGAAAGAAAATAAGGTTCCGTAAGAAATTGTGCAGCCTTACATTTAGCCCTTGCCATCCCCTATGGAGACTCCTCTACTTACAGGAAGGAGAACCTCACACATTTGCCAGCAAAGAGGGCCTGTAGAGGCGAGACATATGGATTTGAAAGTCTCACTCTAGCAACTGAGGAGTGTATCTCTGGGCACAGGTGACTTCAACCTCTAGGCCCACCTGGTCCCCCGGAGGCATTCCAGATGATGACTGAACCTAGTCGGTTAAGGTACAGAATGGTCCATTCGTTCCTAGGTGCATTGTCTCTCTGAGAATGTATGAGGCATGGGTTTCTAAGATCCTTTCGGCCCCTTCCTGGCACCTTGGACCAAGGCAAACACATTGTTCTTCTGGCCTCAGGTGGTTCGGTGGTCATGTCCCTGTAAGTGTTCCACTTGAGGTGTTGAGAAATGGAGGGCCTTTCATGCGAACAGCAAGGCGAATGTTTCATAGACTGTAGACAATTACTGAAAAACACAGATGCATAATGGAACAACGTAAGAAATGAATCAAATAATCAAAGGGTATGCGGGAACATTACGAGAAAATCGCCATGTTATTTCTTAAAGGTTGATTACACATAGGAACATTTTTAAAATTAGGTAATGTTAGAAAAACATAGATGACGTATGCTACAAGGAAATCACTAGCAAATATAATGCCACGTTGGCTACGATAAATCGGCCAGATCAACTCACAGCTCTTGCCTGTGTCCATTTTTATTTTTGTTTTTTATTGTACTTTTGTTTTATTTTCACTTTTTCACCGATGCCGTTCATCCTTCGACAACCCCTGGACCTGCTGGAGCTGGACTCTGGCAGCCAGGGGCCCTGTGACCAAACCTATGGCACAGTCACAAGGACGGGACTAGGATCCCCAGCTGAACACTGAGGATCGGCCTCTGAAAACATGGAAGATGGAATGCACCATGCTGGAAGCAGAGCTATCCAACCAGCTTGATGGCAGGGCCTGGGCGGTGGACAGATCAGGACTGCAGGGCGGCCAACCGACAGGGAAGCTTCTTGTACTCCCGCTTTTATGTAATTTGGCCTTAATAAAAGTACCTGGGGAATTGTCTTTGGGGGATTTGCCCTCAACAGGCGCCCGGGGAAAAAAAGCCATTGGGGAAAGAAAATAAGGTTCCACAACGAAATTGTGCGGCCCTACATTTAGGCCTTGCCACCCCTTATAAAGACTCCTCTACCTAAAGGGGGGATAGCCTCATACATTTGCCAGCAAAGGAGGAATAAATGGATTTAAAAGCCCCACTCCGGCAACAAAGGAGTGTATCTATGGGCACAAATTACTCCTACCCCTAGGCCCCCTTGGCCCCCAGGAGGCATTCCAGATGATGACTGAACCTAGGTGGTTAAAGTACAGAATGGTTCATTAGTTCCTAGGTGCATTGTCTCTCCGAGAAGATATATGGTGTGGGTTCCTAAGGCCCTCTTGGCCCCCTCCTGGCACCTCGCACCCAGGCGAATACTTTTGTTCCTCAAGCCACAAATGGTTCAGGGAAACAACTAAGAGGTCATGTCCCTGTAATTGCTCCACTTGAGGTATTGACAGATAGATGACCTTTCATGAAAACAGCAAAGCAAATGCTTTCTAGATTATAGATAAACGTAGATACATAGTGAACATAATATAAGAAATTAATCAATAAGCAAACGGCAGGAGGAAACGTTATGAGAAAATAACCATGTTATTCCTACAAGGGTGATTACACATAAGAACATTTATAGAATTGGGTAATGCCAGAAAACATAGATGATGCACGATATAAGGAAATTGCTCACAAATATAATGCCACCTTTGCCACAATAAAGCGGCCAGTTCAACACACTACTGTTGTCTGTGTCCCTTTCATTTTTAATTTTTATGTTTTTCACGTTTTCACTGGTGCCATTCCTCCTACGGGAACCCCTGGACCCGCTGGAGCTGAACCCTGGCAGCACGCCAAAGAGGAACTACTTTGAAAATAGAGCAAAGGGGTGGAAATAGATTCAGAGAGGGCCAGAGGCCTTCACTAAGAGTAAGAATTGGTTGATGTGGATAATGCAGGAACTAGGGCCAAATGCTAGCAAGCTGGCTCTCTCAGGAATAGGCGACACCTGTGGGCTTGGGTGAAGGGAGCCCTTTACAAGCTACACCCAGGAGCCCTGTGTGTAAGGGGCCTAGGTTCGTCCTTCAGAAAGAGAGGAAAAGCCCTGGACCTGGGTGTGTTTCTTCCCCTTTCCCATCAGAAAAGAGGGGCGGCAGTGATTCAGCTATGGCTCTTTGGGGCTCCTGGGTGATGCTCAAGTGGTTAGAACCAGGCCTGGCTCCAAGATTCACTTCAACGTCCCTATGGGCACTATCCAGGGCCTGGGGAAAAGTGCACATGCAAGAACCATCTAATCTGCAGGAGGAAGGCACGTCTGGTAGCCAGGGGAGGAATGCCAGCTGGCTACCTATCCCTCCAATGACTCTAGGTGAATAAGCACTAAGAACACAGGGACAGACGGGACTGCTTTCCTCTGGGATACCACACACAGAGTGCTGTTAATTGGCTCAGGAACTCACTGGCAACTCCACACCAATGTTTGGATGTGGGCTGTGCACCTGACACAGACCCATGGATCCTACAATATTCTAGTTCAGAGTATATTTCAGAGGCTCTGGCTCAGAATAGCCCCCAGGTAGAACTTAGTCTGAAAACAAGAGCAATAACATGCAAGTAGTCACCTTGAGGCCCAAAGGTTTTCATTGCACAAGTCAATGGGTAGAGTCAGAATTCAGGCCTCCTGATATCTCCTGGCACGCTGACTGGGAAGGAAGAAATACTTGAGGGCTGTGGTAAAAGGAAAACTTCATTGTCTAAAAGTCTAAAATTCTGAGAGGAATCAGGCTCACTTGTTGTCCATGTGCGGTCATTTTACTATCCAGTTTACTATCCCCACACGTGCCTTGGCACATACATACTGATGATGTTTTCAAGAAAAAGTAGACCCTAGGGAAGTGACAAGGGAGAAAGAAGCAAAGGGGTAGAGAGAGCTCTGCCAAGGGGCAGCCGCATCCATTTGCTTGGCTGCATGCTCAATGGCCCAAACATGGACAAGGAATGCCTGAAATGAGTAGGTG
Source organism: Panthera pardus (assembly GCF_024362965.1). Lineage (NCBI taxonomy): Eukaryota > Metazoa > Chordata > Mammalia > Carnivora > Felidae > Panthera > Panthera pardus. Next base: position 49,225,247 of record NW_026526876.1, on the reverse strand, counting down.
TCTGCTGGACCCAGGGCCATCCTTGGCGCAGCCTCCAGAAGAAAGGAAGAGGGTGCTCTGGGGGCACCTCGAATTATGATGAGCTAACTCTCCTTAGTTAGACAACAGCTACAGAACAAAAGCTTTCAGTGTTCTCCTGTAGAGTGTTGGGATTCTCCAGAGTTCCATCTAATCATAATGGGTCAATTGGCCTTGGCTCTCCCACAATGACTTATATCTCCGTCACCCCACCAGAGCCTCTCGCATTTTCAAGCCTCTGGAAAAGGCAAGAACTAACGTAAAATGGGAAGTTGTTACACTCTCTGAATGATACTCAGGGCAAGATCTATTCATTTTAAAACAGGGCAACCTGAATGATATGTGAACAGACGAGGCAACGCTGTGCTGCTACCAACCTCTGCATTTCCTGCAGGCATATTGCACACTGAACAACACCACGACTCAGTACATCCTTCTTATAGGTTAATCCTGGCTTTCATCAACACAACGCACCATAACAATCTATTTCCTGTGAGGGTACACTTGTGAGAGGCCTTTAATGCTCCAAACAGGGGCTGGGAGAAGTGAACTGGTAAGGAGGCAAACACAGGTGCTGCCCCAATGGGTTCCACCCTAGGTGCCAGTCCCTGCCTTCTACCACAGTCCTTGCAAGGGCGGCTGTGGACCTAGTCCTTGCAGCCAGAACTCTCACTATGGCTATTGTGGAGAATGCTGAAGGAGGACAGCAATGCACAGGCCAATGCCAAGGTTGCCACACCATGAGCACCGAATGGCTTTGCTGGACCACTGAGGTTGCTCGGGCACTGCCTTGATGCACAGGGCTGTTCATGCCTTGGCACCTGTCCCAGGAACCTCCTTGTGCTGGGGACCTGCACCCACCACCTATGCCCCCTGGGTCCCACTGGCCCCTCTGTGCCCCAGAAGGGAGGTAAACCCAAGTCTGAGTCAGTGCAAGTACAGCCATTAGCAGGGGCTGGCTTGCCTTCTTGGGGACCATGTCCAACACGCTTAGGGTGGTGTGAAAATCAATCCCTGGGTGTGGGCTCAGTGAGTCACAGCTCCAACGGCTCCTAAATCTACACGGGGACATAGTTAGACATAGAGCCTTGGGAAGGGAGTCGCCATAACCAGGGCCTCATTTTTCAATATTTCAATAGGAATGGGGTCAATCTGGAAAGGGGCTGTGTAGCTTCGTGTTCCCTCCACACAGTGGGTGGCCAGCCCCCTTTCCATCCTCTGGACCAGAAAAATTGCCAATGTTCTAATCTGGGCCTTTCCAATGGCCTAGGCCCCTGAATGACTGCATGGTTTTGACAGCAACTTGCCAGGGACCCTGTGACCTAACCTAGACACAGTCACAAAAATGGGACTAGGATACCCAGCTGAACACCAGGGACCAGCCTCTGAAAACATGGAAGATGGAATGCACCCAGCGAGGAACTACTTTGAAACTAGAGCAAAGTGGTGAAAATAGATTCACGGAGGGCCAGAGGTCTTAAGTAGGAATCAGAAAGGGCTGTGGTGGTAATGCAGTGACTACAGCAAAAGGCTAGCAAGCTGGCTGTCTCGGGAATAAGCAACACCCGCGGGCTTTGGTGAAGGGGCCCTTTACTGGCTATACCCGGGAGCTCTGTGAACAAGGGGCCTGCCTTCCTCCTTTAGAAAGAGAGGGAATTCCCTGGACCTGGGTCTGTTTCTTGCCCTTTCCTTCAGAGGACAGTGGCAGCAGTGATTCAGCTGTGGCTGTTTGGGGCCCCAGGCTGATGATCAACTGGTTAGAACCTGGCCTGGCTCCAACATTTACTACAACGTCCCTTTGGGCACCATCCAGTGGCTTAGGCAGAGTGCACATGCATGAACCATCTACTCAGCAGGAGGAAGGCACCTCTGGTAGCCAGGGGAGGGTGACCAGCTGGCTACCCATCCCTGCCATGACTCTAGCTGACTAAGCACCAAGCCCCCGGGGACAGACGGGCTACCGTGTGGGATACCAGACACTGATCGTGGTCAATTGGCTCAGGAACTCACTGGCAACCCCACACCAATTTTTGGACCTGGACTGTGTACCTGACACAGACCCATGGATCCTGCAAAAATGTAGTTCAGAGTACATTTCTGAGGCTCTGGCTCAGAATGGCCCCCAGACAGATCCTAGTTTGAACACAAGAGCAATAACATGCAAGTTGACACCCCGAGGACCAAAGCTTTTCATTACAGAAGTGAATGGGTAGGGTTAGAATTCAGGGCCTCCTGCTATTGCCTGGCAGGCTGACTGTGTGGGCAGGAAGAAACCCGTGAGGGTGTGGTAAAAGGAAACCTCCACTGGCTACACCTGAGCATGCAATTCTGCAGGAGGTGTGTTTTCTTCCTTCAGAAAGAGAGGCAGAAAGGGATTTGCTGGTTTGTCCTGTCCTTCCCATCAGGAAAGAGATGCACCATTGATGCAGAGGCAAGGGGTTCTGCTGCTAGATGTTTGGCACGTGTTTGGAACCTGGACCTGATGCAGTGGTCCTTGAAGGAGCCCCTTCTGTGCTGCCCAGGTCCAGAAGCATAGTGTGCCTAGGGGAACCATCTGTGAGTCGAAATGAAGGGAGGTCCACCCTTCACTGCCCTTACCCAGAGCTGGCCAAGCACCAAGCACTCAGGGAGAGACAAGAAGGACATCCTTCCTTACACTGGAAGTTACTGTTTGCTCTCACATAGCACGGGACCAGAGCAAGAGCCCAACCTTTGGGCTCGGCTTGGGTGAAGGCAGTGAAAGCCCAGGCATCCCTCAATATGTCCCAAGACGTAGAAACAGCAAATTGGCGGAAATGGCCCCAACGGAGACCAAGGCTCTACATTTCAGATGGGAATGGGATACTGCTTGGCCTGGACATCTACCTGATTTATCCTTGCTGCATGTGTAAGTCCTGTCTGTCCCCCAACATCTGGCACTGCCTCAAGACATGCATACATATCCTGTGTGGCAACTCCATATGCGCTAGGCCTCTCTTTGGGACAAGAGTTCTAATGGGGAGTAACAAGAGGTCCTGTTGGCAATCTGTGACTGAGTCACCAGGACGCACCCAGATCCCCCAGGTTAATGTGGAGGATATTGCTCTGAGACACTCAATGTGAATGCGGGCCAGCGAGATCCTCGTTTCAAAAAAAGAAGGCCAAAGAATGGTGATAAATTGACACAGGGACAAAGAGCTTCATGACAAAGGAGAGGAGAATGAGACTGAGAAGGACACACCTACCTCAATCTCCGGAGAAGTTAAATGTTGTCTCAGAAACACTCATGGGCAGAGACGAAGGAAGATATCCATGGCCTACACCTGGGTACTCAGCATTCGGCCTCCATCTTTCTTTTAAAGGAGAAGCAAGGCTCCCGACCTTGGTTCCTTTTATGCCATACCCCTCAGATCACAGAGAGCAGTGATTCAGTGGTAGAAGTTTAGGGGTCCAGTTTAGGCTTTAGGTGTTGTAACCAAGTCATGGTGCCCTATTGCTTCTAATCGCTTTTTTGGGCTGAAGCCTCCTGCAGTGTCTTGTGTAAGCCTGATCCACCCGCTGTAGAGGATGATGACATTTCTCTTGGCCACGGAGGGAGACAACTTGGCTCACCATCGTTTGTTTTATCAGCCAGCCAGATGGCAAGTACTCTCAGAAAGGCAATCTGTGCTTTCAGAATTTAAAAACTAGTTGTTCTTGGTTAGCACAGACCAGAGTGAGAACTCCTTAGGAATGGTTGGGAACTCACTATGTGGGAAACAACCTCATTAGCCTTGCCTGGGACCCAAATATAGTTATCATTGCAGCCAGGGAATTGGAATGGCTACACACAGGGCCAAAGGTTTTCATTTCAGCTGAGAATGGGATAAAGCTGAGAAGAAATTGCCCAGCTCCAAGTTCCTTTTGTCCCGGAAGTCAATATAGCTCCCTCCTGATACCTTTGACCCTGACTACACACAAGCAATCCTCGGGGCAGTGTGAATTGCCCTGGCCTTATCTTTGCCAACAGAGTACTTGAAGGCAAATCTGAGGACTCAGGGTATCCCAGAGTGACAAGACCTTGGTCAGACTGAAAGTTGGAATTGAAAGAGACCATTCAAGAACTACTGAACAACAGTCCAGTTCAAAACACTTGAGCACAAACTCACTGCCCTGGAAACGCTGCTGCCACTTTCCACTCATTGGATGGGAAGGGAAAACAGTGAACACCCGAAACTTTCCTTCTCTTTCTCAAGTAAGAATACAGGCATCTTGCCATGAGGGATCCCAGTATAAACACTGGAGGTTTCCCTTTGCCCTAGCCCATATGTGTTTCTTATTCCTGAGACAGTCATAACATCCTCAGACTTATCCCACTCACATGTCTGATAGGAACTCTGTCCCTCTGCGTATCTATTCCCACTGTGTTCCTCTTTTTGTGTTTATTTTTATTTCAGATTAAGAAGGAGGTAGAGACAAGAGACAGAGAGAGAGGAGAACGAAAGAGAAAGGGAGAGAGGGAGCGAGCCTGTGGTGAGTAGTAGAGAGGGACAGATGATCCCAAGTAGGCTCCCTGCTCACAGGAGAGAACCTGATGTGGGGGTTGAACTTGCAAACCATTAGATGATGACCTTAGTGATGAAACGATACTTAACCAATTGAGCTACCAAGAGCCCCATTAGCCTCATCCTTTTTCTCTTTTAATTTTTTAAAATATGTATTTAATTGTGTGTGTGTGTGTGTGTGTGCGTGCATGTGAGAGAGAGAGAGAGAGAGAGAGAGAGAGAGAACAGAGGAAGGGTTGAGAGAGATGGAGACACAGAAGTGAAGCAGGCTCCAGGCTTCGAGCTCTCAGCACAAAGCCCTACATGGGACCCAAACTCAAGGACTGTGAGACCATGAACTAAGCAGAAACTAAGAGTTGAGGTTTAGGCGAGTGAGTTACCCAGGTGCCCCATTTTACTCTTTTGAAAACCAGAATCTGTCATGGACACATCAGGGCCATGGTTCAGAGCAATTCCCTCTGACTGTATGTAATTGGGGATTCTGACTGAGTTCTTGTGATAGCAGAATAGGTTTGGCCCTAGGAGCCTTGCAACATGCCTTTCAGATCTATATTGACAACATTAGATGTAGGTCAGGGGAAAGTACCCAACAGAGAATATTTGTGTATAGTTAGGGCCAAAAGGTGTGGGGAGGCAGCTGACCTCACTTCTGGCACAAGGGCAATGGCACAACACATTTCCCTCTCAGCTTTCTCCCATTCTCATCTGAATGAAAATTTTGGCTGTCCTCAGAGCCATTCCATGCCCATGCTAGTTGCTAACTAGCACTTGGCTTGTAGGCTGTGTAGTCCAGTGAGGCTGTCAATCACTCAGTGAGCTCCCAGGCATGCATGGTGAGTTCTCAAGCTGATTCTGTGCCCACCAAGAGTAATTATTTTCTGACAACCCACAGGAAAGATAGCCCTGCTCTCAGAGAGCACGTACTTCTCGGCCTCAGATTCTGAGGAGAACATAATCCACGCATACGAGCTACATTCCAAGACCTAGCCAGTGGAGACAGTGGCCCTTTACAACCTAATGTGCCACAGGAACGGTTCCAAACACTTGAGCAACAGCCTGGAGCATTGACCCACTACCCGTGAATCCCTGCTGCCTCTATCTCCTGATGAGAATGGCAGGGAAAACATCCAAGGCCGGAAGCTGTCCCTCGCTTGCAGAACCATATTGGCAGACCCCTTGCAGACTAGGCTTTCAGGAGGTTTTCCCTTAGAGATTTAGTTTTTCTTTGGCCTCAGGTGTTGCTTCCTTCTTAGATAGGACATTGGGGGAAATTGTCATTCTGGACACTTCATTCTACCTTCATTCTGACCTACCAGGGTCAATAATAATGAACCACTTTGGCCTTCGGCATTTCCCTTTCAATGAATCTCTTTTGGTCTGTTTGCAAAGTGGTTTCTCCCTGGGTGCCACTCAGAGCCAGTGTCCCAGAGAAATATCCTTTCCTTAAGGGGGGAATCTGGCCAAGTCTGATGTCTCTGGCCTAGGTGGGACACAGGGTCCCTCATCATGTGCCTTTCAGACGCGTGTGGACAATGGGAGGCATATGGCCCTGGAAGGTGCCCAGCAGAGTGCCCATTGGTAGGCAATGCCAGGGTTTGAGGGGGAGCTGGCCTTCCTTCTGGTTGGAGGAGAAGCTATGTTAGTCTTTTCATTTCCCCTTTACCCTCATGTCCTGTGTCATGTAGAAACTTGGCCTTCCTTATAGCCCTTCCAATCCATTTTCTGTTTTCATAACTAGGTCATGGCTCATAACCAGGTGGACTTGGTCTGTCAGCCACATAACCAACATCCAGGATTAGTGATGGCTCTGTGCTAGGTCAGAAATACCAGTTTCTTAATCCCAAGAAGTAGGACCCTCCTGTCCATGAGTGCCTGTTCCTTGACTGGCCCAGTTATCTCTGTGAAGGGAAGCCAGCTTGCCTTTCTCCCCTGGCTGATTGAAGTGTCTTCACCCTCTAAGACAGATGGATCACGCATGCACAGTAGATTGCAGGTCAATTCAACCAAAAAAGCCCTTACAAGGAACCCTGCACCATGACTTGGTTACCACACCTAAAGCACCAGCGGAACCCATACCGTGCTACCACCGAATCACTGCTCTTTCTGTGTCCTGAGGGATAGGGCATACAAAGGAGCCAAGGTAAGGAGCCTACCTTCTCTTTCTAAAAGAAAGGTAGAGGCCTCATGCTGAGTACCCAGGTGTAGGCCATGGATGTTTCCCTTTGCCTCTGCCCATAGTTGTTTCTTACGATAGACGACAGTTAGCTCCTCGGGAGATTGTGCTAGGTGTGTGCTTCTCAGCCTCATTCTGCTCTGCTTTGTCATGAAGCATTTGCCCTGTGTCGATTTCTTTCCATTCTTTTGGCCTCTTTTTTTGAAACCAGGAAATCGCTGGCCCCCATTCACATTGAGTGTCTCAGAGCAATATCCTCCACTTTAACCTGGGACCCTTGGGTGAGTTTGGGTGACTCAGGCATAGATTGGCAGCAGGACGGCTTGTAACTCCCCATTGGAACTCTTGTCCAAACGAGAGGCCTAGCTCATATGATGTTGCCAAGCAGGATACATATGCATGTCTTCACGCTGTGCCAGAGTTTGGGGGACAGACTGGCCTTACACATGCAGCAAGGATAAATGAGGTAGATGACCATGCCAGCAGTATCCCATTCCCTTCTGTAATGTAGAGCCTTGGTCTCCCTTGGAGCCATTCCCACCAATTTGCTGTTTTCTACTTCTTGGGACACATTGAGGGATGCCTGGGCTTTCACTCCCTTCACACAAGCCGAGCCCAAAGATTGGTGCTAAACTCTCGCTCTGGTCCTGTGCTATATGAGAGCAAACAGTAACTTCCTGTCTAAGCAAGGCTGGGCTACTTGTCCCTCCCTGAGTGCTTGGTGCTTGGCCAGCTCTGGGTAAGTGGAGTGAAGGGTAGACCTCCCTTCATTCTGGCACACTATGCTTCTGGACCTGGGAAGCACAGAAAGGGCTCATTCAAGGACTACCGCCTCAAGTCCAGGTTCCAAAAACGTGACAAACTGCTGGGAGCAGCACCCCTTTGCCTCTTCATCAATGGTGCATCTAATTCCTGATGGGAACGACAGGAGAAACCTCCAAATCCCGTATTGTCTCTGTTTCTGAAGAAAAAAAAACACACCTCCTGCAGAATTACATGCTCAGGTGTAGCCAATGGAGGTTTCCTTTTACCACAGCGCTCACGAGTTTCTTCCTCCCCACACAGTCAGCCTGCCAGGAGATAGCAGGAGGCCCTGAATTTTAACTCTAGCCCATTATCTTCTGTAATGTAGAACTTTGGCCCTCAGGGTGCCTACTTGCCTGTTATTGCTCTTGTTTTTATACTAGGTTCTAACTGAGAGAGCCAGCGCCTCAGCAGAGTGTACTCTGTTTGAAGTAGAATATTGCAGGATCCATGAGTCTGTGTCAGGTACACAGTCCAGGTCCAAACATTGGTGTGGAGTTGCCAGTGATTTTCTGAACCAATTGACAGCACACGGTGTCTGTTGTCCCAGAGAAGAGCAGGCCTGTCTGTCCCTGGAAGCATGGTGCTTAGTCAGCTAGAGTCATGGAAGGGATGGGTAGCCAGCTGGCCTCCCTCCCCTGGCTGCCAGAGGTGCCTTCCTCATGCAGATTGGATGGTTCATGCATGTGCATTCTGCCCCCAGTCTTTGGATAGCGCCCAAAGGGACCTTGAAGTGAATCTTGGAACCAGGCCAGGTGCTAGCCACTTGACCATCAGCCAGGAGCCCCCAACAGCCACAGCTGAATCACTGCCACCCCTCTTTTCTGATGGGAAAGGGCAAGAAACAGACCCAGCTCCAGGGCATCCCCACTGTTTCTGAAGGAAGAATTCAGGCCCCTTCACAGCACTTCACAGCACAGTGGGGATGCAATCAATGTGGAATGGAGATGTTTCTCTTCATTTCCACTCGGCCCAGCAAGGGGGACAGTTCCCTGCTAATACATCTGGAAGAGCCATTCCCACACATACCTCTCGGCTGGACACCTTCCGATGCCCTTCTGATGTCCGTGTAGACCTGAAGCCAAAAGGCCAAAGCCACTTTAGCTCCACTTATCCCACAGTCACAAGGACTGTTCCCGTGGGACCTTTGCAAGCCGGAAAGAGTACTCTGAAAGACTGGATTTGTATGGGCCCCAAGACGAACCTGGATGGATGATAAAGCAACGTCATGAAACTGGACACAACGAGGGCTAGAGTTCTTCCTGTTTAGAAGAACCTGACTAGCACGATGTATTTGCAAGCCGGCTTGCTCAGGAATCACGAGCAACTTTGGTGTGCTTGGCTCCAGGAGCTCTGCCAAGGAAACACGTTGGAGCCCTGTGAGCAGGAGGCCCACATTCTCCCTTAAGAAACAGAGGGGAACTTTGGCTTCTAGTGCATTTCTGCCCATCATATCCATCGAGAGGGTCAGCACTGGATCTGAGAAATGAAGAATGTGCTTCCATGCAACGATCAAGAGGTGGGAACGAGGTCTTGGTCCACTGTTTATTCAAAGGGCTTTTTGTGCACTGATCAGGTTGTGGAGCATACTGCACTTGCCCGACGCTCTGTTCTTTTGATTGAGGGTAATCCTACCCCTTAGGGAGGGGGTCCCGGTTGGTACCCATTCCCATGATCCTATAACCTGCCCACCAGCTAACGTTCAGGGACAGGGGGAATAGATGTCCTCTGGGACATCAGACTCTGAGAGCCACACGTCAGGTCAGGGAAGCCTTGGAAAGTCACCCGCAAATCGGGGACCTGGGTTGCTGTAGGGGACAGACACAGGGTCTCCATGTGATAACTGACAACAAGTTAAGAAAGCAGCAATTAGAGAAGACTGATTCCAGGGTGAGTCAAAGCTGTGCATGCAAGTGGGCACGGGGAGAACCGAGGAAAGAGACCATGACTTTCCCTTCCCCTTGACCCACACAGCAAGCAGGTGGGATCCACCCCTAACTTCAGGCTTAGCCTACCCACGAGCATTCTCCCTGGGCATCCTCACACACACTTGGTATAGGCATGCCCATATCATTCTGAAACCAAACTGAGAAGGGCCCAATTGAATACCGATATCACCATCACAAGCACACCACCAAACAAGGATGTTACCCTGGAACACTGTCCCGGAACAGTGTTCACCGAAGCCCTCTTTCATCTGCAATGTTCAGGAGTGGCAATGGAGACACACACTGCCAAGGTTCTTCACCACACAGATTTGGAGAAAGTTGACAGTGAAGAAGCCAACGCACTCTCCTATCAACCAGGTTGTATCCGGAGTAAGAAAAGCCTGTGGGATTAGGCCAAAGGGCCCTCTGAAGGACTACACCTGGGAGGCCTTTCAGCAAGAAGCCTGCCTTCTTTCTTCAGGAGCCAGGGATTTCTGACTTGGTCGATCGCTGCCACGTTTCCCATCCCTTGAGGGAGGCAGCAGCGTTTGAGCTGTAGCTCTGAGGCTCTGAGGGCTCTTGCTCAGGAATCTGCAACAAGGACTTGGTTCCCTCGTTCCTGGCAAAGCCTCTCCCAATGCTGACCCCCTCCTCATTGTTACTGCCCATGTGCAAACTGCTTCTCAGAGTAAAGGCAACTGAGTCATCCGGGTCAGTGAGGTAAGCTGGCCCTCCTCACCCTCCATAGCACAGCCGACCAAGCACTAAGCAACCAGGCACTCAAGGCCTGCTTTCCTTTGGTAGAGCAGAACCTGATACTTCTGACTGAACACAAGAGCAGAGTGGGAGATTGCAGCCTAGCCAGGTTTGCCAGCTGAGTTAGTGATGGCTCCTTGGCGCCTAAGGGAGAAAAAATAATACAATGTCAGACACACAGCAAGGGAAAGGAAATGGGTGCCACGTGGGCCAAAGCTCCACATTTATGGTGGGAACGTGGATCCACTTGGAGAAAAGGCTTCCTTCATTTGTCTCTGGCCAGAAGGAGTCCTGCTCTCTGACCAAATCTCCAGCTTAGCCTAAACACGAGACATCCTCCACTGGTCCCCTTCACATCCCTGAGCTCTGAATGGCTGCATACTTCTGAAACCCAGTGAATTAATGAAGAAGTAGCCCTGTGGCAATCTCTCTCCTGTAGTCCGAAGGACTGGATCCGACTCCCAGGTGGCAGACGGAGGATAGACTCTTGGGACACTGATTCTGAAGGGATTGCGGGAAGAGCCTTGTTTCCACAAGAGAGCAAAGATAAGGTCGATACGGTGGGCCACAGGTCTTCAGAGCTTGGAAGGGGAATTCTATGGAGAAAGCAGTGCCCAGCACCAACCCCTGGCAACCTGGCTGGCTGTGAGAAGACACTACAGTGGGCTTAAACGAAAGCACTCTGGAGAGTCTCCATCTGGGAGCCCTGTCAGCACCAGATCTGCCTTCTTCCTTCAGAAGGACCTAGAGAGCCCTGGGACGTGGTCGGCGTTTGTTGCTTTTTGCATCATTGAATGGACTGAGCAGTGACAATGCTGTACCTGGGAGGTGCCACCAGCGGTGGCTCCAAAAGGTAGAGAGGGACACTGGTGCCCTCTTCCTACAGGAAGGGCTCTTCCTCCGCTGACCAACTTCGGGAGCCTACTTCTGGAGCCCTGTGTGAACTGTCTGCCTTTCAGGAGGAAGGCACCTCAATCAGACAGAGCAAGGAGGCGAGGTGGCTCCAATCCCCCACCCCTTGCTGCAAACAGCCAAACACCAAGCTCACGGCTAGGAGGAGTGTCCTCCTTTGGGATATGCGATGCTGGTGCCTCTAACAGAGCTCAGGATGGAGTGGGAACCCGATGTCCGTCCTTGGGTGCCGGCTGAGTGTCATCTCCATGGCTCCTAAGGGTGAATCAAGAGGCAGTTGGAAACACAAGGAGGCAGTGGAGATGGCTGCAGCTAGGCAAAGGCCACTCAATATTTCCATCCAATGGGAAGGCGATCAATGTGAAATGGAGATGTTTATCTTCGTTTCCCCAAGGCCCAGCAAGGGAGCCAGCTCCCGTCCTATATGGCTGCTGGATCCTCCCCGTGCACAGTTCTCGGCTGGACCCGTTCTGATGCCCTAGGGCTCTGGATGTTCAGGTAGTCCCTGAAACCACAAGGACAGGGACTCTAGCTCCACTTGTCACGCAGTCACAATGGCTGGTCCCCATGGGATATCTGCAGCCGGATAGAGAACTTTTTAGAGTCTTTTAGGACTCACTTTTTATGGACTCCAAGACGGACCTTGACAGATGATCAAGAAATTTGCTGAAAGTGGATACACCCAGGGCCAGTGTTCTTCATGTGTAGAAGAGTCTGACCAGCACAATATATTCACGATCTGGCTAGTCGACGTATCAAAAGAACTTTTGGGGTCTCTGACTACAGGAGGGTTCCACAGGATGCCCTTTGGAGCCCTGTGAGCAAGAGGCCCACGTTCTCGCCTAGGACATTGAGCAGAACTTTGAATTCTGGTATTTCAGCCTTCGTATTGGTAGAGAGGGTCAGCATTGGCTCTGCCATTTGAAGAATGTGCTTCCATGTGATGATCATGATGTTGAAATGAACTTTGGTGTGCTATTTACACAAAAGCCTTTTAGTGTGCTGATCATGTCATGGAGCGTGGTGCATTTTCACAGACAGTTCTGAATGAGGGTAGCTCCATCCATTAGGGCAGGGGCTCACATGGCTCCCATTCCTACAATACAGTTGCCTGCCCAGCACCAGGGGAGCAAGGACATCGGGGCTAGCTGTCCTCTGGGACATCAGACCATAAGAGCCCTGCATTGGGTCAGGAATGGCTTGGAAACTCACCTACAAACCAGGAATCTCGGGTGGTGTAGTGGACAGATACTGGGTGTCACACTGTACACACTTTAGGCACCTAGTGCTAAGCCATTTCCTCATGCTTCTACACAAGGGTTTAATAATACTTTTGACTACTTATCCCCAAGACGCTTTCTAAAACCCATTGGCAGCAAAGGGTACTTTTTCATTGGTAAAGCACGAGTCTATACAGAGAGGTGGTGAGGAATGTGTTACTCTATATGTTTATCAGGGACAAAGAATGTCATGGAAGCACAGTAATACTCTGGACACTAAGGTACAGGGCCTTTCCCCATACTAATACAGAATTTTTTTAAGTGTTTATGTAAATTCCAGATCATTATCATCCAGTGTAAAAATAGTTTCAGGTGTGGATTTCAGTTATTCCACCCTTCCCCACAACACCCGATGCACACCATGAAGTGTTCTCTTTCATTTCCATCTCCTATATAACCCAATCCCCGCACCCATCTTTCCTCTGGTAACTATCAGTTTGTTGTCTATAGTTAGTCTCTTGTTTTTCCACTCTCTTTTTCCACCATGATTACATATTTCTTTTGTTTCTTCCATTCCATATAGGAGTGAAATCATACAGTATAAGCCTTTCTCTGACAGATATTTCACTTAAAATGAAACTCTCGAGCTCCAGCCAAATCATTGCAACGGAAAATTTCATTCTCTTTCCTGGTTGTGTAATATTCCTATATATGTACTACATCTCCATCCATTCTTCAGCCAGTGGACATTTGAGCCCTTTCAATCATTGGGCTAGTTTTCATTGTGCTGCTAAAAACACTGGTGTGCCTATAACCCTTTGAATTTGTATTGTTGTATCCTTTGGGTCAATACCTCGCTGTGTAAATGCCGGATCATAGGGCACCTTCAAGTTTTAAAGGATAATTAGTTAATTAATTGATTTAATGGGAGAGAGGGAGAGAGGGAGAAATGGAGAAGGGCAGAGAGAGACAGAGAATCTCACATGAACTCCATGCTGCCAGTGCAGAGCCCAGTGAAGGCTCAGTCCCATGACAGCGATCCTGACTTGAGTGGATATCAAGAGTCACCTGACTGTGCCACCCAAATGCCCCAGGGCCATCTTATTGGTAAGATTTGATGAAACATTGTACTGTTTTCCAGAGTGGCTGCACCAGATTCCATTCCCACCCACAGTGGCAGAAGGTTTCCCGTTCTCCACATCCTTGCCAACACCAGTTATTCCTTGTGAAAATTAGCCCTTCTCACAGACATGTGGTGGCATCTCACTGTAGTATTGATTTGTATTTTCCTGATGATGAGTGATGTGCTGACTCTTTTCATGTGGTTTTGAGGATAGGTTCACCTTCTATGGTCCCTGTGTGCTCCTCTCCCTCCCACACTTCCCTCAATGAAGGTTCCCTCTCCTCTGCAGCACCCTTGATATACTTCTCCCCCAACTCCCTGTCTGCACTTCCTCCCTTTCTTTGATGTGGCTTCTCTCCGTGTAGCCCTAGACTTGGTTTTGTCCATCTTCAGGGTATTTTCTGGAGTATTTGGCATAGCTGGTCATCTAGCTATGTTCAAGGGATGAGACTGCATGCCTGCCATGCTACCTCTCCCAACACACACTAATGACGAGTATTTCAACAAACTGCGTCTGCGATGTATGTGAAAGGCTACATGAAAGACACTTGTGCAATGTCATTTCAGACAGTAAAGCACAAGGCGTGGGCGGCGTCTGATGGGTACACGAGGGGTTAGTGTGTGGTGTGTGTGGTGTACGTTTGGAGTGGTTGTGGTTGAGTGCATGATCTTGTTCTGTATGGATGGTATGTATGTTCTATGCATGGCTTGTGCCTGTGTATGGCATTTGTGTGGTGAGCGTGGTGTGTGCATGCTGTGGGTGGTTTATAGGTGGTGGATGTGTCTTTCTGTGTGCTCTAGGTGTGGGATATGGGTTGGGAATATACTACCATGCATATATGCCCCTCCTATAATGTAAGTTTTCATGCCGTCTATGTATGGTGTTTGTGTTTTGTATGTGGTGCATGTGTGGTGTTAGCGTGTGACATACAAGTGGAGAATGTGTAATATATAAGTGTGGTGTTTGTGGTGTGTGTGTCATATATGTATGGATATCATGGTGTGTTTATTGTAGAGATGCTATCTGTGTAGAGTGCGTTTTGGGTGTGGTATACGTTTGGCGTGTATGTGGTGTATATATGGAGTGTGTTTAATGTGTGTAGGGCTTGTGTGCATGTGTGTGTGGGGTGTGTGTAATGTGTATTGTATGCAGTAAGCGGTGTGTGGAAGATATCTGTGTGATGTGTATAGTGTGTATGTGGTGAATAGGTGAGGTGTTTTTGTGGTATTTGTGTGTCATGGAGGGATGTGTTTGTAGTATCTTTTTCTGTTGTTCGGTGTAAGAGTTGTGTAACTGTATGGTATATGTTTCACATTTGTATGTATACGTGCAGGGCTTATGTGGTGTATGTGTAGTTTATGTGCAGAGGAGGTAACATCTGTCTTCCTCATATGTGGTGTAGGTTTGTTGTCTGTGGTGTGTATGTGGAGTGTGTGTGATTTGGGAGAGGTGGTTTGGAAATCGTTTGTATGTGTTAAATGTGGTAATACTGTGGGAGGGCTATAACTGTGGGTGTTTGAGGCATGTGGGATCTGTGTTGGATATGTTGTGGCCTATGCCTGGTGTGTATGTGGTGTGTGTAATGTATGGACGTGTACATAGTGCATGTGTGATGGAGGTGTGCATATAGTATTAACCTGGCTAATGCAGTGTGCAAGGTGTGTGGTATGTTCAGGGTGTGCTTGTATGTGTGTTATGCGTGCCTTGAATGTAATGTATGGATGGTCATTTGTGGTGAATTTCTCATGTTTTGTGTTTGTGTGTTGTGTGTATGTGTATTGTGGTATGTGTGATATATGTGTGGTTGTCTGTAATTGGTAGGTTGTGTGGCTGCATATTAGTTGCAAGATGGTTTCCCCAACGTGCATTTGGACAAAGTTGAGTATATGGCCCTTTCCTCCTAGTCCCTACATAGGTTTTCCAACACTTGTAACTGAGGGAAACAAGATGTTAGTTAAAAGATGGTTTCCCCAGTGTTCTTTCACAGAGTTGGGTGTATGGCATTTACCTTGTATGCCCTGCATAGGTTTTCAAACAGTTCTCGCTTATTGAAACATGATGTCAGATGGAAGATGGTTTCTCAACAGTACTCTCTCACAATGTCAAGTGAATGTCACTTTCCTTATCGTTCCCCTCATAGGATTCAAACAATTCTAACTTAGTGATACACAATGTGATTTGAAAGGTGGTTTCCCCAAAGTGCACTTTGACAGGCTTGAGTATATGGTGCTTTCCTCATACATAGACCCAACATGGTTTTCAAACACTTCTAACTTGCTGAAACAAAATGATACAGATGGTTTCTGCACAAGATTCTTACACAGCGGGTGGTTTTCAAAGACTTGTAACTCAGTGAAATGAGATGTCAGTTAAAAAATTGTTTCCTGAAAGTGCACTTTGATGGAGTTGAGTCTATGGCACTTACGCTGTAGGCCCCGCATTGGTTTGCGAACAGTTCCCACTTAGTGAAACCAGATATTAGTTGAAAGACTTTTCCCTACAGCGTTGTTTCACAGCATGGAGTATAGGGCATTTCCGCCTAGGCCCTGCATAGGTTTTCAAACCCTTCTAACTTAGGGAAAACAGATGTGAGTTGAAAGATGCTTTCTCCACAGAGTTGAGTATATGTCACTTTACCCATCATTCCCAGAAACGTCTTCCAAACATTTCTAACATGGTGAAACGATATCAGTTAAAAGATGCCTTCCCCCACAGTGTTTCACAAAGTTGAGTGCATGGCACTTTTCTACCAGGTCCCACATGGGTTTTCACACACTTCCAATTTAGTTGAACCAGATGTTATTTGAAAGATGGTGTCCCCAAGTTCAATTCCACAGGGTTGATTATATGGCACTTTGCCCATAGTCCCCACAGTTTTCAAAGCATTCTGACTTAAGCCAGATGTTAGTGAAAAGATGATTTACCCAGATGATCTTTCCCACAGTTGATTAAATGATGCTTTTTCTGCCCCGCATAGGTTTTCAAACAGTTCTCCCTTGAAACAGCTTTGATGAAAGACTCTTTCATCACCGTGTTGTTTCACACGAGTATATGTCACTTTCTGCCTACGCCCTGCATAAGTTTTCAAACAGAGAAAACAGATGTGAGTTGACACATGGTGTCTCCACAGTATGTTTTCACAGAGTTGAGTGTATGTCACTTTCCTCATCGTTCCTAGTAAAGTGTTTGAAACAGTTCTGACAATGAAACAAGATGTTAGTTGAAAGATAGTTTGCCCACAGTGTTTCAGAGTATATGGCACTTTCCTCCTCAGCCCTGCATAGGTTTTGAAAGACTTCTAGCAGTGAAATACTTGAACATCTAAATGTTTGAAGGAGTTTAGGGAAAGACACTTTCCGTCTAGGCCCCACATGGGTATTCAAACACTTCCAAGTTAGTTGAATTAGATTTTACTTGAAAGGTGGTTTCCACAAAGTGCAGCTTGTCAGAGTTGAGAATATGGCATTTTCCACATAGTCTCCCCATGATTTTTCAAACCTTTCTAAATTAGTGAAACGATGTTAGTTAAAATATCTTTTAACCAGGGTTCTTTCACATAGTTGACTATATGGCTTTTACCTTGTAGGCCCAGCATTGGTTTTCCAACAGTTTTCACTTAGTGAAAGATTACGTCATTTGAAAGACTGTGGTTCACCACAGTGTTCTTTCACACAATTGAGCACATCGCGCTTTCTGCATAAGTCCCCATAGGCTTCAAACACTACTATCTTAGTGAAACGAGAGTGTAGATGCAAGATGGTTTCCTCACAGTGTTGTTTCATAGAATTGAGTAACTGGCACTTTCTGCATAGGCCCCTATACTTCGGGTTTCCAAATGTTCTCACTTTGTGAAACAAGATGTTAGTGGAAAGATGGTTTCTACACAGTATTTCTTCACAGATTCGAGTAAATGTCACATTCCACATCGTTGCCTGCATAGGATTTCAAGCAATTCCAGCCTAGTAATGCAAAATGTGATATGAAAGATGGTTTCCTCAAATGCAGATTGACAGAGGTGAGTGTAAGGCACTTTCAGTATAGGCCTCATAATTTTTCAACCTCTTCTAACTTAGCGAAAGGAGTTATTTGAAAGATGCTTTCCCCAGTGTTGTTTCAAACACTTGAGTATATAGCACTTACTGTATATTTTCGCATATATATTCAAACTCTTAACTTAGTCGAGATTTTTGTTGCAAGATTTTTTCTCTGCAGTATTCTCTCCGAGTATTGATTACATGTTACTTTCTACATCACTCCCCTCATAGGTTTTCAAACACTTCTATCTTAAACAAGATGTTATTTGAAAGTTGGTTTCCCAACTTGCAGTTTGAGAGAGTTGAGTATATCACCCTTTCTGCCTAAGCCCCACGGAGTTCTTCAAACACTTCTCACCTAGTGAAACATGATTTTAGTTGAAAGATGGTTTCTCCACAGTGTTTTTTCACAGTGGCTGGTATATGTCACCTTCTGTATTGTTCCCCACATAGTTCTTCAAACACTTCCAAATGAGTGAAACAAGATGTTAGTTAAAAGATGGTTTCCCCATCTTTTACAAATTTCTTCACAAATTTGAGTATAGGGCAGTTTGTAAGCCCTGTATAGGTTTTCAGACAGTTCTCAATGAAACAAAGTGTCAGTAGAAAGATGGTTTATCCCCAGTGCTCTCTCACAATGTCGAGTACATGTCACTTTCCCCATCGTTCACTGCATAGGGTTTCAAACATTTTTGACTTAGTGAAACGAGATGTTTCTTGAAAAATGGTTTTCCCACAGTGATCTTTCACAGAGTGGCTGAGCCCCTCATGGGCTTTCAAACACTTCCAAGTTAATTGAATCAGATGTTACTTGAAAGGTGGTTTTCCCAAAGTGCAGTTTGACAGAGTGGAGTATTTGTCCCTTTCAACATCATTCCCTGAATATGTTTTCAAAGAGTTCTATCATAGTGATACAATTTGTCAGTTGAAAGATGACTTTGCCAAACTGCAGTTTTACTGAGTTGAGTATATGGTACTTTCTGCATTGTCCCTGCATAGTTTTTCAAACGTAGTGAAACAAGTAAAGGATGCTTTACCCAGAGTGCTCTTTCACACAGCTGACTATATGGCACTTATCTTGTAGGCACTTCCTAGGTGGTAACACAGTTCAGTCTTAAACAAGATATTAGTTGAAAGACTGTTTTACCAGTGTTTTTTCTTTCACACAATTGAGTATATGCCACTATCTGCATAGGCCCCACTTAGGTTTTTACACAGTGTTTTTACACAGTGCATATAAGTGAGTATATGGCGTTTACCATGTTGGCCCTCAATAGTTTTTCAGAGTTGCCACTTATTGAAACCAGATGTTAATTGAAGGATAGTTTCACCAGAGTGTTACACAGAGTTGAGTATATGGCACTTTCGGCATAGGCCCCACATAGCTTTTCAGACACTTCTTAGTGATACAAGATGTTAGTCGAGAGACTTTTTGTCCAGAGTATTCTCTCTCAGTGTCGAGTATAAATCACTTTCCACATCGTTCACCACATATATTTTCAAAACACTTCTAAGTTGACACAAGATGTTAGTTGATGATTTCCACAAAGTGCAGTATGACAGAGTTGTGTACATGGCAGTTTGAGCATAGAACCTGCAGAGTTTTTCATACACTTCTCGTGAAACGAGATGATCGTTGAAAGGTTGTTTCACCACAGTGTTTCTTGGCAGAGTGGAGTCTATGGCACTTTATGTGTTGGTCCTTTAAGGGCTTTCAAGTACCTCTAACAAGAATAAAGCCAGATAGTGTTTGAAAGATTGTTTCACCACGTTGTTTCACAAATTTGCCTGTATTGCACTATCTTCCTAGGTTCGGCATGTGTATTCAAACACCTGACTTAGTGAAACTAGATTTTAGGTAAATGATGGTTCCCCCAGAGCGTAGTTTCACAGAGATGCGTATATGGCATTTTCCTTGTAGTTCATGCATAGATTTTCATACTATTTTAACTTTGTGAAACTCGAAGTTAGGTTAAAAAGTGCTTTCTCTCCAGTGGTTTTTCAGAGTTGAGTATATGGCACGTTCCCCATTAGCCACGCATAGGTTTTAAAACAATTGTAACTTATACAAGATTTTAGTTGAAAGATGGTCTCCCCACTGTGTTGTTTCACAGATGTGAAATAAGATGTTAATTGAAAGATTTGCCGCAATATTTTCTCACAGAGTCAAGAAAATATCACTTTCCTCATCGTTCCCTGCAGAGATTTTGTAACATTTTTAACTCATGTAAACAAGATGGTGGTTGAAAGATCGTTTCCCCACAGTGTTGTTGTTCCACAGATGTCTGTATGTGGCACTTTCCGCACAGGTCCCGCATAGGTTTTCAAATATTTCTAACAGTGATACAAGATGTTAGTTGAAAGATGGTTTCCACAAAGACCAATTTTACAGAGTTGAATCATGGCACTGTCGTCATAGCCTGTGCATAACTTTTCAGACACTTGTTAGTGAAACGAGATGTTAGCGGAAATATGGTTTGCCCACAGTGTCAATTCACAGAGTTGAGTGTATGACACTTACTCTGTAGGCCCTGCATACATTTTCAAAGACTTCTCAGTGAAACCAGAGGTTAATTGAAAATAGTTTCACCACAGTGTTGTTTCACAGAGTTGGCATTTTTAACATAGACTACACAGAGTTTTTCAAACTTCTAATTTAGTGAAACGAGATGTTATTGGAATATGGTTTCCCCACAGTGTTGTTTCACAGAGCACACGGTACTATCTTCCTAGGTCCCTCATGTGCATTCAAACACAGAACATAAACCAGATTTTAGGTGCAGGATCGTTTCCCCAGAGTGTTATTTCACAGAGTTGAATATATGGCACTTTCCTTGTAGGTCATGCATTAGTTTTTAAACTGCTTTAATTTTGTGAAACCACATATTAAGTGAAAGATGATTTCTCCACAGTGCTTTTTTCAAAGCATAGTGTATATGGCACTTTCCGCATAAGCCGCGCATAGCTTTTCAAACACTTCTTAGTGACAAAAGGTAGTCGAATGATGGTTTGTCCACTGCATTTTCTCACAGTATCCAGTATGTGTCACTTTCCTCATCGTTCCCACATAGGGTTTCAAACACTTCTAACTTGATACCAGATGTTGGTTGAAAGATGGTTTCCACAAAGTGCATTTTACAGAGTTTAGTATATGGCACTGTTGGCAGATGGACGGCACAGTTTTTGAAACACTTCTAGCTTAGTTAAATGAGATGTTAGTTGAAAGATCGTTTCAGCACAGTGTTGTTTTTCCACAGAGTTCAGTGTATGGCATTTTCGGCATAGGCTCTGCGTGGTTTTTCAAACAATTCTAACTTAATGAATAAGATGTTGGAGGGTTTCCCCAACAGTGGTGTTGGCCAAGTGGTGATATGGTCTTATTCACACAGGACCCGCTTGTAGTTTCAAACTCTTCAATCTTAGTGATACAAGCTATTAGTTTAAAGATGTTTTGCCCACACAAGATTTGTTCACAGAGTCGAGTATACAACACTTTCCCCAGAAGCTGAACATAGGTATTCAATCACCTCAACTTAGTGACACAAGATAGTTGAAAGATAGTTTGTCCACTCTATTTTCTTACAGTGTCTGGTATAAGTCGCTTTCCACATTGTTCCCCACAAAGGTTTTCCAACTCTTCTAATGTAGTGACACAAGATGTTACTTTAAAGATGGCTTCCTAAAAGTGCAGTTTGACAGAGTTGATAATATGGCACTTCTGGCATAGGTCCCGCATAGCTTTTCAAACACTTCTAACTTAGGGAAATGAAAGTTTAGTTGAAAGAGCATTTCCTCACAGTGTTTTTTCACAGAGTTCAGTATATGGCACCATGTATGTTGCGCATATGTTTTCAAAAGAGTTCACCCTAGGTGAAATCAGATGTTAGTTGAATCAATATTTTACCACAGTGTTGTTTCAGACTTGGGTACATGGCACTCGGCATGTAGGTCATGCATAGGTTTTCAAACTATTTTAAATTTATGAAACCATATGTTATTTGAAAGAAACTTTGTCCACAGGGTTTTTTCACAGAGTCGAGTATATGGCACTTTCCCCATAAGCCCATTGGTTTTCAAACACTTCTAAATTAGTTATCCAAGATGTTAATTGAAAAATGATTTCCCCACGTGTCACAGTTGAGTATATGGCCCTTTCTGCATAGACCCTGAATAGTCCTCAATTTTCAATTAGTGAAACCAGATGTTAGTTGAAAGCTCGGTTCACCACACTGTTGTTTCACACAATTGAGTATGTGGCCCTTAGTGGTTAGGCTTCTTATAGGTTTTCAAACACTCCTAACTTGAATGATATGGTAAGTGAAAGGTGGTTTCCCCAGTGT
The DNA here is from genome assembly GCF_024362965.1 of Panthera pardus. NCBI lineage: Eukaryota > Metazoa > Chordata > Mammalia > Carnivora > Felidae > Panthera > Panthera pardus. Next base: position 49,203,415 of record NW_026526876.1, on the reverse strand, counting down.
TGTTTCACAGCATTGAATATATGGCACCATCTGTCCACATAAGGCCTGTATGTGTTTTCCAACACTTGCAACTGAGTGAAACCAGACGTTAAGAGAAAGATTGTTTCCCGAAATTGCTGTTTCACAGAGTTGAGTATATGGCACTTCTCTCCATAGTTCCCTGCATAAGTTTTCCATCACTTAAATTAGTGAAACTGAATATTTGTTGAAAGATGGTTCCCCACAGTGTGGTTTCACAGATTTGAGTATAAGGCACTTTCTGCATAGGCCCCAACCTGGTCTTCACACAAGTCTAACTTCGTGAAACCACGTGTTAGGTGAAAGGTTGTTTCCCCACAGTGTTGTTTCATAGAGTTAATGTATGACACTTTGTACATCCTGCATAGGTTTTCAACCTCTTCAAACTTTGTGAAACGAGAGGTTAGTTGAATGATGGTTTCAGTTAGACACAATTGCGTGTATGGCACTTTCAGTATAAGCTCTGCATAGGTTTCCAAACACTTTTATCTGAGTGAAACAATATTTTCATGGAAGATGTTTCCCCACAGTGTTTCATACAGTTGTGTACATGGCACTTTCAGTGTTGGCCCCACATGGGTCTTCAAACATTTCTAACTTAGTGAAACTAGATGAAAGTTTCACCACACAGTTTTTTCACAATGTTGAGTACATGGCACTTTTGTTGTCGGCCCTGAATGGGTTTTCAACACTTCACATTTCCTAGTGAAATAGGATGATTGAAAGATGATTTTTGCACAGTGTTATTTGCAAGAGTTGGGTATACAGCACTTTATACATAGCCCCCCATAATGTTTTCAGATACCTGTAACCTAGCAAAACCTGATGTTAGTTGAAAGATGGTTTGTCCACAATAATTTTTCAGCGTTGAGTACAAATCGTCTTCCTCATAGTTTCCCTCATAGGTTTTTCAAACACTTCTCAGTGAAACAAGACGGTAGTTGAAAATGGTATACTTATGGAAAATGCCTCATACTCAATGCTCTGTAAAATTACTATGGAGAAAAATCTTTCAACTAACAACTTGTTTCAGTTAGAAGTGTTGAAATCTTAGACACAGAAGTATAACAAAAGTGCCCTTTACTTACCTTCTCAAACATAATTGTAGACAAACCACTTTTCAAATATCTGGTTCAGCTAAGTTAGAAGTTTTTGAAAACGCTTGCAGGACCAACACCAAAAGTGCCATCTACTCAACCTTGTGAAACACCAGAGTGGTGATGCCCTCTCTCAACTAATATCTGGTTTCACTATGTTAGAAGTGTTTGAAATCCCATGCGGGGACAAAACCGAAAGTGCCATACACTGAAGTATGAAGCACTGCAGGGAAACCATCTTTCAACTAAAATCTTGTTTCAGTAAGTTAGAAGTGTTTGAAAAGCTATGCGGGGCTTATGAGGAAATGCTTATACTCAACTCTGAAATAACCATGTGTCGATAGTATCTTTCAACTAACATCTTGTTTCACTAAGAAGAGTCTGAAAACATATGCAGAGCCTATGTGGAAAGTTCAATATATTCAACTTTACCAGGCAGCACTTTAGAGAAACTTTCAACTAACAGCTCATTTCACAAAGTTAGAAATGTTAGTAACATAAAGTGCCAATACTGAACACTGAAAAAAGAGTGCAGTGAAACTGAGTGAAAATTGTTTGCAAACTATGTGGGACCTATGCGGAAAGGGCCATATAGGCAACTCTGAGACCACTGTGGGGAATCCATCTTCCTACTCATCTCTTGCTTCACTAAGAGGTGTTTCAAAAACATGCGTGGCTTAAACTGAAGTGCAACATACTCTGTGAAAGTGCACTGTTGGAAAACAATCTTCCTCCTAACATGTGGTTTCACTCAGTTACTAGTGCTTAAAACACATGCTGGGCTTGTGTGGACAGTGCCATACACTCAATTGTGAGAAACAGTACTGTGGGGAAACTGCTTTTCAACTACCATCTGGGATCTCTGAGGTAGAAGTGTTTGAAAATCTATGAGAAAGCCTAACTAGGTGCCACATACTTAACTGTGGGAAACAACAGTGTGGGAAAAGATCTTTCAACTAACATCTGGCTTCACTAATTGAAAAGGGTTTGAAAACTATCAAGGTCTATGAGGAAAGTGCCATATACTCAACTATGTGACACAAGACTTTGGGGAACCATCTTCTAACTAACGTGTTGTTTCTCGAAGATAGAAGTGTTTGAAAACCAGGGGGAGACTACACCAAAAGTGCCATATAGTCAACTCTGTGAGTCACTGTGGGGAAACCATTTTTCAAAAACCATCTCTGTTCTCAAAGTCTGAACACCCATGCAACAGCTGCATCAAAAGTGTTGTGTAGTCAACTCTGTGAAACAATACTATGGGGAATCCACGCTTCAAGTAACGTCTTGTTCCATTAGTTAGAAGTTTTTGAAAACCTATGCCAGTACTATGCAGAAAGTGCTATAGTCTCAACTCGGTAAAAAACGTGGTGAAGCCATCATTCAAAGGACATCTGGGTTCATTTGTTAGAAGTATTTGAAAACCTATAGGGGCTTATGCGGAAAGTGCCTTATACTCAAGTCTGTCAAGAAGATTTTGGGAAAAACCACCTTTCAACTAACATCTTGTTTCACCATGTTAGAAGTGTCTCAAACACTCTGCTAGGAATGATGAGGAAAGTGACATATACTCGACAGTGAAAACATACTGTGGAGAAACCATCTTTCAACTCACGTCTGGCTTCTTTAAGTTAGAAGTGGTTGAAAACCTAAGTGGGGCCTATGCAGAAAGTAGCATATAGTCAATTCTGTGAAAAAAAAGTGGTGAAAGTCTTTCAACAGATATCTTGTTTAAGTGCGAACTGTTTGAAAACCTAATTTGTGCCTATAAGTGCCATATAATCAACTGTGTGAAAGAGCACTATGGGTTAAGCATCTTTTAACATCTAGTTTCACTAAGAAGCATTTGAAAAACAATGAGGTGTTGTGCAGATAGTACCGGATACTCAACTCTTTCAAACTGTACTTTGGGGAAACCATCTTTCAAGTCACATCCTGTACCACTACATTGGAATTGTTTCAAATCCTATGCGGGGAACGATGTAGCAAATGATATTTCTTGATTCTGTGAAGGAATACTGTGGAGAAACAATCTTCCAACTACCATGTTGTTTCACAAAGTTAGAACTGTTTTGAAAACTTTGTATACACAGGAGCCTATGCAGGAAGTGCCATATATTCAACTCTGTGAAACAGCACTTTCAGGAAACCATCTTTCAACTAACATCTCATTTCACTAAGTTAGAAGTGTTTGTAACCTACGGGGACTTATGCAGAAACCACCATATGCTCAATTATGTGAAAAAACTATGTGGTGAACCACAGTCTTTCAATAATATCTTGTTTCACTATGTGAAAACTCTCTGAAAACCAATTCGGGGCCTGAAAGGTAAGTGCCATATAGTCAACTGTGTGAAAGAATTTAGTTTCACTGAGAAGTGTTTGAAAAGCTATGTGGGGACTATGTGGAAAGTGCCATATACTCAACTCTGACAAACTGCACTTTTGGAAAACCACCTGTCAAGTAACATCTGATTCAACTAACTTGTGTTTGAAAACCCATGTGGGGCCTAGGTGGAAAGTGCCTTTCCTTCAACTCCTTCAAACAACACTTCGGGAAAACCATCCTTCAACCAACATCGTATTTCACTAAAGTTAGAAGTCTTTGAAAACCTATGCGGGGCCTAGGAGGAAAGTGCCATATATTCAACTCTGTGAAACAACACTGTGGGCAAACCATCTTTCAACTAACATCTTGTTTCACTCTGTCAGAAGTATTTCAAACACTGCTAGGAACGATGAGGAAAGTGACATATACTGGACTCTGTGAAGTACTGTGGAGACACCATGTTTCAACTCACATCTGGTGTCTCTAAGCAGTAGAGTTTGAAAACTTAGGCGGGGACTAGGGGGAAAGTGACATATGCTCAGTTATGTGAAAAAACACGGTGATGAAACAGTCTTTCAATTAGGCTTTTGTTACACTAAAGGAGAACTGTTTGAAAATCTATACGGGGCTGACAAAGTGTCATTTAGTTAACTGTGTGAAAGAACGCTCTGGGTAACTAACATATGGTTTAACTAAGGCAGAAATGCTTGAAAAACTGCAGGGACTGTGAGCAAAGTGGCATATACTCAACCCTGTCGAACTGTATTTGGGGAAACCATCTTTCAAATAACATCTTGTTTGAGGTCCTATGAGGGTAACAATGTGGAAAGTGACATATACCAGCCACTGTGGAAGAATCCTGTGGAGAAACCATCTTTCAAGTAACATCTTCTACAAGTATGTTAGTTCTGTTGGAAGCCCTAGGCAGTGCCTATGTGGAAAGGGCCATATGCTCATCTCTGTCATACTGCACTTTGGGGAAACCACCTTTCCAAAAATATCTGGTTCAAATAATTTGGAAGTGTGTGAAAACCCATGTGGGGCCAGGACAGAAAGTGCCATACACTCACCTTTGTGAAAAAAAACTGCGGGGAAAGCATCTTTCAACTAACATCTTGTCTCAACGTGTTGGAAATGTTTGGTAGACGTTGCTGGGAACGATGAGTGAAGTGACATATACTCTGTGGAAACATACTGTGGAAAAACCATCTTTCAACTTACATCTGCTTTCCCTAAGTTAGAAGGGTTTGAAAACCTATGCAGGGCCTAGGCGCAAATGCCCTTACTCCATGCTGTGAAACAACACTGTAGAGAAACAGTCTTTCAACTAATATGTGGTTTCACTAAGTGGGAACTCTTTGCAAACCAATGCGGGGCCTACAGGGTAAGTGCCATAGACTCAACTTCGTCAAAGTGCACTTTCAGGAAACCATCTTTTAACTGACGTCTCGTTTCACTGAGTTAGAAGCGTTTGAAAACCACTGTGTAAGACTCTTGTGCAGAAACCATCTTTGAGTATCATTTTGTTTCAGTAAGTTAGAAGTGTTTGAAAACCTCTGTGGGGTCTATGAGGAAAGTGCCATATATTCAAGCCTGTCAAAGTGCACTTTGGAGAAACCACCTTTCAAATCACATCGTGTATCACTCAGAATTGTTTGAATCCTATGAGGGGAATGGTGTGGGAAGTGACATTTACTCGACATTGTGAGAGTACTGTGGAGAAACCATCTTCCATCTGACATCATGTTTCAATAAGAGAACTGTTGGAAAACCTATGAGGGGAGTACAAGGTCAGTGCCATACACTCAATTCTGTGAAAGAACACTGGGGAAACCACCTTTTAACTACCATCTTGTTTCCCTCAGTTACAAGTGTTTGAAAACCTACGCAGGGACTAGGAGGAAAGTGTCGTATACTCAACTCTGTCCAAATGCACTTTGGGGAAACCATCTTGCAACTAATATGCAACCACACAACCCACCAATTACAGACAAACACCATACATATATCACACATACCACAATACACATACGCACAATACACAAACACAAAATATGAAAAATACACCACAAACGACCACAGTACATTACACTCAAGGCACGTATAACACACATACACGTACACGCTGCACATACCACACACCTTGCACGCCGCATTAGCCACATTAATACTACATACAAACCTACATCACACATACACCACGTACACGTCCATACATTACATACACCACATACACACCACACACCATGCATAGGCCACAACATATCCAACGCAGATCCCACATGCCCCAAACACCCACAGTTATAACCCTCCCACAGTATTACCACATTCAACACATACGCAAAATTTTGAAACATACCACCGCTCCCAAATCACACAAACACACTCCACATACACACCACGGACACCAAACCTACACCACATATCCAGAAGACAGATGCCACTTCCTCTGCACATAATCTACACATACACCACATATGCACTGCACATATAGATACAAATGTGACACATATACCATACAGCTACATCACTCTTACACCGAACAATGAAACAGATACTACAAACTCATCCCTCACATAACACACGAATACCATACAAATACCTCACCCATTCACCGCATACACACCACATACACATCACAGAGATATCTTCCACACACCATTTACTGCATACAATACACATTCCTCACACACCACACACATACACACACGCCCTACACCCATAAAACACACACACTCCATTATAGGCACCACATACACGGCAAATGTACACCACACACAACACATGTACACTACACAGACACCACATCTACAATAAACACACCATGATAATTCATACATATATGACATAAACCACAAACACCACACACACCACACTTTTATATTACACATTCTCCACCTGTATGTCACACGTTAACACCACACCAGGCAGCACGTACAAAACACACGCCATACATAGACAGCATGCAAACATACATTATAGGTGGGGCATACATGCATGATATATATAGTATATTCCCAACATATATCCCACACCTAGAGCACACAGAAAGACACATCCACCACCTATAAACCACCCACACCATGCACACACAACGCTCACCACACAAATGCCATACACAAACACAACCACATATACAAATGCATGCCATCCATACAGAACAGGAACATGCACTCAACAACAACCACTCCAAACATACACCAAACACACCACACGTGTAACCCTCACACACCCACCAGACGCCATCCACACTGTGTGCTTTACTGCCTGAAATGACACTGCTCAAGTGTCTTTCATGTAACCTTTCACATACATCTCAGAGGCAGTTTGTTGAAACTTCGTTATTAGTGTGTGATGGGAGAGGTAACATGGTAGGCATGTGGTCTCATCCCTTGAACATAAGCTAGATGACCAGCAAATCATTCCAAATACCCCAGAAAGCAACCTGAAGATGGACAAAACCAAGTCCACAGCTCCAGGGAGAGAAGAAGGCACATCAAAGAAAAGGAGGAAGTGCCGACAGGGCGTTTGGAGGAGAAATATATCGAGGGTGCTGTAGAGGAGAGGGAACCCTCAATGAGGAAAGTGTGGGAGGGAGAGGAGCACACAGGGGAACACACAAGGTGAACATTTCCTCAAAGACACATGAAAAGAGTCTCCACATCACTCATCATCAGGGAAATACAAATCAATGCTACAGTGAGATGTCACCACACATTGTCGGAAGGGCTAAATTTCACAACACAAGGAACAGCTGGTGTTGGCAAGGATGTGGAAAATGGGAAACCTTCTGCCGCTGTGGGTGGGAATGGAATCTGGTGCGGCCACTCTGGCAAACAGTACAAAGTTTCGTCAAAACTTTCGCCAATAAGATGGCCCTGGGGCACCTGGATGGCACAATTAAGTGACTGACTCGATATCCACTCAAGTCTGGATCTCACAGCCATGGGACTGAGCCTTCGTTGGGCTCCTCACTGGCAGCATGGAGTTTGCATCGGATTCTCTGTCTCTCTCTGCCCCTCCCCATATCTCCGTCTCTCCCTCTCTCCCACTCAAATCAATTAACTAATGAAAACAATTACTTACCCTTTAAAACCTGGAGTTGGCTATGACCCAGCATTTGCACTGCGAGGTATTTACCCAAAGGATACAAAAATACCAATTCAAAGGGATATAGGCCTGCCAGTGTTTTTAGCAGCACAATGAAAACTAGCCAAAGATGGAAAGGGCCTAAATGTCCACTGGCTGAGGAATGGATGAAGTTGTGGTGTATATATATATATAATAGACTATTATGCAGCCAAGAAAGAGAATGAAATTTTTCTTTGCAATGATTTGGCTGACACTCAAGAATATTATGCTAAGTGAAGTAAGTCTGTCAGAGAAAGGCTGATACCGTACGATTTCACTCCTATGTGGAATGGAAGAAATAAAAGAAGTAATCATGGTGAAAAAAGTGGCAAAACAGGAAACAGACTCTTAACTATAGAGAACAAACTGATAGTTACCAGAGGAGAGATGGGTGTGAGGATTTGGTTATATAGGAGGTGAGAATGGAAGAGTACACTGTGTAGTGCACCACGTGTTGTGCGGAAGGATGGAACAACTGAAATCTACACCTGAAACTATTACACTGTATGTTAGCTATCTGGAATTTACATAAAGACTTTAAAAAACATTCTGTATTAGCGTAGGGAGAGGCCCCTTGCTGAAGTGCCCAGAGCATTACTGTGATCCAAGTGACATCCTTTGTCCCTCATAGACATATAGAGGAACACTTTCTTCAACACCTCTCTGTGTGGACCCTTGTGCTTTACTGCTGAAAAGTACCCTTTGCTGCCAGAGTGTTTTTGAAAAAGTCTTGGGGATAAGTAGTCAGAAGTAATCTTAAACCCTTGTGTAGAAGCACGAGGAAATGGCCTAGAGCTAGGTGTCTAAAAGTACAGTGTAGCACACTGTATCCGTCCCCTACACCACTGAGATCCCTGGTGTAGGTAAGTTTCCAAGCCATTCCTGACCCAATGCAGGGCTCTCAGGGTCTGATGTCCCAGAGGAAAGCTACCCCCCATGTCCCTGCTCCCCTGGTACTCGGCAGGCAACAGTATTGTAGGACGGGAGCCACATGGACCCCTGCGGTAATGGATGGAGCTACCCTCATCCAGAAGAACAGGGTGTGAAAATACACCATGCCCCATGACATGATCAGCATGAAAAGAGGATTTTGCATAAATAGCACACCAAGGTTCATTCCAACATCTTGGTCATCACATGGAAGCACATTGTTCATATCACAGAGCGACTGCTGATGCTTTCTACCAATACGACGGGCTGAAACACACCAGAATTCAAAGTTCTGCTCAATGTCGTAGGGGAGAATGTGGGCTTCTTGCTCACAGGGCTCCAAATGGCATCTTGTGGAACACTCCTGTAGCCAGAGACCCAAAAATTTCTTTTGATTCCTGGGCTAGCCAGATTATGAATACATTGCGCTTGTCAGGTTCTTCTACACATGAAGTACACTGGCTCTTGGGGTATCGAGTTTCACAAAATTGCTTGATCATCCATCAAGCTCCATCTAGAGGTCCATAAAAAATCAGTCTTTTAGAGTACTATATCCTGCTATAGAGTACTATATAAACTGCTGCAGTTTTCCCATGGGGACCAGCCCTTGTGACTGTGTAACATGTGGAGACAATGTCCCTGGCCTTGTGGTTTCAGGACTACCTGAACATCCAGAGGCCTAGGGCATCAGAAGGGGTCCAGCCAAGAGCTGTGCATGGGAAGGTTCCAGCAGACATGTAGGCATGGATCTGGCTCCCTTGCTGGGCCTCAGGGAAATGATAAACATCTTTCCACATTGATCGCATTCCCATTGGATGGAAATACTGAATGTCATTTGGTCCTGGCTACAGCCATCTCCTCTGCCTCCTTGCGTATCTGATGGCCTCTTGATTCACTCTTAGAAATCACAGAGCTGACACTCACTCAGCAGGCACCCAGGGGCAGACATTGGGTTCCCACTCCATCCCGTGCTCAGTTATAGCCACCAGCATCGCATATCCCAAAGGAGAACACTCCTTGTATCCAGGAGCTTGGTGTTTGGCTGTTTGTAGCAAGGGGTGGAGGGATTGGAGCCAGGTCGCCTCCCTATTCTGCCTGATTGAGGTGCCTTCCTCCTGAAAAGGAGACAGTTCACACAGGACTCCAGAAGTAGTCTCCAGAAGTTGGTCAGCAGAGAAACAGCCTTTTACAGGAAAAGGGCACCAGTGTCCCTCTCCACTCTTTGGAGACACCACTGGCAACAGCTCCCATCTACAGCACTGTCACTGCTCACTCCATTGAATGATGCAAAAAGCAACAAAAGCCCACTAAATCCCAGGGCTCTCTAGGTCTTTCTGAAGGAAGAATACATGTCTGTTGCTGACAGAGCTCCCAGTGGAGACTCTAGAGGACGTTTTTGCCTAGGCACTCTGTTGTGTGTTTCTTCTTCTTATAACCAGCTAGGTTGCCAGGAGTTGGTGTTGTACACCATAGAATTCCCCTTCCAAGCTCTGAAGATCTCGGGCCCTCCTCATCCACCATGACACATCTTGCTCTCTTGTGGAAACAAGGCTCTTCCTGCAATCCCTTCAGAATCAGTGTTTCAAGAGTCTATCCTCCATCTTCCACCTGGGAGTCGGATCCAGTCCTTCGGACTACAAAAGAGACATTGCCACAGGGCTACTTCATTAATTCACTGGATTTCAGATGTATGCAGCCATTCAGAGCTCAGGGGTTTGAAGACACCACCAGAGGATGTCTCATGTTTAGACTAGGCCAGAGATGGTCCGAGAGCAGACCTCCTTCTGGCCAGAGGCAAATGAAGGAAACCATCTTTCCAAGTGGATCCACATTTGGACCATAAATGTGGACCCTGGCTCACCTTGCGCCCATTTCCTTTCCCTGCTGTGTGTCTGACAATGTATTTTTTTCTCCCTTAAGCACCAAAGAGCCATCACTAACTCAGCTGGGAAACTTGTCTAGGCTGCAATCTCCAACTCTGCTCCTGTGTTCAGTGAGAACTATCAAGCTCTGTTCTACCAAAGGAAAGCAGGCTTTGAGTGCCTGGGTGCTTGGTGCTTGGCCTGCAGTGGTATGGAGGGTGAAGGGGAGCTGGCTCTCCTCACTGTCCTGGAAGACTGAGGTGCCTTCATTCGGAGAAGCAGACAGAATGCACATGGGCACTATGAACCAAGAGGGGGACAGCATTGGAAGAGCCCTTGCTAGGAATGAAGGAACAAGGTCCTCGTTGCATATCCCTGAGCAAGAACCCTCAGAACCCTATAGCTACTGCTCAAGCACTGCTAGTTCCCTCAACTGATAGGAAACATGGCGGGGATAGACCAAGCCGGAAATCCCTGGCTCCTTAAGAAAGAAGGCAGGCTTCTTGCTGACAGGGCACCCTGGTGTAGTCCTTCAGAGTACTCTTTTGGTCTAAGCCCACAGGCCTTTCTTATCTGTGTACAATCTGGTTGAAAGGAGACTGTGGTGTGTCCTTTGTTCTCTAGTTTCTCCAAATCATGTGTGGTGAAGAACTCTGTCTCCATTGCCAACCATGAGCCCTTTGGATGAAAGACTGTTTGCAGGGAAACTATTCTGAAACAGTATCTCAGAGTACTATCCTCTTCTTTTGGCTTGGGGGTTTGGTGGTGATGTGATAGAGGTGTTGATATAGGTGGTGATGGTGTAGAGGTGTTGCATTGGGCACTTCTCAATATGCTTTCAGAACGATGAGGTCCTCCCCAAACCCAGGGTGTGTGCAGATGCCCAGGGTGAATGCCTTGCGGGTAGGCTATGTCAAAGGTTTTAGGTGGATCCTGACTCCTGTATGGGACAAGGGGTAGGAAAGGTCATGGTCTCTTTCCTCGATTTCCTCCATGCCAATTTTAAGGCACAGCTTTGACTCACCTTACCGTCATTCCTCTCCCATTGCTGCTTTCCTAACCTGGTCTCAGTGCACACATGGAGACCCTGTGTCTGTCCCCTACAACAACCAAGGTCTTGCAGTGGATGTGCATTTCCAAGCCTTTCCTGAGCCAAAGCAGGGCTCACAGAGCGATATCCCAGAGGACACCAAGGCCCCCTATCCCTTAGTCCTTAGTGCTGGGCAGGCAACGGTATAGTGAGAATAGGTAGTCACGTGGACCCTGCCCCTAATGGATGGAGCTACTCTCATTCAGAACAGTCTGTGCATGTGCAGCATGCTCCATGACCTGATCAGCACATGAAAAGCCTTTTGAATATACACTGCATGAAGCCCTCATTCCCACCTCTTGATCATCATATGGAAGCACCTTCTTCATATCTCAGAAGCTCTGCTGCCCCTCTCAATTGATACTATGGGCATAAGCACAGCAGAAGACAAAGTTCCTGTGTATGTCTTAAAGAAGAATGTGGGCATCTTCCTCACAGGGCTCCAATGAGCATCCTTTGTAGCACTCCTGTAGTGAAAGGACACAAAAGGTCCCTGTGATTCCTGAGCAAGCCAGCTTGTGAATACATTGTGCTAGTCAGGTTCTTGTAAACATGAAGAACTCTGGCCCACATTATCCTTACGACATAGCTTTATCATCTATTAAAGTTTGTCTTCTCCGTACTAATTGAGGCTTTGAGAGTACTATCTCTGGCCTGCAGGTGCCCGATGGGGAAAGCCCTTATGAGTGTGTGAAAGGTGGAGACAAAGGAGTCCAGTCCTTTTGGTTTCAGAACTGCATGGACATCCAGAGCCCTAGGCATCAAAAGGGGTCCAGCCGAGAGCTGTTTTGGGGGAGGCTGAGCCAGGTGGATTAGCTGGGAGCTGGCTCCCTTGCTGAGCCTCAGGGACATGAAGATAAACATCTCCATTCCACACTCATTGCATACTCATGGGATGGAATTATCGAATACCCTTTTGTCCTGGCTGCAGCCATTCCCCTGTTTTTGACTGCCTCTTCATTCCTCCTTCACAGCCATGGAGCTGACACTCAGCAAGCATCCAGGGAGGGTTGTCCCATTCCAACAGGGTCCTCTGGTCAGTAACAGCCATGAGCATCGGATATCCCAAAGGAGAATAGTCCTCCTATTCCTGACCTTTGTCCTTGGTGTTTGTAGCAAGCGGTGGTCGGTGGGGAGTGGAGCCAGATCGCCTCCTTCCTTTGCCTGCTTGAGGTGTTTTCCTTCTGACAAGCAGACAAGTCACACAGGAGCAGTAGGCTCCAGAAGCTGGCCAGGTCAGAAAAGCACTGTACAGGAATAGGGCACGAATGCCCCTCTCCACACTTTGGGGCCACAGATGGGGGAAGCGCCCAGCTGCAGGAGTGTCACTCCTCACTCCATTCTACAATGAGAAAAGCAAGAAAAACAGACCAAGTCCCAGGGCATTCTATGTCCTTTTGAAAGTAGAAATCAGGCCTGTAGCTAACAGGGCTCCCAGATGCAGACACTAGAGGGCGACATTGCCTTAGCTCTCTTGTGCTTCTTCTCAGGGCCAGGTTGCCAGCAGCTGGTGCTGGGCCCGCCCTTCTCCATAGATTTCCCCATCCAACGTCTGTAGAACTCTTGCCCACCTTTTCCACCTGGACACATCTTTGCTGTCTTGTAGAAATAAGGTTCTTCTCAGGATAGGTTCAGAGTCAGGGTCTCAAGAGTCCTATCTTCTGACTTTCACTTGGAAGTGTGGTTCAGCCCTTGTGACTGGGGGTGAGGTTTTGTCACAGTGCTGCATCTTTGCTAATGCACTGGGTTTCAAAAGTATGTGGTCATTCAGAAGCCCAGGGCGTTTGAAGCAGACCAGCAGGGAATGTTTGGTGTGTAGACTGGGCCAGAGATTTGGGCAGGGAGCTGGCTTCCTTCTGGGCTGAGGGCAAATGAAGCAAAACATCTTCTGAAATGTTGAGATTTGGCCTCTCTGGTGCCCAGTTCCTTCCTTTTGCTATATTTCTGACAATTTATTTTTTCAACTGTAGTGGCCATGGACCCATCACTCACCTGGCACCATGGATTGGCTTCAAACTCTCACTCTGCTCCTGTGCTCAGTGAGAGCTCTCAGGCTCTGCTCTACCAAAGAAAAGAAGGTCCTTAGTCCCTAGGAGCTTGGTCCTTGGCCTGGTGTACTATGGAAGGTGAAGTGGAGACAGCTTGCCCCACTGACCTGATGATTGATTTGCCTTCATTCTGAGAAGCAGTTTGCACATGCGTAGTATGAACCGGCAGGGGTCATCATTGGAAGAGCGTTTGTCAGTATTTAAATGAAATCCTTGTTGCATATTCCTGACTAGAGGCCTCAGAGCCCCATAGCTACAGCTCAAACACTGCTATCTCCCTCAACTGATGGGAAATGTGGCAGCAATAGAAAAATCCAGAAATCCCTGGCTCCCAAAGAAAGAATGCAGGCTTCTTGCTGACAGGGCTCTCACGTGTAGTTGATCAGGGGACTCCCATGGCTAAACCCACAGGACTTTCTTATTCTAAGTACAACCCAGGTGATAGGAGACTGCACTGGGTACTTCACTTTCAACCTTTTCCAAATCTGACGCATGATGAACAACTCTGGCAGTGTGTGTCTCCACTGCCTCCCATTAGACCTTTTGATTAAAGAGGGTTTGCATAAAGTCAATTCCAAACAGAGTCTTCGAGTAGTGTCCTCTTTTTTCCAGTTGGCAGGTTTTGTGGTGTCATGATGGTAACAGAGATATTGCATTGGGTCCTTCTCAATTTGGGTTCAGAATGATGTGGCCTTCCCCAAACCTAAGGTGTGTGAAGGTGCCCAGGGAGAATGCTTGTGGGTAGGCTAAGCCAGAGGTTAGTGGTGCATCCCGCCTCCTTTGTGGGACAAAAGGAAGAGAAAGTAGAGTTCTTCTTTGATTTCCCCCGCGCCCATTTGAATGCATAGCTTTGACTCACCTTGTAGTCATTCCTCTCCCATTGCTGATTTTCTAAGTTGATCTCACTTCACACACTGAGACCATGTGACTATCCCATACACAACTGAGTTAGAAGGATTGGAAGTGAGTTTCCAGTCAGTTCCTGAGCCAGTGGAGGGTTCTGAGGGTCTGATGTCCCAGAGGACAATTGGTTATCATGTCCCTGAGCTCTTGTTGCTTACTAGGCTTTTAAAGTTTCCTGCTTCCAAGGACTGCTTCCAAACACAGCCATCATTGGGGAGCACAGCCCACCTACAGCTGTATCACTGCTACCACTATGTATTGATAGCAAGGGCAGGACACATACCCAGAGCCAGGTCTTTCCCTCTGATTCAGAAGGAAGAATCAGGGTAGGCTTCTTGCTGACGAGGCCTACAGGGGGAACTTATGGACGCCACCATTTGCCAAAGCCCACAGGTGCTTCTCCTTCCTGAGCCAGTGAGCTGCAGAAGACTGTGCCAGTCACCTCACTTCATTATCCCTGACACAGAATTCGGGCCCTCCCTCTCTCCATTCTCATCTCTTTGCTCTATTTTAACTCTTACAGTCATACCCTGGGCCTTGACCTGGGGATTCTGGTCTAGTCATGGTGACTGTGGCAGATGTTTGGCATAAGGGCCCCTGACTCTTCAGCAGGGTAATTTTCCCTGTATGATGTTTCATGTCTGCATGGGTCTTACAGAACTCGGATTTTGTCCAAGTAGGCCTGTGTTTTGGTTTTTGTTTTGCCATGGAAGATGCTCAGAGGCTCTTGGCTTTCAAGCATTGAGAAGACAAGAATATAAAATTTGTTACAGTATCTCAATGATGCTCAGGGAAAGAAGTATTTATTTGAAACCCATGTAACCCTTATAATATTTGAATAAACAAGGCAATCCTGCTCTAGTACCAACCTCTGAATTTATTGCAGGCATATTGCACACTGGCCAGCATCTTGACTCAGTACATCCTTGTTATCGGTTATCCCTGGCTTTCTTCACCACATCATATCATTCTTACCCATTTCATCTGAGGGTACATGTGTGAGAGCACGTTCATCTTCAAAACGAGGGCTGGGAGAGGTGAACTGGTAAGGAGACAAACACCAGGATCTACTCTAATGGGGTCCACCCTATGTGCCAGGCCCTGCCTTCTGCCACGATCCTTTGGGCTGTTGAGAGCCTAGTCCTGCGAGCCAGGACTCTCAGTATTGCTACTATGGAGTATGCTGAAGGAAGACAGCACTTTATAGGCCAATGCCATGCTTGCCACACCATGAACATAGGTGGTTTTTCTGGACCAGTGAAGCTGTTTTGGCACTGCCTGATGCACAGGGTTGTTCGTGCCCTCGCACCTGACCGAGGAATCTCTATTGGTGGTGACAGGCACCCACTAATGATACCTGTGGTCCTGAAGCCCATCTGTTCCCCAGATGGAAGATCAATCCAAGACGGGGTAAGTGCAAGTGTGTCATTACTAGTGGGTGGGCTGCCTTGCTTGGGCCCCACCTGCAACATCCACAGGCTGGTGTGATAATCTATCCCTGGGCACGGGTTGAGTGAGTGACAGCTCTATGGCTCCTAAGTTCAAACAGGGAAAGAGTTAGATAAAGAACCATGGGAGGGCCATAAGCAGGGCCCCAGTTCCCCATATCCAATGGCAATGGGAACAATTTGGAAAGGGGCTGTGTGATTCCTGTCCCCTCAGCCAACAAAGGTGTTTAGCTCCCTTTCCCAGTCATCTGGCCCAGCCTACTTGCAATTGACTTAACCTGGGCACTCCCAATGCCTTTGCCCTCTGAATGCTTGCCTGGCTTTGCCTCCAACTTGCCAGGGTCCTGTGGCCAAACCTATAACACAGTCACAAGGATGACACAGGAGTGTCCAGCTGAACTCCATGGATATTCCTCTAAGTGACTACATGGAATGGACCTCAGAGGGGACGTATTGTGGAAACAGAGCAAGGGGGTGAAAATGGATCCACAGAGGGCCAGAATTCTTCAATAGGAATGACAATGGGATCATGTGGGGAATGAAGTGACTAGGGCCATCTCCTTGCATGCTGGCTCTCACAGGAATCAGCAGGACATGTGGACTTTGGTGAAGGGAGCCCCTAAATAGGGCTAACCCGCACCCCCAGGAGCCCTGTCAGCAATGGGTTTGTATTTTTCCTTCAGAAAAAGAGGGAAAGCCCTGGCTTGGGTCTTTTTCTCACCCTTTCTTAATAGAGGACAGGGGTGGCAGTGGTTCACTTGTAGCTGTTTGGGGCTTCTGACCAATGGTCAAATGGTCAGCACCCGGTCTGGGTCCAACACTCACTTCAAAGCCCTTTGGGCACTAACCACAGCCTGAATCAGAGGGCACATGCGTGAACCACCTAAACTGCAGGATGAAGGCACCTCGTCAGCTAGGGGAGGGAGGCCAGCTGGCTACCCATACCTACCATGACTCTAGCTGACTAAGCACCAAGTCCCCAGAGAAAGAGGGACCTGCTTACCCCTGGGATACTAGACAATGAGAGCTGTCAATAGGCTCAGGAACTGGCTGGGAACTCCACACCAATGTTTGGGCCTGTGCTCTGTATCTGACACAGACCCGTGGATCCTGCAATATTCTAGTTCAAACAGAGTACATTTTTCTGAGGCTTGTGCTCTGAACTGCTCCCAGGTAGAACCTACTTTGAAAAAAGGAGCATTAAAATGCAAATTGGTAACCTGGGCTCCAAAGGATTTCATTACAGAAGAGAATGGGCTAAAGTTAGAATTCAGGGCCTACTCCTGTCTCCTGGCAGGATGGCTCTCTGGGGAGTAATAAAGACCTGAGGGCTAGTGTAAAAGTAAAACTCCATTGGCGATACCCAAGAGTGAAATTCTGCAGGAGGTCTGCATTGTTCATTAAGAAACAGGAAATGCTGGATTTGGTGCTTTTTCCTGTCCTTCGTCTCAGGAAAGAGAAGCACCATTGATTTGGAGGTAAGGGGTTCTTACACCTTGCTGGTGATCGAGTGTTTGCAGCCTGTACCTGATGCCATAATTCTTGAAAGGTCCCTTTTGGTTCTGACCAGGTCCTAAAACATATGGTGTATATGGGAATCATGTTTGACTCAGAATGAAGGCATGTCTATCCTTCACTGCACTTACCAGGGCTGGCCAAGCACCAAGCACTCAGGGACAAGAAGGCCATCCTTCCTTTGACTGGAAGTTACTGTTTGCTCTCACATAGAAAAGGACCAGAGTGGGAGTGCAGCACCAATCCTTGGATTCTGCTTGAGTGAAGTCAGTGGAAGCCCAGTGGTCCATGAATGTGACCAAGCACTTAGAAAATAGCAGATGGATGGGAATGGCTACAAAGAAGGCCAGGATCTACATGACAGATGGGAAGGGGGTAATGCTGGGCATGTATATTTACCTTAATTTCTCATTGCTGCATGTGTAAGACCAGTGCCTCCCCAAACTTCTGGGACCTCCTACACACATAGCCAAATTGGCACCTTCATGTGCCCATACGTGAGGGCTACTCTCATTGTGAACAGAGTGGGAAGTTACAAGAGGTCCTGTTGCCAATCTATGCCAGTCACCAGGACTCACACAGAGTCCCCAGTTTAAAGTGGAGGATATTGCTCTGAGGCACTGATTCTGAATGGACTCCAGAAAGATACTCGTTTGAAAAAAAAAAAAGAGCAAAAGGAGGGAAATAGAGGGCCAAAATGCTTCATTACAAAGGAGAGCAGAATGAAGCTGACAATGACGTGCATAACACAATCTCTGCACAAGGTTCTAATTTTTTTTTACAGCTAAAGCCACATACTTTTATTTTGTTTTTTTTTTTTTGTTTTAATTTTATTTTTTAGTTTTTAAAATTTACATCCAAATTATTTAGCCTATAGTGAAACAGTGATTTCAGGAGTAGATTCCTTAATGCCCCTTACCCATTATGCCCTTCCCCCTCCCACAACCCCTCCAGTAACCCTCAGTTTTTTCTCCATATTTATGAGTCTCTTCTGTTTTGTGCCCCTCTCTATTTTTGTATTATTTTTGTTTCCCTTCCCTTATGTTCATCTGTTCTGTCTCTTAAAATCTTCATATGAGGGAAGTCATATGATTTTTGTCTTTCTCTGACTAATTTTGCTTAGCATAATACTCTAATTCCATCCACGTAGTTGCAAATGGCAAGATTTCATTCTTTTTGCTTCCCGACTTATACTCCATTATATGTATACCACACCTTCTTTATCCGTTCATCCATCGATGGACATTTGGGCTCTTTCCATACTTTGGCTATTGTTGATAGTGCTTCTCTAAACATGGGGGTTCATGTGTCCCTTCAAAACAGCACACCTGTTCCCGTGGATAAGTGCCTAGTAGTGCAATTGCTGGATTGTCGGGTAGTTCTATCTTTAGTTTTTTGAGGAAACTCCAGACTGTTTTCCAGAGTGGCTGCACCAGCTTGCATTCCCACCAGCAATGCAAAAGAGATCCTCTTTATCCGCATCCTCATCAACATCTGTTGTTGCCTGAGTTGTTAATGTTATCCATTCTGACAGGTGTCAGATGGTATCTCATTGTGGTTTTGATTTGCATTTCCCTGATGATGAGCGATGTGGAGCATTTTTTCATGTGTCAGTTGGCCATCTGGATGTCTTCTTTGGAGAAGTCTCCATTCATGTCTTTTGTCCATTTCTTCTCTGGATTATTTGTTTTTTGGGTGTTGAGTTTGATAAGTTCTTTATAGATTTTGAATACTAACTCTTTATCTGATATGTCATTTGCAAATGTCTTCTCCCTTTCTGTTGGTTGCCTTTTAGTTTTGCTGATTGTTTCCTTCGCTGTGCAGAAGCTTTTTATTTTGATGAGGTCGCAGTAATTCACTTTTTGCTTTTGTTTCCCTTGCCTCCGGAGACGTGTTGAGTAAGAAGTTGCTGTGGCCAAGATCAAAGAGGTTTTTGACTGCTTTCTCCTTGAGTATTTTGATGGCTTCCTGTCTAACATTTAGGTCTTTCATCCATTTCGAGTTTATTTTTGTGTATGGTGTAAGAAAGTGGTCCAGGTTCATTCTTCTGCACGTCGCTGTCCAGTTTTCCCAGTACCACTTGCTGAAGAGATGTTATTCCATTAGATATTCCTTCCTGCTTTGTCAAAGATTAGTTGGCCATATGTTTGTGAGTCCATTTCTGGGTTCTCTATTCTGTTCCATTGATCTGAGTGTCTGTTCTTGTGCCAGTGCCATATTGTCTTTATGATTACAGCTTTGTACTATAGCTTGAAGTCGGGGTATAGCTTGAAGTGATGCCTCCTGCTTTGGTTTTCCTTTTCAAGATTGCTTTGTGTATTCGGGGTCTTTTCTGGTTCCATAAAAATTTTGGGATTGTTTCTTCTAGCTCTGCGAAGAATGATGGTGTCATTTTGACAGGGGTTGCATTGAATATGTAGATTGCTTTGGGTAGTATCGACATTGTAACAATATTTGTTCTTCCTATCCAGGAGCATAGAATCTTTTTCCATTTTTTTGTGTCTTCTTCAATTTCTTTCATAAGCTTTCTATAGTTTTCAGTGTATAGATTTTTCACCTCTTTTTAGATTTAGTGCTAGGTAATTTATGGTTTTTTGTGCAGCTGTAAATGGGATCGATTCCTTGATTTCTCTTTCTGTTGCTTCATTGTTGGTTTATAGGAATGCAACCGATTTCTGTGCATTGATTTTGAATCCTGCAACTTTGCTGAATTCATGTCATCTGCGAAGAATGAAAGTTTGACCTCCTCCTGGCCAATTTGGATGCCTTTTATTTCTTTGTGTTGTCTGATTGCAGAGGCTAAACCTTCCAATACTGTGTTGAATAACAGTGGCGAGAGTGGACATCCCTTCTTGTTCCTGACTTTAGGGGGAAAGCTCTCAGTTTTTCCCCATTGAGGATGATATTAGTGTTGGGTCATTCATATATGACTTTTATGATCTCAAGGTATGCTCCTTCTATCCCTACTTTCTTGAGTGTTTTTATCAAGAAAGGATGCTGTATTTTGTCAAATGCTTTCTCTAAATCTATTGAGAGGATCCTATGGTTTTTGTCCTTTCTTATATTGATGTGATGAATCTCGTTAATTGTTTTGTGGATATTGAACCAGCCCTGCATCCTAGGTATAAATCCTGCTTGGTCGTGGTGAATAATTTTGTAATGTATTGTTGGATCTGGTTGGCTAATATCTTGTTGAGGATTTTTGCATCCATGTTCATCAGGGAAATTGGTCTATAGTTCTCCTATTTTAGTGTTGTCTCTGTCTGGTTTTGGAATCAAGGTAATGCTGTCTTCATAGAAAGAGTTTGGAAGTTTTCCTTCCATTTCTATTTTTTGGAACAGTTTCAAGAGAATAGGTGTTAACTCTTCCTTAAATATTTGGTAGAATTCCCCTGGAAAGCCATATGGCCCTGTATTCTTGCTTTTTGGAAGATTATTGATTACTAGTTTGATTTCCTTACTTGTTATGGGTCTGTTCAAATTTTCTATTTCTTCCTGTTTCAGTTTTGGTAGTGTATATGTTTCTAGGAATTTGTCCATTTCTTCCAGATTACCCATTTTATTGGCATGTAATTGCTCGTAATATTCTCTTATTGTTTTTATTTCTGTTGTGTTGGTTGTGATCTCTCCTCTTTCATTCTCGATTTTATTTATTTGGGTCCTTTCCTTTTTCTTTTTGATCAAACTGCCTATTGGTTTATCAATTTTGTTAATTCTTCCAAAGAACCAGCTTCTGGTTTCTTTGATCTGTTCTACTCGTTTTGTTTTGTTTTGTTTTGTTTTTTGGCTTTGATAGCATTAATTTTTGTTCTAATCTTTATTATTTCCTGTCTTCTTCTGGTTTGGGGTTTTATTTGCTGTATTTTTTCCAGCTCCTTAAGGCGTAAGGTTAGGTTGTGTATCTGAGATCTTTCTTCCTTCTTTAGGAAGCCCTGGATTGCTATATTCTTTCCTCTTATGACCGCCTTTGCTGTGTCCCAGAGGTTTGGGGTTGTGGTGTTATCATTTTCACTGACTTCCATATACTTTTTAATTTCCTCTTTAACTGCTTGGTTAGCCCCTTCATTCTTTAGTCGGATGTTCTTTAGTCTCCAAGTATTTGTTACGTTTCCAATTTTTTTCTTGTGGTTGATTTTGAGTTTCGTAGCGTTGTGGTCTGAAAATATGCACGGTATGATCTCAATCTTTTTGTACTTACTTAGGGGTGATTTGTGTCCCACTATATGGTCTATTCTGAAGAATGTTCCATGTGCACTGGAGAAGAATGTATATTCTGCTGCTTTAGGAAGAAATGTTCTGAATATATCTATTAAGTCCATCTGGTCCAGTTGTCATTCAAAGCCATTGTTTCCTTGTTGAGTTTCTGATTAGATGATCTGTCCATTGCTAGAAGTGGGGTGTTGAAGTCCCCTACTATTATGGTATTATTATCAATGAGTTTCTTTATGTTTGTGATTAACTGATTTATATATATGGGTGCTTTCACATTTGGAGCATAAATTTTTGCAATTGTTAGGTCTTCTTGGTGGATAGACCCCTTAATTATGATATAATGCCCTTCATCTCTTGTTACAGTCTTTATTTTAAAGTCTAGATGGTCTGATATAAATATGGCTACTCCAGCTTTCTTTTGTTGGCCATTAGCATGAGCATAGCATCCCCTCACTTTTAATCTGAAGGTGTCTTTACTTCTACAGTGGGTCTCTTGTAAATGTCATATAGATGGATTTTGTTTTCTTATCCATTCTGTTACCTTATGTCTTTTGATTGGAGCATTTAGTCCATTGACGTTTAGAGTGAGTACTGAAAGATATGAATTTTTTGCCATTATCTTACTTGTAGAGTTGGAGTTTCTGGCAGTGTTCTCTGGTCCTTACTAGTCTTTATTGCTTTTGGTATTTATTTATTTATTTATTTATTTATTTATTTATGTAGAAAGTCCCCCTTAAAATTACTTGCAGGGATGATTTAGTAGTTATGAACTCCTTCAATTTTTGTTTGTCTGTGAAACTTTTAATCTGTCCTACTGTTTTGAATAGCAGACATGCTGGATAAAAAATTCTTGGCTGCATATTTTTCTGATTCAGCACATTGAACATATCCTGCCACTCCTTTCTGGCCTGCGAAGTTTCTGTGGATAAGTCTGGCGCAAACCTGATCTGCCTTCCCTTATAGGTTAAGGACTTTTTTCCCCATGGCTGCATTAATGATTCTTTCCTTGCCTGAGTATTTTGTGATTTTGACTATCATATGCCTTGTTTATGGTCAGTTTTTGTTGAGTCTAATAGGAGTCCTCTGTGCTCCCTGGATTTTGATGTCTGCGTGTTTCCCCAGTTTGGGAAACTTTTCTGCTATGATTTGCTCACATAACACTTCTATCCCTTTTTCTCTCTCTTCATATTCTGGGACCTCTACGATTCTGATGTTGTTCCTTTTTAAAGAATCACAGATTTCTCTAATTCTTAAATCATGCTCTTCTGCCTTAGTCTCCCTTTCTTTTTCTGCTTCATTATTCTGCATGTTTTTCCTCTATATCGATGATTCCTCATCCATTCTTGCTGCCATAGCATCCTTTTGAGATTGCAGCTCAGTTGTAGCATTTTTTATTTTTTTTTATCCTGACTAGCTTTTACTTCTTTTTTTTATTTTTTTATTTCATCCTGACTAGCTTTTACTTCTTTTATCTCTGCAGAAAGGGATTCTAATCTATTTTAGACTCCAGCTAGTATTCTTATGATCGTGATTCTAAATTCTGGTTCAGACATCTTGCTTGTATCCTTGTTAGTTAAGTCCCTGGCTGTTGTTTCTTCCTGCTCTTTTCTTTTCTTTTCTTTTTTGAGGCTTCCTTTTTTTTATTAAATAGAATTTATTGTCAGATTGGTTTTCATACAACACCCAGTGCTCATTCCAACAGGTGACCTCCTCAATGCCCATCACCCACTTTCCCCTCTCCCCCACCCCCCATCAACCCTCAGTTTGTTCTCAGTATTTAAGAGTCTCTTATGCTTTGCCTCCCTACATCTCTGTAACTTTCTCCCCCCATCCCCTCCCCCCCGGTCTTCTGTTAAGTTTCTCAGGATCCACATATGAGTGAAAACATATGGTATCTGTCTTTCTCTGCCTGACTTATTTCACTTAGTATAATACTCTCCATTTCCATCCTCGTTGCTAAAAATGGCCAGATTTCATTCTTTCTCATTGCCAAATAGTATTCCATTGTATATATAAACCACATCTTATTCATCCATTCGTCAGTTGATGGACATTTAGGCTTTTTCCATAATTTGGCTATTGTTGAAAGTGCTGCTATAAACATTGGGGTACAAGTGCCCTTATGCATCAGCACTCCTGTATCCCTTGGGTAAATTCTTAGCAGTGCTATTGCTGGGTCATAGGGTAGATCTATTTGTAATTTTTTGAGGAACCCCCACACTGTTTTCCAGAGTGGCTGTAACAGTTTGCATTCCCACCAACAGTGCAAGAGGGTTCCCATTTCTCCACCTCCTCTCCAGCATCTACAGTCTCATAATTTGTTCATTTTAGACCCTCTGACCAGCGTGAGGTGGTATGTGAGTGTGGTTTTGATTTGTATTTCCCTGATGAAGAGCGACACTGAGCATCTTTCGTGTGTCTGTTGGCCATCTGGATGTCTTCTTTAGAAAAGTGTCTATTCATGTCTTTTGCCCATTTCTTCACTGGATTATTTGTTTTTTGGGGTGTGGAGTTTGGTGAGTTCTTCATAGATTTTAGATACTAACCCTTTATCCGATATGTCATTTGCAAATATCTTTTCCTATTCCGTTGGTTTCCTTTTAGTTTTGTTGATTGTTTCCTTTGCAATGCAGAAGCTTTTTATCTTCGTGAGATCCCAATAGTTCATTTTTGCTTTTAATTCCCTTGCCTTTGGGGATGTGTTGAGTAAGAAATTGCTGAGGCTGAGGTCAAAGAGGTTTTTTTTCCTGCTTTCTCCTCTAAGGTTTTGATGGTTTCATGTCTCACATTCAGGTCCTTTATCCATTTCGAGTTTATTTTTGTGAATTGTGTAAGAAATTGATCTACTTTTATTCTTCTGCATGTTGCTGTCCAGTTCTCCCAGCACCATGTGTTAAAGATACTGTTGTTTTTTTCTATTGGAAACTCCTTCCTGCTTTGTCAAAGATCAGTTGGCCATACATTTGTAGGTTCAATTCTGGGAGTCTCTATTTTATTCTATTGGTCTATTGTCTGTTTTTGTGCCAATACCATGCTGTCTTGGTGATTACAGCTTTGTAGTAGAGGCTAAGGTCTGGGATTGTGATGCCTCCCACTTTGGTCTTCTTCTTCAAAATTAATTTGGCTATTTGGGGTCTTTTGTGGTTCCATAAAAGTCTTAGGATTGCTTTTTCTAGCTTTGAGAAGATACTGGTGCAATTTTGATTGGGGTTGCATTGAATGTGTAGATTACTTTTGGGAGTATTGACATTTTAACAATATCTTTCTTCCAATCCATGAGCAGGGAATATTTTTCCATTTCTTTGTATCTTCTTCAATTTCCTTCATAAACTTTCTGTAGTTTTCAGCATACAGATCTTTTACATCTTTGGTTAGGTTTATTCCTAGGTGATTTTATGATTGTTGGTGCAATTGTGAATGGGATCAGATTCTTTATTTCTCTTTCTCTTGCATCATTATTGGTGTATAAAAATGCAACTGATTTCTATACATTGATTTTGTACCCTGCAACTTTGATGAATTCATGTATCAGTTCTAGAAGACACTTGGTGGAATCTGTCAGGTTTTCCATGTAGAGTATCATGTCTTCTGCAAATAGTGAAAGTTTGACTTCATCTTTGCCAATTTTGATGCCTTTGATTTCATTTTGTTGTCTGATTGCTGATGCTAGAACTTCCAACACTATGTGAAACAACAGTGGCGACAGTGGACATCCCTGTCGTGTTCCTGATCTCAGGGGGAAAGCTCTCAGTTTTTCCCCATTGAGGATGATATTAGCTGTGGGTTTTTCACAAATGGCTTTTATGATGTTTAAGTATATTCTTTCTATCCCGACTTTCTCTAAGGTTTTTATTACGAAATGATGCTGAATTTTGTCAAATGTTTTTCTGCATCTGTTGACAGGATCATATGGTTCTTTTCTTTTGTTAATGTGATGTATCACATTGATTTATTTGTGAATATTGAACCAGCCCTGCTTCCCAGGAATGAATCCCTCTTGATCATGGTGAATAATTCTTTTTATGTGTTGTTGGATTTGATTTGCTAGTATCTTGTTGAGAAATTTTGCATCCCTGCATTCATCAGGGCTATTGGCCTGTAGTTCTCTTTTTTTGCTGGGTCTCTTGTTTGGGAATCAAAGTAATTCTGGCTTCATAGAATGAGTCTGGAAGTTTTCCTTCCCTTTCTATTTTTTTGAACAGCTTGAGAAGAATAAGTATTACCTCTACTTTAAATGTCTGGTAGAATTCCCCAGGGAAGGCATCTGGTCCAGGACTCTTATATGTTGAGATTTTTGATAACTGATTGAATTTCTTCACTAGTTATGGATCCGTTCAAATTTTCTATTTTTTCCCATTTGGGTTTTGGTAGTGTGTGGGGGTTTAGGAATTTGTCCATTTCTTCTAGGTTGTCCAGTTTGTTGGCATATAATTTTTCATAGTATTGCCTGATAATTCCTTGTATTTCTAAGGGATTGGATGTAATAATTCCATTTTCATTCGTGATTTTATTTATTTGCATCTTCTCTTTTTTATTTTTGAGAAGCCTGGCTAGAGGTTTATCAATTTTTTTTATTGTTTCAAAAAACCAACTCTTGGTTTCATTGACCTGCTCTACTTTTTTTTTGGATTCTATATTGTTTATTTCTGCTCTGATCTTTTTTATTTCTCTTCTTCTGCTGGGCTTGGGGTGTCTTTGCTGCTCTGCTTCCATTTCCTTTAGGTGTGCTGTTAGATTTTGTATTTGGGGTTTTTCTTATTTCTTGAGATAGGCCTGGATTGCAATGTATTGCAACCCCTTCTCAGGACTGCCTTTGCTGCATCCCAAAGCATTTGGATTGTTGTATTTTCAGTTTCATTTTTTTCCATATATTTTTAAATTTCTTCTCTAATTGCCTGGTTGGCCCATTCATTCTTTAGTAGGATGTTCTTAACCTCCATGCTTTCGGAGGTTTTCCAGACTTTTTCCTGTGTGTGACTTCAAGCTACATAGTATTGTGACCTGAAATTGTGCATGGTATGATCTCAAATCTTTTATATTTATTGAGGGCTGTTTTGTGACCCAGTATGTGATATACCTTGTAGAATGTTCTGTGTGAACTTGAGAAGAAAGTATATTCTGTTGCTTTGGGATGCAGAGTTCTAAATATATCTGTCAAGTCCATCTGTTCCAATGTATCAATCAGGGCCCTTGTTTCTTTATTGATCCTGTGTCTAGATGATCTATCCATTGTTTAAGTGGAGTATTAAGGTCCCCTGCAATTACCACATTCTCATCAATAAGGTTGCTTATGTTTGTGATTAATTGTTTTATATATTTGGGGGCTCCCATATTCGGCGCATAGACATTTATAATTGTTAGCTCTTCCTGATGGATAGACCCTGTAATTATTATATAATGCTCTTCTTCATCTCTTGTTACAGCCTTCAATTTAAAGTCTAGTTTGTCTGATATAAGTATGGCTATCCCAGCTTTCTTTTGACTTCCAGTAGTATGATAGATAATTCTCCATCCCCTCACTTTCAATCTGAAGGTGTCCTCAGGTCTAAAATGAGTCTCTTGTAGACAGCAAATAGATGGGTCTTGCTTTTTATCCAACCTGATACCCTATTTCCTTTGATTGGCACATTTCGTCCACTTATATTCTGTGTTGTTACTGAAAGATATGAATTCAGAGTCATTGTGTTATCTGTAGGTTTCATGCTTGTAGTGATGTCTCTGGTACTTTGTGGTCCTTGCAACATTTCACTCACAGAGTCTCCCTTAGGATCTCTTGTAGGGCTGGTTTAGTGGCGATGAATTCCTTCAGTTTTTGTTTGTTTTGGAAAACCTTTATCTCTCCTTCTATTCTGAATGACAGACTTGCTGGATAAAGGATTCTCAGCTGCATATTTTTTTCTGTTCATCACATTGAAGATTTCCTGCCATTTCTTTCTGGCCTGCCAAGTTTCAGTAGATAGGTCTGCCACTACCCTTATGTGTCTACCTTTGTATGTTAAGGCCCGTTTATCCCTAGCTGCTTTCAGAATTCTCTCTTCATCCTTGTATTTTCCCAGTTTCACTATGATATGTGGTGCAGAAGATCAATTCAAGTTACATCTGAAGGGAGCTCTGTGTGACTTGGATTTCAATGTCTTCTTCCTTCCACAGATCGGGGAAGTTCTCAGCTATGATTTGTTCAAATATACTTTCAGCCCCTTTCTCTCTCTTTTTCTTCTGGAATTCTTATGGATATTGTTCCGTTTGATTGCATCACTTAGTTTTCTAATTCTCCCCTCATACTCCTGGATTTTTTTACCTCTCTTTTTCTCAGCTTCCTCTTTTTCCATAATTTTATCTTCTAATTCACATATTCTCCCCTCTGCCTCTTCAATCCGTGCTATGGCTACCTCCATTTTACTTTGTACCACATTCATAGCATTTTTAAATTCATCATGACTATTTTTTAGTCCCTTGATCTCTGTAGCAATAGATTCTGCTGTCCTCTATGCTTCTTTCAAGCCAGAAATTAATTTTATAACTATTATTCTAAATTCTTGTTCAGTTATAATGCTTAAGTAGGTTTTGATCAGTTTGTTAGCTGTCGCTACTTCCTCAAATTTCTTTTGAGAATTCTTCCGTTTCATCATTTTGTCTAGTGTTCTGTCCCTTATGCATTTTAAAAGTTTGTAGCATTTTCTGCACCTGCGAACACTGCTATATTAAAAGGGGGTCAAAAACTCTCCAGGGACTGGCCCCTCAGGAGGTGTTTTTTTGGAGATTGTTACTTGCTCTCTGTTGTGACTTTGGTTATTTTATTATCCTACCTGTAGTGATATTTTGGACCCTCCAGCAGGTGTGCTTTGATTGGTTCCTTGGAGTACTCCTATCTTTTCTCCAGTTGACCCATTTTATTCCTGGTAGATTCTGTCTCTTTTCCTCCCAGACTCGGGGGTTCAAAGTCCTTTGGCTTCAGCACTTCTTTGAGAGACGGAAGAGGTATGAATCCCCTACTTCTCCACCATGTTGGCCCCAATTCGACCTGTATTCTGCTCTTTCTTTTGGGGTGAATTACTTCATTTCATCGTTTTGAAAGGAGAAAAAGAATGAGGTTAAATTTTTTAATTAAAATTAAAAAATTAAAATTAAAAATTAAAAACACACACACACAAATCAAATAAGTGATGCTAGATACTAGGTGTGTTTTGGTCTGGATGTTGAGAGGGGCTTGATAGATTAGAGAAAAAAAAGGGGAAAAAAGAAAAGGAAATCATTTGAAAATTTTAAAAAATGAATACACTGAAATAGAATAAAATGAAATGATGGAAGTAAATAGAATTTGAAAACCTTTACAGAAAAGTAAAAAAATATAGTAGAAAAAATTAAAGAATATTTTTAATAAAAATTGAAAATAAAAATAAATTCTTTTTACTGTATTCAAGATAAAGAAAACAAACAAAAAAGAGGGGGGAGGGGGAAGAAAATTGAATAGATGGACCAGTGACCAGACTGAAATTACTTCTTTTTCCCCTAGGGGTCAAACTATGAAGTGCTTTATAGTCTGTAAACTAAGAAGGCAGGGAGACTTGTGTTCCTGAAGAGCGAAGTTGGTCCAGTTGGGCAGGGCTTAGCGCAGTGGCTCCATTCTCCACTAGATGGTGTCGCTTAGCACTGGGTGGATTGTTGTGGTGCTTGTAGGTGTGTATGTGCATGCATGGTAGCGTGAAATTGGTGAAAATGGTAGTGTGAAATGAGACCCAGCTATGCAGTCTCTAGTATCAGAACTCTGCTCTCCCCGATCAGCAATCACGCACCTGTCCTTTGTCTTCAGCTTCTATCCATTCCCCACTTTACAATGTCCATGACCAAGCCTCAGGCAGCACCTCCATCCTGAGTTTTATCTCAGATGTGGCTGTGTTTCCTGATCCTTTATTTCTGAGGGACTGTGGTTTTGACCCATTCTGTCCCTCTGAGGGAGGGTCTCACCAAGCAATGTCCAGGTGCTGGCTGCACCCAGGAACATTCAGAGGACCATGCTGCTGAAGATGCCCACAGACTGTGGCTGGGTGCCAGCCTGCCCCAGGAAAAGTTCATGTGATCATGTAGCATGTGATCATGCAGCTTTTCAGGGATTATGACAAATCACAACACAAATGGCACCAGTCTTCACCCCCAACTACCTTGTTTCAGCACCAGCGAATGTGGTTGTTCACCCAGATCCACTGGGGCCTTTGCCTTTGAGGGAGCCACACAGCCTCTACCAGATGTCCACCCAGCAGAGGAACCACTTCTCCCCATATGGCCCGAAGACCCATGGACTTCACTCTGCACCTGGGGATTCGCCCTTCTCACTAGAGCACCACCAGGTATCGAGATGCAGAGTTTCAGACTCTGTGCTCCCCCTGTTTATAGAGTCTCAATGGAATATAAGCCCTCTCCTTTCTCCTTTCTCCCTTTTTAAGTTCAGTCCCTGTGGCTATTTCCACTTTTCCATTTCTCTCCAGCTGCTTTTGGAGGTGTGCTTTTCCTGTATTCTTCCCCCATCTCCATCCTCTCTCCACATGCAAAAATAGCTCCCTGCCTTCTGTGGCTTCTGTATTCCCCAGTTCACCTCTCTGTGCCATGCACCTGCTAATTTCTGTGGTTCAGGTTGTGCAGACTGTTGTGTTAATCTCAAATCAGTTTTCTAGGTGTGCAGGATGGTTTGTGTTGGTCTGGCTATATTTAATGAATGCAAAACACAAAAAAAACCATGCTGTTTTGCCATCTTGGCTCCTCCCCTGTAACGTGAAATTGTGATGGATATATGCCTGTGGTGTATATTTGGCATGGTTGTTGTATATGTAGGATGTGTGGGAGGTATATTTATGGTGTCTGTGTGGCATACGTCTATTTGTGTTGTATGGGTGATGTTTGGTGTGTGTGCAATGCATGTGTAGGATATATATTTGGTATATGTATGATGTGTGTTTGGCATGTGTGTTTTATGTTTGCTATTTGGCTTAGGTGTTTTGTTTCTGTGATGTGTATGTATTATGTGAGTGCTGTTTCTGTAGTTTATGTGAATGTGGGAATGTATCTGTGGTGTGTTTTTGCTTTAGAGTTTGTATGTGTGGTCTTTATGTGGGATGCGTGTGGTTACTATGTGATTTATGTGTCATGTGTGTGGTATATATATGTATAGTATGTGTGTGTAATGTTTCCAGTATGTGAATTGTGGGTAATGTCTGGGTATGTGTGTGTAGTGTATGCATGTTAATGACTGGTGCATGTGTATTTGTGTCTGGTATTGGCAGTGTGTGTCGTGTCTGTAGTGCATGTATTGTGTGTCTGTTCTGTTTATGTCATGTATGTTTGTTTAATATATGCCTTGTTTGTGTGGTGTGGTTTTTCAACTTTATTATTTCCCAAGGCAGAGTATATGCGCTTCCCTTACATTCCCCCTATAGGTTTTCAAACACTTCTTAGTAAAACAAGATGTTAGTTTAAAGATAGTTTTTCATTACATTTTTAACACTTCTAACTTAGTGAAACAAGATGTTAGGTGAAAGATTGTTTCTCCATAGTGTTGTTTATATGTTGTTATATGTTTATAGAGTTGAGTTATAATTCTACACCTAGGTTTTCAACCACTTCCAACTTAGAGAAAAAGATGTTTGTTGAAAGATAGTTTCTTCAGTGTTTTACAGAGTGGACCATATGGTACTTTCCTTATAATTCCCTGTAAAAATCTTCAAACACTCCTAACTTGGTGACACAAGATGTTAGTAGAAATTTGCTTTCTCCATAGAGATGTTTCACAGAGTTGAATATATGACACTTTCCTTATAGTTCTCCACATATGTTCTCAAAAGCTTTTCCTTTAGTTGAAAGATTGTTTCTCCACAGTGTTAAGTCACAGAATAGAGTTATGACACTTTAGTTATACTTCGAGGCCTAAGTTTTTAAACATTTCCAACTTAGTGAAACAAGATGTTAGTTGAAAGATTGTCTCTCCACAGTGTTCCTTCACAGAGTTGAGTATATTGCACTTTAATTATAGTCTAGGCCTAGGTTTTCAAGCACTTCTAATTTTGTGAAATAATATGTTAGTTTAAAGATGGTTTCTCCACAGTGTTGTTTCACAGAATTGAGTATATGGCACTTTCCTTATAGTTCCTTTCCCGGGATTTCAAACAACTCTTAGTGAAACAAGATGTTAGTTGATAGATTGTTTCTCCACAGTGTTGTTTCACAGAGCTGAATACTTTCCTTAAATTTCCTTCATAGGGTTTTAAACACTTCTAAATTAATAAACAAGATGTTAGTTGAGAGATGGTTTATCCACAATGTCGTTTCATAGAATTGAGTACATGGCAATTTAGTTAAACTTCTAGGCCTAGGATTTCAAACACTTCAAACTTAGTGACAGAAGAGGTTCTTTGAAAAATGGATTCTCCACAGTGTTTACAGAGCTTGAATTATGGTACTTTAATGATAATTTTATGGCTTGGTTTTCAAACACTTATACCTTGGTGAAAGAAGATGTTAGTTGAAAGATGGTTTCTTCCCATGTTTTTTAAGAGTTGAACATATAACATATTCTTTCCAGCTCCCCACTGAGGTTTGCAAACACATCTACCTTAGTGAAACAAGAGGTTAGTTGAAAGATCATTCTCCACAGTGTTGTTTCTCTTTCACATAGTTCAATATGTGACACTTTTATAATACTTCCAGGCCAATATTTTCAAACCCTTCTAACTTTGTAAAACAAGATGTTAGTCAAAAGATGGGTTCCACATAGGGAAGCAGAGTTGACTATATAGTATTTTTGTTTCAGTTCCCCACTTAGATTTTCAAACACTTTTGTCTTCATGAAACATGATGTTAGTTGAAAGATTGTATCTCAACACAGATTGTTTACCAGAATTGAGTATACGGCACTCTCCTTTTAATTCCATGAATAAGTTTGCAAACCCCTCTAACTTAGTGATACAAGATGTTAGTTGAAAGATAGTTTCTCCACAGTGTTGTTTCTCAGAGTTCAGTATATGGCAGTTTTGTGATATCTCCATAGGCCTAGGTTTTCACACTCTTCTAACTTGCTGAAAATGTTATTCAAAAGATAATTCCTCCTCCATGTCTTTTCCCAAAGTGGAGTATACTGAACTTTCTGCGAATTCAATGCAGAGGTTGTCAAACATTTCTCACTTATGTAAGCAAGTTGTTAGTTTAAAGATGTCACCTCCACAGTGTTTTTGCTTAGATTTGCATATAGAGTACTTTCCTTGTATTTCTACGAGTATGTTTTCAAAAACTGAAATATTAGTTGCAAGATGGTTTCTCAAAGTTGGGAACAAACCTACACAGGCTGAATGTCATGTGATCTTGGTCACCAATTGGTGGGCACCCTGCAAAAGCCAGAACTCAGAAAAGGCCAAGACACATTCCTGGTGGGAAACGAGGCCCAGAGGTCCTTTTCTAAGGATACAGTACTGTGCAGAAAACACCTGCTTTCCTGAAAGCCTGAATTCCACTTGGAAACAGCTCCCTTAACATGGGCAAATATCGTGAGATCTCAGGCCAAATCTCCCAAGACATCAGGAACCATCTGGTTGACACCTTGCAAAACCTGGAACTGCCTAGAGGAGGCTCATTCCTGGAGGCAAAGGAGGCTGTGAATTCCTTTTCCATAGATGCGAGATTGTTGAGAACACCCATGCTCCACTGAAACGCAGACTGGCTCCATTTGGTCATGCTTCACAAGACCCAAGGGCAAATCTCACAAGATCTCAGGAGAAATCTCATGAGATCACTGTCGTCATCTAGCAGGCACCCTGCAAGTGCTGGAATTCCCTGGCGAGCCTCATTCCTGAGGTGAAAAAGCCCTGAAATTGCTTTTCCGAGGATTTGAGAATGTTGGGAGCACCCCTTATCCCCTGAAGGACAGCCTGGCTTCCATTTTGACACACATCTCAATTTCCAGGGGCAAATCTCATGAGATAAAGGGCAATTCTCCAAAGACCTTGGGCACCTTCTGGCAGTAACCCTGCAAGAGCCAAAACTAGCAAAGCCTCTTTTTCTGGAGGGAAAAATGCCTGGAAGAGCTTTTTGCAGATTCTAGATGGTTGGGATCACCCTGCTCCCTTGAAATGTAACCTGGCTTCCATTTTCACAAAACTAAGGTGACCCTGTGGTAAATCTCATGGGATCTCAGGACAAATCTCATAGATCTTGGGCACCACTAGGCAGACACCAGGCAAAAACTGGAATTCCCTAGCCAAACCTCATTCTGAGTCATGGAAAAAGTCCAGATTTCCATTTCTGCTAATTCAGGAATATTGGGAACACCACTGCTTTCTTGAAAGTCAGACTAGGGGGGAGGGAAGATGGTGGCGTAGGAGGACGCTGGGCTCACCGCGCGTCCTGCTGATCACTTAGATTCCACCTACACCAGCCTAAATAACCCAGAAAACCGCCAGAGGATTAGCAGAATGGAGTCTTTGGAGCCAAGCGCAGACGAGAGGCCCACGGAAGAGGGTAGGAAGGGCGGCGAGGCGGTGCGCACTCCATGGACTGGCGGGAGGGAGCCAGGGCGGAGGGGCAGCTCGCCGGCCAAGCAGATCCCCCGAGTCTGGCTGGCAAAAGCGGAGGGGCCTGACGGACTGTGTTCCGACAGCAAACGCGACTTAGCGTCTGGGAGGTCATAAGTTAACAGCTCTGCTCAGAAAGCGGGAAGGCTGGAGGACAAAGGGAGGGAGAGCTGCTGAGCCCCCGGATGACAGAGCTCAGCTTGGTGGGGAACAAAGGCGCTCGCCAGCGCCATCTCCCCCGCCCATCCCCCAGCCAAAATCCCAAAGAGAACCAGTTCCTGCCAGGGAACTTGCTCCTCTGTGCAAACACCCAACTCTGTGCTTCTGCGGAGCCAAACCTCCGGCAGCGGATCTGACTCCCTCCCGCTGCCACAGGGCCCCTCCTGAAGTGGATCACCTAAGGAGAAGCGAGCTAACCCTGCACCTCCTGCCCCCGTGCACCTTGCCTACCCACACCAGCTAATACGCCAGATCTCCAGCACCACAAGCCTGGCAGTGTGCAAGTAGCCCAGACGGGCCACGCCACCCCACAGTGAATCCCGCCCCTAGGAGAGGGGAAGAGAAGGCACACACCAGTCTGACTGTGGCCCCAGCGGTGGGCTGGGGGCAGACATCAGGTCGGACTGCGGCCCCGCCCACCAACTCCAGTTATACACCACAGCACAGGGGAAGTGCCCTGCAGGTCCTCACCACTCCAGGGACTATCCAAAATGACCAAACGGAAGAATTCCCCTCAGAAGAATCTCCAGGAAATAACAACAGCTAATGAACTGATCAAAAAGGATTTAAATAATATAACAGAAAGTGAATTTAGAATAATAGTCATAAAATTAATCGCTGGGCTTGAAAACAGTATAGAGGACAGCAGACAATCTCTTGCCACAGAGATCAAGGGACTAAGGAGCAGTCACGAGGAGCTGAAAAGCGCTTTAAACGAAATGCAAAACAAAATGGAAACGACGACAGCTCGGATTGAAGAGGCAGAGGAGAGAATAGGTGAACTAGAAGACAAAGTTATGGAAAAAGAGGAAGCTGAGAGAGAGAGATAAAAAAATCCAGGAGTATGAGGGGAAAATTAGAGAACTAAGTGATACACTAAAAAGAAATAATATACGCATAATTGGTATCCCAGAGGAGGAAGAGAGAGGGAAAGGTGCTGAAGGGGTACTTGAACAAATTATAGCTGAGAACTTCCCTGAACTGGGGAAGGAAAAAGGCATTGAAATCCAAGAGGCACAGAGAACTCCCTTCAGACGTAACTTGAATCGATCTTCTGCATGACATATCATAGTGAAACTGGCAAAATACAAGGATAAAGAGAAAATTCTGAAAGCAGCAAAGGATAAACGTGCCCTCACATATAAAGGGAGACCTATAAGACTTGTGACTGATCTCTCTTTTGAAACTTGGCAGGCCAGAAAGGATTGGCACGATATCTTCAGTGTGCTAAACAGAAAAAATATGCAGCCGAGAATCCTTTATCCAGCAAGTCTGTCATTTAGAATAGAAGGAGAGATAAAGGTCTTCCCAAACAAACAAAAACTGAAGGAATTTGTCACCACTAAACCAGCCCTACAAGAGATCCTAAGGGGGATCCTGTGAGACAAAGTACCAGAAACGTCACTACAAGCATAAAACATACAGACATCACAATGACTCTAAACCCGTATCTTTCTATAATAACACTGAATGTAAATGGATTAACTGCGCCAACCAAAAGACATAGGGTATCAGAATGGATAAAAATACAAGACCCATCTATTTGCTGTCTACAAGAGACTCATTTTAGATCTGAGGACACCTTTAGATTGAGAGTGAGGGGATGGAGAACTATTTATCATGCTACTGGAAGCCAAAAGAAAGCTGGAGTAGCCATACTTATATCAGACAAACTAGACTTTAAATTAAAGGCTGTAACAAGAGATGAAGAAGGGCATTATATATTAATTACAGGGTCTATCCATCAGGAAGAGCTAACAATTATAAATGTCTATGCACCGAATACCAGAACCCCCAAATATATAAAACAATTACTCATAAACATAAGCAACCTTATTGATAAGAATGTGGTCATTGCAGGGGACTTTAACACCCCACTTACAGAAATGGATAGATCATCTAGACACATGGTCAATAAAGAAACAAGGGCCCTGAATGATACATTGGATCAGATGGACTTGACAGATATATTTAGAACTCTGCATCCCAAAGCAACAGAATATACTTTCTTCTCGAGTGCACATGGAATATTCTCCAAAATAGATCATATACTGGGTCACAAAACAGCCCTTCATAAGTTTACAAGAATTGAAATTATACCATGCATACTTTCAGACCACAATGCTATGAAGCTTGAAATCAACCACAGGAAAAAGTCTGGAAAACCTCCAAAAGCATGGAGGTTAAAGAACACCCTACTAACGAATGAGTGGGTCAACCAGGCAATTAGAGGAGAAATTAAAAAATATATGGAAACAAACGAAAATGAAAATACAACAATCCAAACGCTTTGGGACGCAGCGAAGGCAGTCCTGAGAGGAAAATACATTGCAATGCAGGCCTATCTCAAGAAACAAGAAAAATCCCAAATACAAAATCTAACAGCACACCTAAAGGAAATAGAAGCAGAACAGCAAAGGCAGCCTAAACCCAGCAGAAGAAGAGAAATAATAAAGATCAGAGCAGAAATAAACAATATAGAATCTAAAAAAAACTGTAGAGCAGATCAACGAAACCAAGAGTTGGTTTTTTGAAAAAATAAACAAAATTGACAAACCTCTAGCCAGGCTTCTCAAAAAGAAAAGGGAGATGACCCAAATAGATAAAATCATGAATGAAAATGGAATGATTACAACCAATCCCTCAGAGATACAAACAATTATCAGGGAATACTATGAAAAATTATATGCCAACAAATTGGACAACCTGGAAGAAATGGACAAATTCCTAAACACCCACACTCTTCCAAATCTCAATCAGGAGGAAATAGAAAGCTTGAACAGACCCATAACCAGCGAAGAAATTGAATCAGTCATCAAAAATCTCCCAACAAATAAGAGTCCAGGGCCAGATGGCTTCCCAGGGGAGTTCTACCAGACGTTTAAAGCAGAGATAATAACTATCCTTCTCAAGCTATTCCAAGAAATAGAAAGGGAAGGAAAACTTCCAGACTCATTCTATGAAGCCAGTATTACTTTGATTCCTAAACCAGACAGAGACCCAGTAAAAAAAAGAGAACCACAGGCCAATATCCCTGATGAATATGGTGCAAAAATTCTCAATAAGATACTAGTAAATCAAATTCAACAGCATATAAAAAGAATTATTCACCATGATCAAGTGGGATTCATTCCTGGGATGCAGGGCTGGTTCAACATTCGCAAATCAATCAACGTGATACATCACATCAACAAAAAAAAAAGATAAGAACCATATGATCCTGTCAATTGATGCAGAAAAGGCCTTTGACAAAATCCAACACCCTTTCTTAATAAAAACCCTTGAGAAAGTCGGGATAGAAGGAACATACTTAAAGATCATAAAAGCCATTTATGAAAAGCCCACAGCTAACATCATCCTCAATGGGGAAAAACTGAGAGCTTTTTCCCTGAGATCAGGAACACGACAGGGTTGCCCACTCTCACCGCTGTTGTTTAACATAGTGCTGGAAGTTCTAGCATCAGCAATCAGACAACAAAAGGAAATCAAAGGCATCCAAATTGGCAAAGATGAAGTCAAGCTTTCGCTTTTTGCAGATGACATATTATACATGGAAAATCCGATAGACTCCACCAAAAGTCTGCTAGAACTGATACATGAATTCAGCAAAGTTGCAGGATACAAAATCAATGTACAGAAATCAGCTGCATTCTTATACACTAACAATGAAGCAACAGTAAGACAAATAAAGAAACTGATCCCATTCACAATTGCACCAAGAAGCATAAAATACCTAGGAATAAATCTAACCAAAGATGTAAAAGATCTGTATGCTGAAAACTATAGAAAGCTTATGAAGGTAATTGAAGAAGATAAAAAGAAATGGAAAGACATTCCCTGCTCATGGATTGGAAGGATAAATATTGTCAAAATGTCAATACTACCCAAAGCTATCTACACATTCAATGCGATCCCAATCAAAATTGCACCAGCATTCTTCTCGAAACTAGAACAAGCAATCCTAAAATTCATATGGAACCACAAAATGCCCCAAATAGCCAAAGTAATTTTGAAGAAGAAGACCAAAGCAGGAGGCATCACAATCCCAGACTTTAGCCTCTACTACAAAGCTGTCATCATCAAGACAGCATGGTATTGGCATAAAAACAGACACATAGACCAATGGAATAGAATAGAAACCCCAGAACTAGACCCACAAACATATGGCCAACTCATCTTTGACAAAGCAGGAAAGAACATCCAGTGGAAAAAAGACAGTCTCTTTAACAAATGGTGTTGGGAGAACTGGACAGCAACATGCAGAAGGTTGAAACTAGACCACTTTCTGACACCATTCACAAAAATAAACTCAAAATGGATAAAGGACCTGAATGTGAGACAGGAAACCATCAAAACCTTAGAGGAGAAAGCAGGAAAAGACCTCTCTGACCTCAGCCGTAGCAATCTCTTACTCGACACATCCCCAAAGGCAAGGGAATTAAAAGCAATAGTGAATTACTGGGACCTTATGAAGATAAACAGCTTCTGCACAGCAAAGGAAACAACCAACAAAACTAAAAGGCAGCCAACGGAATGGGAAAAGATATTTGCAAATGACATATTGGACAAAGGGCTAGTATCCAAAATCTATAAAGAGCTCACCAAACTCCACACCCGAAAA
The DNA here is from genome assembly GCF_024362965.1 of Panthera pardus. Lineage (NCBI taxonomy): Eukaryota > Metazoa > Chordata > Mammalia > Carnivora > Felidae > Panthera > Panthera pardus. Next base: position 49,164,441 of record NW_026526876.1, on the reverse strand, counting down.
ACAAATAACCCAGTGAAGAAATGGGCAGAAAACATGAATAGACACTTCTCTAAAGAAGACATCCAGATGGCCAACAGGCACATGAAAAGATGTTCAACATCGCTCCTCATCAGGGAAATACAAATCAAAACCACACTCAGATATCACCTCACGCCAGTGAGAGTGGCCAAAATGAACAAATCAGGAGACTATAGATGCTGGAGAGGATGTGGAGAAACGGGAACCCTCTTGCACTGTTGGTGGGAATGCAAATTGGTGCAGCCGCTCTGGAAAGCAGTGTGGAGGTTCCTCATAAAATTAAAAATAGACCTACCCTATGACCCAGCAATAGCACTGCTAGGAATTTACCCAAGGGATACAGGAGTACTGATGCATAGGGGCACTTGTACCCCAATGTTTATAGCGGCACTCTCAACAATAGCCAAATTATGGAAAGAGCCTAAATGTCCATCAACTGATGAATGGATAAAGAAATTGTGGTTTATAGACACAATGGAATACTATGTGGCAATGAGAAAGAATGAAATATGGCCTTTTGTAACAACGTGGATGGAACTGGAGAGTGTGATGCTAAGTGAAATAAGCCATACAGAGAAAGACAGATACCATATGGTTTCACTCTTATGTGGATCCTGAGAAACGTAACAGAAACCCATGGGGGAGGGGAAGGGAAAAAAAAAAGAGGTTAGAGTGGGAGAGAGCCAAAGCATAAGAGACTGTTAAAAACTGAGAACAAACTGAGGGTTGATGGGGGGTGGGAGGGAGGGTAGGGTGGGTGATGGGTATTGAGGAGGGCACCTTTTGGGATGAGCACTGAGTGTTGTATGGAAACCAATTTGACAGTAAATTTCATCTATTAAAAAATAAATAAATAAATAAAATAAACATCATAAAAAAAAAAAAGAAAGTCAGACTAGCTTCCATTTTGACACACTTGGCATGCCCCAGGGTCAAATCTCATCACATCACAGGCCAAATCTTGTGAGACCTCAATCCCCACTGGCAGACACCCAGAAAGTGCCAGAACTGCATGGCCAAGCTTTGTTCCTGGAAGAGAAAAAGTCAAGTAATTGCTTTTCTGTGGATTTGGGATTGTTGGGAGCACCCATGATCCCCTGAACCACAGCTTGGCTTCCACTTAGTCACATTTCACATGACCCAGGGGCAAATTGTTGCAAGATGTCAGGACAAATCTCGTGTAATCGCTGTGGCCATTTGGCAGGCACCAGGCAAGTGACAGAATTCCATGGTGAGCCATATTTCTAGAGGTGAAATAGCCCTGCAATTGCTGTTCTGCAGAATCAGGACCATGGGGAACACCCCTGCGCTCCTGAAACACAGCCTGGCTTCCGTTTGGACACAACTCATGTGACCCGGGGGCAAATCTCAAGAGATCTAGGGCACCATCAGGCAGCAGACAGCAAGGCCAGAACTCCACAGCTGAACCGGGTTCCTAGAGGCAACAAATAACCTCAAGAACATTTTCTCAGAATTGGGACCATTGGGAATTCACCTACTCCCTTGAAACACAGCCAGGCTTCCATGTGAACACACCTAGAGTGATCCAGGATCAAATTGCACAAGATATCAGGGGCCCTCTGGCAGGTACCTGGAACGCAGTAATTCCCTAGCCAAGCCTTGTTCCTCGAAGTAAAAATGTCCTGCAAGGAATTTTTGGCAGATCCAGGATCATGGGGAACACCCGTAATCCCCTGAAAGTCAGTCTGGATTCCACTTGGAAGCAGTTTGCTTTAGCCAGGAGAAAATCTCATGATATCTCAGGGCAAATCTCCTGAGATCTCAAGAGACACCTGGCAAGATATGGAACCAACTTAGCCGAGGCTCATTCATGGAGACAAAAGGAGGCCCTGACTTGGGAATTGTTGGGAACACTCCTGATCCCCTGAAACACAGCCTGTTTTCCATTTGGACACAGGTCGCCTGACCCAGGGATAAATCTCACGAGATCCAGGACAAAACTCGCCAAACCTGGGGCACCTCCTGGTGGTCACACTGCAAGAGCTGGGATAGCCATGCCAACTATGGTTTTTGGAGAGAAAGAAGGCAAAAAGGCCTATTCAGCACTTACAACACAATTGAGTACAACCAACTCCTGCTCCCAAGAAAGGCAGACTGGCTTCCATTTTGAAAAACGTTGGGTGACCCAGGGCTAAATCCTGTGAGTTCTCAGGCCAAATATTAGAAGATCTCAGTGCCAAATTCGTGGGCACCAGAGAACAAGAATTTGCCAGCCAAGCCTATTTCCTGGAAGTGACAAAGGTCCAGAATTCCTTTTCCACACAGTTGGGACCATTGGGAACACAGTTGCTGTCCTGGAAGGCAGCCTCTCTTCCAGTTTGACACATGTCATGTACTCTAGGGGGAAATCACATGAGACCTCCAGCCAGACCTCGGGGAAACATGGCCACCATCTGGTGTGAAACCTGCAAGAGCCAGAACTCCCTAACAGAACCTCCTTCCTGCAGGGAAAAATGCCCACAAGGCCTTTTCAGAATTTTGACAAGGTTGCAATCTCCCTGCTCTCCTGGAAGGCAGACAGGCTTCAGTTTGGAAGTGACTTGCAAGACCGAGGGAAAACCTCATGGGACCTCAGGCCAAATATCATGAGATCTAGGGCACAAATAGGTAGAAACAAGAGAAACGCTGGAAATCCCAAACCAAGCCTCATTCCTGGGTGTGGAAAAGGCCCAGAATTCATTTTCTTCTCTTTCAGGAACCTTGAGACCACAGCTTTCCTGAAAGTCAGCCTGGCTTCCGTGTTAACATACATAGTGTGCCCCTGGGGCAAACCTCATGACATCACAGGCTAAATATCCCGATACTCAGTGGCCAATGGCAGGCCCCCAGTAAGTGCTAGAACTCCATAGCCTAGCCTCTTTCCTGGAGGTGAAAAAGTCCTGCAATTGCTTTTCTGTTGATTTGGGACCATTGGGAGCACCTCTGATCCCTTGAAATGCAGCCTCAATTCCCTTTTGACACACCTTGCATGACCCATGGGCAAATCTCCCAAGATCTCAGGTGCACTCTGGCACTTAACCATTAAGCACTGGGACACAGAGCCTGGCTTCTGGAGGGAAAGAAGGCCCAGAAGTCCTGTTCAGAAGATTCCACACAGTTGGGAACACTCGAATCCTGTTCCCCCAAAATGCTCCCTGGCCAGCTTCCATTTTGACAAACCTTACCTGACCCAGGCCTAAATATTACAAGATCTCAGGCCAAATATCATGAGAACTCAGGTGCCATTGGGCAGTCACCCGACAAAAACCTGAATTTCCTAGCCAAGCCTTTTTCCAAGAGAAGAAAAGGGTCCAGAATTACTTTTCCGTAGGGTCTGGACCATTGGGAACATGGTTGCTTTCCTAAAACGCTGTCTGGCTCACAGTTTGACACACATCACCTGCCCCAGGGGCAAATCTCGTGAGACCTCAGCTCACATCTCCCCATACCTTGGCCGCCAACTAGTGTGCACCCTGCATGAGCTGGAACACCCTAGCAGAGCCTCCTTCATGGGGGAAAATGCCCACCCGGGCTTTTGGGCAGATTAGACAGGATTCCAAACCCCCTGATCACCTGACAAGATACCAAGCTTCCATTTGGACATGCCTGGCATGAGCAGAGAGTTAATCTCGTGGATCTCACATCAAATCTTGTGACCTAGGGAGCCAATGGGTGGATGCCAGGGTAACTCCAGAATTCCTTAGCCAAGCCTTTTTCCTGGTTGTCAAAGAGGTCCTAAATTACTTTCCTGCTCTTTCAGAAACTTTGGGAGCACTGACTTCCTGAAATGCAGCCTGGTTTCCTTTGTGACACACTTGGCATGCACCAGGGGCAGTCCTCATGACATCACAGGCCAAATCATGTGAGACCCCAGTGGCCAACTGGTGGGTCCCCAGCAAGTGTAGGAACTCCAGAGCCAAGCCTCGTTGCTGGAGGGAAAAAGTCCTGCAATCTCTTTTCTGCTGATTTGGGACCATTAAGGGCACCTCTGATCCCGGAAATGCAGCCTGGCTTCCCTTTTGACACACCTTGCATGACCCTTGGGCAAATCTCATGAGATCTTGGGCACCCTCTGACACTTACCCCTCAAGTGTGGGGACATGCTAGCCAAGCCTGGCTCCTGGAGGGAAAGAAGGCCCAGAAGACCTATTCAGCAGGTCCCACACAGTTGGTAATACCCAACTCCTGCTCACTTTAAATGTCACCTGGATTCCATTTTGACAACAATTGCATGACCCAGAGCGAAATCTGGGGAGATCACAGGCCAAGATCATGAGATCTCTGGCACCCATCAGGCGGGCATGCAACAGAACCGGAATTCCCTAGCTGATATTCTTTCCAGGAGTAGAAAAGCCCCAGAATTCCCTTTCTGCAGGGCCGAGACGATTGGGAACATGGCTGATTTCCTGAAATGCAGCCTGGCTTCCAGGTTGACACACCTTGCGTGCCCCAAGGGCAAATTGCATGAGACCTCAGGCCACATCTGATGATACCTTGACCACCATCTGGTTTGCATCCTGCATGAGCTGGAACTCCCTAGCAGAGCCTCCTTCCTGAATGTAAAAATGCCAACAAGCCCTTTTCAGCAGATTGGACATGGTTGCAATTCCCCTGCTCTCATGAAGTGCAGCCTGGCCTCCAGTTTTTCAAACACTGAGTGACCTTGTTGTAAAATCATGGGATCTCAGACCAAAAATCATGAAATCCAGGGCACTGATGGGAGGGCCCCAGGTAAAACCCAGAATTCCTAGAGCAGAGCCTCGTTCCTAGATGCCATAAAGGTCCTTTTTCTCTCTGTCAAGAACATTGGGACAACTACTTTCCTAAAATGTAGCCTGGCTTACGTTAGTTGAAAGATGTTTTCTTTACAGTGTTCTTTTACAACCTTGAGTCCATGGAACTTTTGTTATACTTCCAGCCAAAGATTTTCGAAATCATCTATCTTAGTAAAGCAAGATATTAGTGAAAAGATATTGTACTGTCTTGTTTCAAAAAGTTCTGTATATGGCACTTTACCAAAGGCCATAGGTGCTTCTATTTCTTGAGAGAGTCAACTTGCTAAAAGTTTGTACTAGTCGCTTCATTAACAACAGTCTCCATTCTAGTCTCTAATGAAGAGCTCTAGCTGCTGGCAATAATTTTGAACCCCTTTACTCTATTTTCAAAGTAGCATCTCCCTGGAGTTCCTTCCTAGTGAGTTTCTCAGAATAATATCCTCTGCTTCTCAAGTGGTGAAGTCCTTGTGACTGTGGAATAGGTATTGTAACAGGACAGCCCCTTAATTTGGTTTCAGAAGTATACGGACATCCAGAGGCCTGAGTCATTGGAAGATGCCCAGTAGAGAATGTTTCTATGTATGCTGGACCAGAGGTTTCTGGGGAGAACTGGCCTCCTTTATGGACTGAGAGGAAATGAAGTGAGTCATCTCCTTTCCAGACTGATCCTATTCCAACTTGAAGTGTCGAGCTTTAGTCCTCCTCCTAGCCATTTCCTTACCATGGCTGTGTGTCTAAAAAAATTTTGTTCACACATAGAAGCCATAGAACTGTCACTCACTAAGCTGGCACCCTGGGGTAGGCCACGAGCTCCCACTTTGATCTTGTGCCCAGTGAGAGCCATCAGTGTCTGCTCAACAAAAGTAATGATGGCCTTTAGCCCCTGAGTGCATGGCGCTTGGCCTGCTCTGGTATAGAAGGTGAAGGGGAGCCAGCTTTATTCACTCACCTGGTTGACTGAGTTGCTTTCATCCTGAGAAGCAGACTGTTTGTACATGGGCTGTATGAACCAGGAGAGGATCGGCACAGGAAAGGCCCATTTCAGGAACAGGGAATGAAGTCCTTGTTCCAGCAAGAGCCAGGAAAACCCGATAACTACAGCTCAAGCACTGCTGCCTCTGAAAATTGAAGGAAATAGTGGGAAGGACAGACAAAATTAGAAAATTGTGGCTCCTGAAGAAAGAATAGTGGTTTCTTGCTGACAATGCTCCCTGGTGTAGCTCTGTAGAGGGATCCTTTGCCTAAGCCCAGGCATTTCTTACTCCTGATACAACCAGGTTGGTAGGGCATTGTGCTGGGTACTTCAATCTCAACATTCCCCATATGTCAACTCTAAAGAAGAACACTATCACTCTGGGTCTCCATTTACACAAATTTGCTCTTTTTTTTTTTTTTTTTTTTTTGAGAAAAGGCTCTGCCTGGAATCTGTTCAGATCCAGTGTTTGAGAGTAATATCACCTTTTTTCAATTTGGGAGTCTGGTGATGTCCACGTGATGGTGATATAGGTTTTGCATTGGGCCCTTCTCAACTTGGTTCTAGAGGCATGTGGCCATCCAAACACCTAGGGTATATGAAGGTCCCAGGGAGAATGTGTGTGGGCAGCCTAAGCCAGAGGTTAGAGGAGGATCCCGCCTCCCTTGTGGGACAAGAGAAAGGGACTATAGCTATCTCCTTCCTAGATTTACCCATGCCAGTTTGAAATGCAGAACTATGACTCACCTCATAGTCATTCCTATCCCATTTCTGCTATTCTAACTTGGTGTCAGTTCACACTCCAAGACCATGGAGGCTGTCACATACACATCCAGGGTCCAAGTATTGGTGGCGACATTTCAGTCAGTTCCTGAGCTAGAGGGCTCTTGGAGTCTAATATCCCAGAGGACAGTTGACCCTCCCAGCCCTGACCTCTCAGTGCTTAGCAGGCTACAGTCATCGTGGGAATGGTTAGTCACATTAACTCCTGCCCATAACTGATGGAGATACCCTCATTCAGAAGAACAGACACTCTGTGCATATGCAGTATTCTCCAGGACCTGATCAGCACACAAATTGCCTTTTGAAGAAATAGTGCACCAAGGCCTCATCCCCACCACTTGGTCATCAGATGGAAGCACATACTTAATACCCCATAATCACTGCTGATCTGATGAACAGAAGCATGCCAAAACCCAAAGGTTTCCCTTTCTTTCTTAAGGTAGAATGTAGGCCTCTTGCTCACAGGGAGCCAAGAGACAGTCCGTAGAAGACTCGTTAGCCAAAGCCCACCAAAGGTTCTTCTGATTCCTGAGCCAGCCACCTTGCTAATACATTCTGCTACACACTTTATTCTCAACATTAGCTAATTCTCACCCATAATGAAGAACTCTGGACCTGCATATATCCATTTTTACCACATTGCTTTATTATCAATCTAGGTTTTCCTTGGGGTGCATAAATTCAGGCTTTTAGAGTAATATCTTCTGCTTGCAAATGTCAATCTTGGCCCAGCCCTTGTGACTGTGAGATAGGTTGAGTTGAAGTGCCCCTGGCATTTTACTTTCATGACTACATGGACATTCAGAGCCCTAGGCATTAGAAGAGATCTAGCTGAGATCTTTTTGTGTGGAGACTGAGCCAAGGGTATTAGGTGGGAGGTGGCCCATTTTCTAGGATGAGGGGGAATGAAGTTAAACATCTCCTTTCCACATTGATCACATTCCCATTGGAAGGAAATGGCAAACAAACTTTTGTCCCCTGTGCAGCCATTCTCTTCCCATTACTACACTTGTGGCCATATCTTTCTTTGCCCTTTGGAGCCAAGAAGCTGGCACTCAATTACCCAGCACCAAGGGATGGGCGGATTTTTCCCACTCTGTTCTGCACTTGGTGACAGCCATCACTGTCTTAATCCCAAAGGAAAATGACCCTCCTATCCCTGAGCTTGGTGGTAGGCTCTCTCTGGAATGGGGCTGGGGGTAGGGAAGGGGAGCCAGCTTGCCTCATTACTTTGTCTGATTGCAGTGACTTCATCCTGATAGCAGACAGTTCACACAGGAGTTGTAAGCTCAGGACCTGGTCAGCAAAGAAAGAGCTCTTTAGAAGGAGATGGCACCAATGCCCATTCTCACACTTTGGATCAGCAGCTGGACTCAACTCACAGGTGCAGCACAGTCACTGCTCACTCCACTCCCTGATGGGAAAAGCAAGAAAACAGACAAAGCTCCAGTGCTCTCCAGGCCTTTCTGAGTGAAGACAGGTCAGTTGCTGACAGGACACCCACATGGAGACTGTAGAGGACATTTTCCCCTAAGCCCACTGGTGTTTCTTCTTCGTCTTCACACAGCCAGGTTGTTAGGAGCTTGTGTTGGGCACTGGCTCCACACAACTCCCTTCCAATCTCTGAAGAGCTCTTTCCTTCCATATACACCTTTACATTTCTTTGCAATTTTTAAAGCATAAAGTCCTTCCCTGAATCCATTGAGAGGGAGTGTCTCAGAGTCATATCCTCTGCCTTCAACCTAGGAGTTGGGTCCAGTCCTTGTGACTGTGGGAGAGGTTTTGCCACAGGGCCCACTCTTAATTAATTAATTTGATTTCAAAACTATGTGGATATCCAGATGCTCAAGGCATTTTCAACTTGCCAAGCAGAGGAAGTTTGTGTGTAGGCTGCGCCAGAACTTGGGGGAGATAGTTGGCCTCCCCTCCGGGCTGAGGGGAAATGTAGTTAGCTCCTTTCCAAGTTGATCCCAATTTCCATTGGAAATTTCAAGCTTTGGCCTTGTTTTATTTCTTAATATGTTTTTCCTCCCTGAAAAGCCATGGAACTGTCAGTCACTCAGCTGACACCTTGGGGTAGGAGGAGTGCTCTCATTCTGGTCCTGTGATCACTGAGAGCTAGTAGCATCTGCTATACAAAGGAAAGATGGCCTTTAGTCCCCAAGTGATTGCCGCTTGCCATTCTATGGTATGGAAGGTGAAAGGGAGTCAGCTTATTTTACTCACCTGGTTGATGGAGTTGCCTTCATTCTGCAAAGCAGACAGTTTGCCCATAGGCAGTATGGACCAGGAGGGGGTCGGCACATGAAAGAGCCCTTTCCAGGAATAGGGAAGGAAGTTCTTGTATCAGACTTCTAAGAAGCAGAACCCAATAGCTACATCTCAACCACTACTGTTTCCATCAACTGATAGAAAAAGTGGGGCAGAGACAGCCATAATTCCTGGCTTCTAACAGAATGAAGGCTCCTTGCTGATAGGGCTCCCAGGTGTGGCCCTGTAAAGGACTCCCTTTGCTGAAGGCTGCATGCATTTCTCATCCCAGATATAACTAAGTTGATAGGAGAATGTCCTGAATACTTCATTCTCCACATTATCCAAATCTCATGTGTGATGAAGAACTCGCACTGTGTGTCTTTGTTTCCACCCCTTATCCCTTTTTTGAAAAATTGTTCTGCATGAAATGTATTCAGAGAGTGTTTTAGAGTACTATAGTCTTCTTTTAACTTGGGAGTCTGGTGGTGTCCTTGTGATGGTGCTATAGGCATTGCATTGGGCCCTTCATAATTTGAATTCAGAATTATATGGCCATTCCCAAACCTAGGGTGTATGAAGGTGCCCAGGTAGAATCCTCATGGGTTAGCTAAACCAGAGGTGAGGGGGGGATCCTGCATCCTGGGTGGGTTAAGAGGAAAAGAAGATAGATATCTCCTATCTCAATTTGACCTATGCTCATTGGAATGCAGAACTTGACTCACCTTGTAGTTATTCCTATCCAATTGCTGCTTTTCTGACTTGGTGTCACTTCACACTCCAAAACCATGGGGCTATCCCTTACACAACCAAGGTCCACGGATTGGAGTCAAGTTTTCAGGCAGTTCCTGAACCAATGGAGTCATCTCAGAGTCTGATATCCCAGAAGAGCCTTCAGTGCTTAGCAGGCTACAGTACTTGTGGGAATGGATAGCCACATGGATTCCTGACCCTTAATAAATGAAGATACCCTCATTTTGAAGAACAGACCATTTGTGCATGTATAGTATGCTCCATGACCTGATCAGCGCACAAAAATCCCTTTGAATAAATAGTGCACAAAGGCCTCATTCCTGTCTTTTGATCATCACATGGAAGCACACTCTTCATATCTCTATCATTGATGTCACAGTAGATATACTGATACAATGGGCAGAAGCACTGTGAAAGCCAAAGTTTCACTCTATTCCTTAAGGTAGAATGTGGGTCTCTTGCCTACAAGGCTCTAAACAGCATCCTTTGGAGTATTCCTGTAGACAAAGCCCACAAAAAATTCTTTTGCTCCTGAGAAAGCCAGCTTGCTAATATATTGTGGTAGTCAGTTTATTCTAAACATTATCCAATTCTCATCCTTAATGAAGAACTCTGGCCCTCTGCATATCAATTTTCACCAATTTCATTTTCATCTATCAAAAATCCTCTTGGAATACATGCCATTCAGTATTTCAAATAATATCCTCTGCTTGCAAATGTCCAATCTGGACCAGCCCTTGAGACTGTGAGACAGGTTGTGCCAAAGGGGACGTGGCATCTTGGTTTCATGACTACATGAAAAGCTAGAGCCTTAGGGTATTGGAAGCTGTCCAGCTGAGAACTGTTTATGTGGAGGCTGGGCCAGAGGTATTAAGGGAGGATATAGCTTCTTTGCTGGGCCTAAGAGAAATGATGTTAAACATCTCCTTTCCACACAGATCACATTCCCATGGGATGGAAATATTGAGCAAACGTTGCCTTCAGCAACGGCTCCCTTCAGCCATTCACTTTCTCTTATTGTATTTATGATTATGTGTTTCTATATGCTTGGGAGCCATGGAGCTGGCACTCACTCAGTGGGCACCAAGGAATGGCCATTGGGTTCCCACTTTCCCCACACTCCATGACAGCTATCAGCATCTGATATCTCAAAGGAGAACAGCCCTCCTATCCTTGAGATTGGTTCTTGGTTATTTGCAGCAAGAGTTGGGGGAAAGGGAGCCAGCTTGCCTCATTGCCCTGCTTGATTGAGGTGCCTTCATTCTGAAAAGCAGACATTTCACACAGCAGTACGCTTCAGAAGCTAGTCAGCACAGAAAGATTACTGAAGATTGCACAAATGCTCATTTCCACACTTTTTAAAAAATATTTTTAATGTTCATTTATGTATGAGAGACAGAGAAACCAAGCACGAGTGAAGGAGAGGCATAGAGAGAGGGAGACACAGAATCCAAAGCAGGCTCCAGGCTCTGACCTCTCAGGACAGACACGTGGCTTGAACTCACAAGCTGTGAGACCATGACCTGAGCCTGTCAGCCACTTAACTGACTGAACCACCCAGGAGTCCCTCATTTCCACCCTTTTGAGCAGCAGATGGTGGCACCTCACAGTCACCACACACTCACTGTTCACTCCATTCCCAGATGGGAAAAACAAAAAAAATGGACAAAGCCTCAGGATTCTCCAGGTCCTTCTGAAGGAAAAAGGAAGGCTTTGATGACATGGCTCCCAGATGGAGACTGTAGAGGCCTTTTTTGCTAAGCACACATGTGTTTCTCCTTCACACAGCCAGGTTGCCAGGAGCTGTGGCTGGGCAGTTCCTTCTCCACATAATTTCACTGAAGAGCTCTGGCCTTCCTTATACATTTTTACACATATTTTCTCTTTTTTTGGAAACAAGGTCTTCCCAGAATTCATTAGGAGTCATGTCTCAGAGTCACACCCACTGCCTTCCACCTGGGAGTCTGGTCTAGTCCTTGTAACTGTGGGAGATATTTTGCCACAGAGCCACATAATTATTTAACTGCGCTTCAGAAGTATGTGAACATCCAGAGGCCCAGGGCATTTGAAGGTGTCCTACAGAAAATTTTTGTGTGTAGATTGGGGAGAGATTTTGGGAGGGAACTGGCCTCCTTCTGGTCTGAGGGGAATTGAGGTAAGACATGCCCTCATCAAGTTTATCCTAATTACCACTTGAAATGTTGATCTTTGGTCCTCCTTGTATTCATTCCATTCCCCTTGCTGCTGAAGTTTTGGCTATGGATTTTTTTCTGCCTTAGGAAACATGGAGCCATCACTCACACAGTTGGCAGTCCCTCCTGCATAGGCCGCAACTCCCACTCTGGTCCTTTGCTGAGTAAGAACTATCAGTGTCTGCTCTAACGAAGGAAATATGGCCCTTAGTCCCTGAATGCTTCATTCTTGGCCTGGTGTAGTATGGAAGGTGAAGGGGAGGCAGCTTGACTCACCAATATGAGTGAGTTGCCTTCATTTAGAGTAGGAGACAGTTTGCACATGGGCAGTATGGACCAGGAGATTGTCAGCAAAGCATGAGCCCTTTGCAGGAATAGGGAATTAAGTTTTTTCCAGACGCCTGAGAAAGAGCCAGCAGAACCCAATAACTTCAGCTCAACCATTGCTGCCTCCAACTGATGGAAAAAGTGGGAGAGATAGACAAAGCCAGATGTATCTGGCTCCTAAAGAAAGAATGCAGGCTTCTCACTGACAGGGCTCTCAGGTGTGGTCCTTCAGAGGGCTCCCTTTGCCTAAGCCCACAGGGATTTCTTATTTCGGATACAACCAGGTTGATAGGAGACTGTGCTGGGTATTTCATTGTCAATGTTCTCCAAATTTCATGTGTGATGAAGAACTCTGGCAGTGTGTATCTCCATTTCCATCACTTAGCCCTTTTTTGGAAAATTGTATCTGCCTGAATCTTTTCAGAACCAGTGTATTAGAGTACTATCCTCTTCTTTCTGATTCGGAGTCTGCTGGTGTCCTTGTGATGGTGCTATAGGTATTGCATCGGGTCTTTCTCTATTTGGTTTTAGAATTCTGTGGCCATCCCCCAAACCTAGAGTGTGTGAAGGTGCCAAGGGGAAATGCTTGTGGGTGGGGTAAACCAAAATTTTGTAAGGATCCCACCTCCTATGTGGGAAAAGAGGAAGGGAAGATATATATCTCCTTCCTTGACTGGACCCATGCCCATTTGAATGCAGAACTTTCACTCACCTTGTAATTCCTTTCCCATTGCTGCATTTATAACAAGGTTTCAGTTTACACTCCAAAACCATAGGGCTATCCCTTACGTGACCAATGTCCAAGTATTGGAGGTGAATTTTCAGGCTGTTCCCTAGCCAATGGAGGGCTCTCAGAGACTGATTTTCCAGAAAACAGCTAGCCCTCCTGTCCCTCAGCCCTAAGTACTTAGCAGGCTCCAGTAATTGTGGGAATAGGTAGACACATGGAATCCCATCCCTAATTGTAGGATATACCCTCATTTTGAAGAACAGGTAGTCTGTGCATGTGTAGTATGCTCCATGACATGATCAGTGCACAAAAAACCCTTTGAATAAATAATGCACAAAGACGTCGTTCCCATCTTTTGATCATCACATGGAAACACATTTTTCATATCTCAGTGTCACTGATGCCCCTATCTACTGATAAGATGGGTAGAAGCACTGCAAAGTCTAAAGTTTCCCTCTATTCCTTAAGGTAGAATGTGAGTCTCTTGCCCACAGGGCTCCAAGCAGCATCCTTTGGAGTTCTCCTGTAGCCAAAGCCCACAAAAAGTTCTTCTGATTCCTGAGCAAGCCAGATCGCTAGTATATTATGCTAGTCTGTTCATTCTAAACATTATCAAATTTTCATCCTTAGTGAAGAACTCTGGCCTTACGTGCATCAATTTTCACCACATTGCTATTTATCCATCAAGAATCCTCTTTGGTTCCATCCAAATTCAGTCTTTCAGAGTAATATCTCCAGCTTCCAAATGTCCTATCTGGACAAACTCTTGTGATTATGGGACAGGTTGGGCCAAAGGGGATTTTGGTTTCATGACTACATGGACATCCAGAGCCCTAAGGCATTGGAAGGTATCCAATCGAAAACTACTTGTGTGGAGGCAGGGTTCTGATGGGTATTAGATGGGAGCTGGCCTCCTTGCTGGGCCTAGTGGAAATGAAGTTAAACATCTGTCCACATTGATCACATTCCTATTGGATGGAAATATTGAATGAACTTTGGTCCTCCATGCAGCCATTCACTTTACATTCCTGTATTTCTGACTATGTATCTCTTCACCCTTAGGAGTCCTGGAGCTGGTACTCATTCAGCAGGCACCAAGGGATGGGCGTGATGTTCCCACTCTGTCCTGTGTTCAGTGACAACCATCAGCATCATATATCCCAAAGGAGAACAGCCAACCTATCCCTGAGCTTGATGCTGGCTGTTTGTAGTAAGGGGAGGAGGGGGAGACAGCTTGCCTCATTTCCCTACCTGAGTTACATTCCTTCTTTAAAAATTTTTTTTTTGTTTTAACATTTTTTTTCATTTTTTGAGACAGACAAACCATGAGTGGGGGAGTGGCACAGAGAGAGGGAGACACAGAATCTGAAGCAGGTTCCAGGCTCTGAGCTGTCAGCACAGAACCTGATGAGGGGCTCAAACTCACAAGCCTCTGGATCATGAACTGAGCTGAAGTCGACCACTTAACTGACTGAGCCACCCAGGCGAAGCGAGGTGCATTCCTTCTGAAAAGCAGACAGTGAACACAGGAGCAGTAGACTCCAATTTTCTCCTTTACAAGAAGATGACACCAACACCCATTTCCACACTTTTGAGTAACAGGTTGGTGCACCTTAAAGATTCAGCACAGTCACTGCTCACTTGTTTCCCTGATGGGAAAAGCAAGAAAATCAGGCAAAGCCCCAGGGCTCTCTAGGTCCTTCTGAAGGAAGAAGGCAGGCCTGTTGCTGACAGGGCTCCCAGGTGGAGACTGTAGAGGGCTCTTGTGCTAAGCCCTCAGGTGTTTCTTCTTTTTCTTCACACAGCTAGGTTCCAGGAGCTGGAGCTGGAAGATACTTCTCCAAATAATTCCCCTTCCATTCACTGAAGAACTCTGGCCTTACTTATACTTCTTAACACATCTTTTCTCTTTTGTAGAAACAAGGTCTCCTCTACCCCCAATGTTTATAGCAGTGCTTTCAACAATAGCCAAATTATGGAAAGAGCCTAAATGTCCATCAACTGCTGAATGGATAAAGAAGATGTGGTTTATATATACAATAGAATACTGCCTGGCAATGAGAATGAAATCTGGCCATTTTTAGCAATGAGGATGGAACTGGAGAGTATTATGCTAAGTGAAATAAGTCAGTCAGAGAAAGATGTATACCATGTTTTCACTCATATGTGGATCTTGTGAAACTTTTTTTAATATGAAATTTATTGTCCAATTGGTTTCATACAACACCCAGTGCTCATCCCAACAGGTGCCCTCATCAATACTAATCACCCACCCTCTCGTCCCTCCCACCCCCCATATACCCTCAGTTTGTTCTCAGTTTTTAAGAGTATCTTATGGTTTGCCTCCCTCTCTCTCTCTAACTTTTTCCCCCCCTTCCCCTCCTCCAGGGTCTTCTGTTAAGTTTCTCAAGATCCACATATGAGTCAAAACATATGGTATCTGTCTTTCTCTGCCTGACTTATTTCACTTAGTATAATACCTTCCAGTTCCATCCAGGTTGCTACAAAAGGCCATGTTTCATTCTTTCTCATTGGCACATAGTATTCCATTGTGTATATAAACCACAATTTCTTTATCCATTCAGCAGTTGATGGACATTTAGGCTCTTTCCATAACTTGGCTATTGTTGAAAATGCTGCTATAAACATTGGGGTACAAGTGCCCCTATGCATCAGCACTCCTGTATCCCTTGGGTAAATTTCTAGCAGTGCTATTGCTGGGTCATAGGGTAGGTCTATTTTTAATTTTTTGAGGAACCTCCACACTGTTTTCCAGAGCAGATGCACCAGTCTGCATTCCCACCAACAGTGCAAGAGTGTTCCCGTTTCTCCACATCCTCGCCAGCCTCTATGGTCTCCTGATTTGTTCATTTTAGCCACTCTCACTGGCGTGAGGTGGTATCTGAGTGTGGTTTTGATTTGTATTTCCCTCATGAGTAGCGACGCTGAGCATCTTTTCATGTGCCTGTTGGCCATCTGGATGGCTTCTTTAGAGAAGTGTCTATTCATGTTTTCTGCCCATTTCTTCACTGGGTTATTTGTTTTTTGGGTGTGGAGTTTGGTGAGCTCTTTATAGATTTTGGATACTAGCCCTTTGTCCAATATGTCATTTGCGAATATCTTTTCCCATTCTGTCAGTTGCCTTTTAGTTTTGTTGATTGTTTCCTTGGCAGTGCAGAAGATTTTTATCTTCATGAGGTCCCAATAGTTCATTTTTGCATTTAATTCCCTTGCCTTTAGGGGTGTGTCAAGTAAGAAATTGCTGTGGCTGAGGTCAGAGAGGTTTTTTCCTGCTTTCTCCTCTAGGGTTTTGATGGTTTCCTGTCTCACATTCAGGTCCTTTATCCATTTTGAGTTTACGTTTGTGAACGGTATAAGAAAGTGGTGTAGCTTCATCCTTCTGCATGTTGCTGTCCAGTTCTCCCAGCACCATTTGTTAAAAAGACTGTCTTTTTTCCCATTGGATATTCTTTCCTGTTTTGTCAAAGATTAGTTGGCCATACTTTGTGGGTCCAATTCTGGAGACTATTCTATTCCATTGGTCTATGTGTCTGTTTTTGTGTCAATACCATGCCGTCTTGATTATAGCTTTGTAGTAGAGGCTAAAGTCTGGGATTGTGATGCCTCCCACTTTGGTATTCTTCTTCAAAATTACTTTGGCTATTTGGGGTCTTTTGTGGTTCCATACAAATTTTAGGATTGCTTGTTCTAGCTTCGAGAAGAATGCTGGTGCAATTTTGATTGGGATTGCATTGAATGTGTAGATAGCTTTGGGTATTATTGACATTTTAACAATATTTATTCTTCCAATCCATGAGCACGGCATGTTTTGCCATTTCTTTATATCTTCTTCAATTTCCTTCATAAGCTTTCTATAGTTTTCTGCATACAGATCATTTACATCTTTGGTTAGGTTTATTCCTAGGTATTTTATGCTTCTTGGTGCAATTGTGAATGGGATCAGTTTCTTTATTTGTCTGTTGCTTCATTGTTAGTGTATAAGAATGCAACTGATTTCTGTACATTGATTTTGTATCCTGCGACTTTTCTTTTTTTTTTTTATTTTTTATTTTTTATTTTTGGGACAGAGAGAGACAGAGCATGAACGGGGGAGGGGCAGAGAGAGAGGGAGACACAGAATCGGAAACAGTCTCCAGGCTCCGAGCCATCAGCCCAGAGCCTGACGCGGGGCTCGAACTCACGGACCGCGAGATCGTGACCTGGCTGAAGTCGGACGCTTAACCGACTGCGCCACCCAGGCGCCCCTCCTGCGACTTTTCTTAATTCATGTATCAGTTCTAGAAGACTTTTGGTGGAGTCCATCGGGTTTCCATGTATAATATCATGTCATCTGCAAAACGTGAAAGCTTGACTTCATCTTTGCGAATTTGGATGCCTTTGATTTCCTTTTGTTGTCTGCTGATGCTAGCACTTCCAGCACTATGTGAAACAACAGCGGTGAGAATGGACATCCCTGTTGTGTTCCTGATCTCAGGGGGAAAGCTCTCAGTTTTTCCCCATTGAGGATGATATTAGCTGTGGGCTTTTCATAAATGGCTTTTATGATGTTTAAGTATGTTCCTTCTATCCCGACTTTCTTGAGGGTTTTTAGTAAGAAAGGATGCTGAATTTTGTCAAATGCTTTTTCTGCATCGATTGACAGGATCATATAGTTCTTTTCTTTTCTTTATTAATGTGATGTATCACATTGATTGATTTGCCAATGTTGAACCAGGCCTGCAGCCCAGGAATGAATCCCACTTGATCATGGGAATAATTCTTTTTATATGCTCTTGAATTCAACTTGCTAGTATCTTATTAAGAATTCTTGAATCCATATTCATCAGGATATTGGCCTCTCTCTCTCTCTCTCTCTCTTTTCTGGGTCTCTGTCTGGTTTAGGAATCAAAGTAATCGCTTCTCGGCCTTTTGGCTAAGATCAAGTGTGGTTTAGGAATCAAAGTAATGCTGGCTTCATAGAATGAGTCTGGAAGTTTTCCTTTCTACTTTTTGGAACAGCTTGAGAAGAATAGGTATTACCTCTGCTTTAAATGTCTGGTAGAATTCTCCTCGGAAGCCATCTGGTCCTGGACTCTTATTTGTTGGGAGATTTTTGATAACTGATTCAATTTCTTCGGTGGATATGGGTCTGTTCAAGTTTTCTATTTCTTCCTGTTTGAGTTTTGGAAGTGTGTGGATGCTTAGGAATTTGTCCATTTCTTCCAGGTTGTCCAGTTTCTGGCATATAATTTTTCATAGTATTCCCTGATAATTGCTTGTATTTCTGAGGGATTGGTTGTAATAATTCCATGCTCATTCATGATTTTATCTATTTGGGTCATCTCCCTTTTCTTTTGAGAAGCCTGGTTAGAGGTTTATCAATTTTGTTTATTTTTCAAAAACCAACTCTTGGTTTCATTGATCTGCTCTACAGTTTTTTTAGATTCTATATTGTTTATTTCTGCTCTGATCTTTATTATTTCTCTTCTTCTTCTGGGTTTGGTGTGTCTTTGCTGCTCTGCTTCTATTTCCTTTAAGTGTGCTGTTAGATTTTGTATTTGGGATTTTTCTTGTTTCTTGAGATAGGCCTGGATTGCAATGCATTTTCCTCTCAGGACTGCCATTGCTGGATCCCAAGGCATTTGGATTGTTGTATTTTCATTTTCATTTGTTTCCATATATTTTTAAATTTATTTTCTAGTTGCCTGGTTGACTCATTCATTCTTTAGTAGGGTGTTCTTTAGCCTCCATGCTTTTGGAGGTTTTCCAGACTTTTTCCTGTGGTTGATTTCAAGTTTCATAGCATTGTGGTCTGAAAGTGTGCATGGTATGATCTCAATTCTTTTATACTTATGAATGGCTGCTTTATGACCCAGTATGTGATCTATCTTGGAGAATGTTCCATGTGCACTCGAGAAGAAAGTATATTCTGTTGCTTTGGGATGCAGAGTTCTGAATATATCTGTCAAGTCCATCTGATCCAATGTATCATTCAGGGCCCTTGTTTCTTTTTTTATCCTGTGTCTAGATGATCTATCTATTGTCGTAAGTGGAGTATTAAGTTCCCCCGCAATTACCACATTCTCATCAATAAGGGTGCTTCTGTTTGTGATTAATTGTTTTATATATTTGGGGGCTCCCATATTCAGCGCATGGACATTTATAATTGTTAGCTCTTCCTGATGGATAGACCCTGTAAATATTATATAATGCCCTTCTTCATCTCTTGTTACAGCCTTTAATTTAAAGTCTAGTTTGTCTGATATAAGTATGGCTACTCCAGCTTTCTTTTGACTTCCAGTAGCATGATAGATAGTTCTCCATCCCCTCACTTTCAATCTGAAGGTGTCCTCAGGTCTAAAATGAGTCTCTTGTAGACAGCAAATAGATGGGTATTGTTTTTTTATCCATTCTGATACCCTATGTCTTTTGGTTGGAGAATTTAGTCCATTTACATTCACTGTTATTATTGAAAGATATGGGTTTAGAGTCATTGTGATGTCTGTAGATTTCATGCTTGTAGTGATGTCTCTGGTACTTTGTGGTCCTTGCAACATTTCACTCACAGAATCCCCCTTAGGATCTCTTGTAGGGCTGGTTTAGTGGTGATGAATTCCTTCAGTTTTTGTTTTGGAAGACCTTTATCTCTCCTTCTATTCTGAATGACAGACTTGCTGGATAAAGGATTCTCAGCTGCATATTTTTTCTGTTCATCACATTGAAGATTTCCTGCCATTCCTTTCTGGCCTGCCAAGTTTCAGTAGATAGGTCTGCCACTACTCTTATGGGCCTCCCTCTGTAAGTTAGAGCCTGTTTATCCCTAGCTGCTTTCAGAATTTTCTCTTTATCCTTGTATTTTGCCAGTTTCACTATGATATGTCATGCAGATCGATTCAAGTTATGTCTGAAGGGAGTTCTCTGTGCCTCTTGGATTTTAATGCCTTTTTCCTTCCCCAGGTCAGGGAATTCTCAGCTATGATTTGTTCAAGTACACCTTCAGCCCCTTTCTCTCTCTCTTCCTCTTCTGGAATTCCTACTATACGTATATTGTTCTGTTTCATTGCACCACTTAGTTCTCTAATTCTCCCTTCATACTCCTGGAATTTTTTTTATCTCTCTTTTTCTCAGCTCCTCTTTTTCCATAATTTTATCTTCTAATTCACTTATTGTCTCCTCTGCCCCTTCAATCCGTGCTATGGCCACCTCCATTTTATTTTGGACTTCATTTATAGCATTTTTTTAGCTCCTCATGACTGTTTCTTAGTCCCTTGATGTCTGTAGCAATAGATTCTCTGCTGTCATCTATGCTTTTTTCAAGCCCAGTGATTAATTTTATGACTATTATTCTAAATTCTTGTTCCGTTATATTGCTTAAATCTTTTTTGATCTATTTGTTAGCTGTCGCCACTTCCTGGAGTTTCTTTTGAGGAGAGTTCTTCTGTTTCATCATTTTGGGTAGTCCCTGGGGTGGCTCCCAACTGCAGGGCACTTCCCTGTGCTGTCCGGAGTAACTTGTGTTGGTGGGCGGGGCTGCAGTCAGACCCAGTGTCTGCATTGTGTACCATATCTTCCCCTCTCCCAGAGGCAGGACTCACTCTGGAGTGGTGTGGCCCCTGTCTGGGCTACTTGCTCACTGCCAGGCTTGTGGTGCCTCTTTGATGGGATCTGGAATATTAGCCAGGGTGGATCCGCAAGGGGCGCAGGGGCGGGAGGGGCAGACTTAGCTCACTTTGCCATCAGTGGTCCCCTGTGGGAAGAGCCCTGCAGCACCGGGAGGGAGGAATATGCTTGGCTCCAGAGACTCCGTTCTGCTAGTCTTCTGGTGATTTTCTTGGTTTTTAGGCCAATGTGGGTGGAATGTAAATGATCAGCAGGATGAGGTGAGCCGAGTGTTCTCCTATGCCACCATCTTCCCTTGAGTCCTAAATAAATGTAAATAATATAAAACAGGGGCACCTGGGTGGCTCAGTCGGTTGAGTGTCCAACTTCAGCTCAGGTCATGATCTCATGGTGTGAGTTCGAGCCCCGCATCGGGCTCTGTGCTGTCAGTTCAGATCCTGGAGCCTGCTTCCGATTCTGTGTCTCCCTCTCTCTCTGCCCCTCCCCTGCTCATGCTCTGTCTCTCTCTCTGTCAAAAATACATAACCATTTAAAAAAAAATAAATAAATAATATAAAACATTTAAATAAAAGAACAGAGCACACTGACATATTTCAGAATGGTTCCATTTTTCCTCTCTGTGCTGGCAGCATGAGGAGATTTTTCTCTCAGCCTCTCTAAGAGAATTTGGTGGATCTCTTGAAGGTAAAACTCACAAAAGTGTGAGCACACTTCCCTAAGACTTCCCCTCCCCGCCTCAAGTTATTAAGTCTCAGACTTGTCCTCATGGAACCTCCAACAATTTATCAATTATCTAATTCCAACAGTTTCTGCTCTTGTAAGTCATGAGTCTATGTATCTGCCTGTCTGTCTCTGCAGTTTTGGGAGTAGTTTGCCCTGTGACCTCAATTCTATGATGAATTTAGAAGACTTGTTGATTTCAGTTTGTCCAGCCTTGTACTGATTAACATAGAGTGGTGACTTCCACGTCCCTTACATATGGAATTGAAAACCAGAAGTCTCAGTGCAACTTTATAGACTCATGAACTTGAAAGCCTACACAAGCAACTCTGCCAACACCCAACATCTTTGCTTTTTGAAGCACACTGCTTTTATTTTGGACTCAATTATGTCTAAAGTAACTAGATGTTTTGTAAACATTGGAATTTGGGACACAGAACCAATGCAAGATTACTCGCCAGGAACATGGGAGGAATAGATGCCATTTGCAATGATCATGATAGAGCGAGAGAGTAGGATTCAGAGGGCAACCCTAACTTTAACCCACAGCAACAGACAAACACTGAATGTGAACCTTAAGCCTGACCTTCACACTGACCATTGCCCTCAATTCAGCCCTCTATGGAGGGTTCTGCATGCTGGCGGATCAACCACTACTATCTGCCAGGCACTAACCCTAATTCTAGTCATGACTCTGTCCCTTCCTGGGCCCATATCCCTGGAAATTGTGCCATTTGCAATGGGACTGGGGGATGGTAGTGGCCTGTCCACCAGTACCTGGAAGTACTACCCAAAGGGTTGAGTTGAGGGCAAGTGTTAGGATGTGGGTCAGGAATATGGATCATGTTCAGGACTAGGCTGATGGTATCGGTTATGATTAAGTGTTTGCCCACAATCCTACACTTGAATTCCATCCCAGTCATTGCAAATGTCACACCTTCCTTTTCTGTTCCTGGCTGAGTAATCTTGCATCAGTCATGTGTCCCAAATGCGTTGTGTCCTCAGAACTAGCATTCATGCACAAGTAGGGTCAGAGCCATGGCTAGGGTTACAATTAGGGTGAGGAAAATGTTAAAGGTGTATCTGATGGCAGTTGAAAGATCTACAGGGAGGGCTCATTTAAAGTGAGTGTCAGTGTAAGGGTCAACCTTAGGGTTGACTTTAGAGGTAGGCTGATGATGTGGCTTAGCATTAGGTTTTCACTCAGAATCATACTCTCTGGTTCTATGCCAGTCTTTTTGAATGTCACCATTTTGTCTTATAAGCCTGGCTGAGCAGTGCTGCATCAGTCATGTGTCCCATATCTATTGTTCCCTTAGTCCTGGCATTCTGGCTTTGGTAGGGACAGAGCCATGGCCAAAGTTAACATTAGGGAATAGGAGATGGTAGTGACCACATTGCCAGTAGTGCTGAACACTCCCCAAAGGGCTGAGTTGAGGGAGAGTGTTAGGTGAGTGTGAGGTTTATGGATTGTGTTTCCTAGGCCTCTTGGGTGATGGTGAGGGTTAGGTTTGGGTGCTTCTCACAATCCTACACTTGAGCTCCATTCCAGTCATTGCAAACAGTACAACTGCCTTTTCTATTTTTGACTGAGTAATCTTGCATCAGTCTTTTGTCCAAAATTTCTTGGTTGGTCAGACCTGGTATTTGGGCCCAGGTAGGGACAGAGTCATGACTAGAGTTAGGATTAGGACCTGGCAGTTTGTAGGAGTCAATTCGCCAGCGGTGCAGAACCCTCCCTGGAGGACTGAGTTGAGGGCAAAAGTCAGGATTTGTGACAGGCTTTGGTTTTGTTTCAAGGGCTAGGCTGATTATTTGCTCTAGAGTTAGGATTTTGTTCATAATCCTATTCTTTGTATCCTGGTCCTTGAAAATTGCACTGTATCCTTCTTTGTTCCTGGCTGACTCATCTTGCATCACTCATGTGTCACAAATCAGTTGTGTTCTCAGAACTAGAACTCAGGCCCAAATAGGGCCAGTGCAATGGCTAAGATTAGGTTAGGGCATGGAAAATGGTAAAGGCCCATCTTCTGGCAGTGCAAAGACTCCACACAGAGAGCTAAGTTGAGGCCAAGTGTCAGGGTCTCCACCAGGGTTTGGTTTTGGGTAAAGAACCAGGTTGATTGTGTGGTCTAGGTTAAGGTTTTCACCCAGAATCATACTCTCTGGCTCCATTGTGGTCTTTGTCAATGGCACCATTTCCTCTTACGTGCCTGGCTGAGCAATCTTGGGTCAGTCATGTCTCCTACATCCATTGCTTCCTCAGACCTAGCATTCAGGTCTATGTAGGGCCAAGGGCTGTGCCTAAGGTTATGGTTAGGGTGAATAAAAATGGTAAAGGCTTATCTGCTGATGGTGTGAAGAAGTACACAAGGGCTCAGTTGATGGTGAGTGTCTGCATGAGGGTCAACCTTAGGGTCTGCTTCGGTAGTAGTCTGATGGGGGGGGGGTTACTCAGTATCATACTCTCTGGTTCCATCCTGATCTTTGCAACCAGCACCATTTCTTCTTATGGGTCTAGCTGAGCCATCTTGAGTCAGTAATTTGTCCCAAATCCATTGTTTCCTTCATCCTGTGATTCAGACTTGGATAGGGAAAGAGCTATGCCCAGGTTTAGGGTTCAGGTCCAGACAATAGTAGGGATCTATCTGCCAGCAGTGCCCAGCCCTCCTCAGAGAGCTCAGTTGAGGACAACACTAAAGGTAAGGGTGAGGCTTAGTTTTCAGCCTTAGGAGCTAGGCGGATTGTGTGGCTTAAGGTCAGGTTTTCACACAAAATCGTATGTTCTAGCTCCATCCTCATAGCTAATGGCACAGTTTCCCACTGTGTCCCTGGCTGCATCAACTTCAATCAGTCTTGTGTCCCAAATCCATTGTCTCCTGAGGATTGAAATGTGGGCCTGGGAGGACCACATCCATGGGAAGGGTCAGGGTTGAGGCCCAGGAGACAGTAGGACCCTATCCACAAGTAGGGCATGATACCCTTTCTGAAGAGGTCATTTGAGGGCAAGGGTGAGGGTGAGGGTCAGCCATAGTGTTGGGGTGCAGAGACTGATGGCATGCAGTCCAGTTAGATTTTCAGCCTGAATCATACCCTTTTGCTCTATCCCAGTGATGGCCAGGGCACGGAATCCTGCTGTGTTCCTGGCTGAATAATCTCGCGATGGTCGTGTATCCCAAATCGTTATTTTTTTCCTCAGACATAGGTTTGGGGCCAGGTTAGAACCAGTGCCAATGCTAGATAGTAAGATTAGGGGCCAGGAAATTGTAGGGGCCTATCTGCTGGCAGGGAGAAGCCCTACATGGGGGACTGAGTTGAGGGCGATGGTCAGGGTGAAAGTCAGGCTTAAGGTTTACATTAGGGGCTAGGCTGTTTGTGTGGATTAAGGTTCAGGTTTCTCTCTGAATCCTACTCTCTCACTTGATCCAGTCATTGGAAGTGGCATTAATTCCTACTATGTAACTGGCCGAGTAATCTTGTATCAGTTCTGTGTCCCCAAATCATTGTTTCCTCAGATCTGGAATCTGGAACCAATTTGGTAGGGCCAAAGCCATGGTTAGGGTTAGGGTTAGGGCCCATCAGATGATAGGGGAGTATCCGTCAACAATGCAGAGCCCTCCCTGGAGGGCTCAGTTGAGGGGGAGTTTTGGGGGGGAGGGTAATGCTTAAGATTTGGTTCAGGGGCTAGGCTGATGGTGGGGGTTAGGGTAAGATTCTCCCTCATAATCAAACTCTCTGGCTCCATCCTGGTTGTTGCAAATGGCACGATTTTTTTCTGAGTCAGTCATTTGCCCCATTTCTACTGTTACCTTCCAAACTGAGGTCTGAGCCTGGGTAGGGCCAGAGGCATGGCTCAAGTTAGCTTTAGGGTCCAAAAGATGGTAGTGGCCTGTTGGCAGTAGTGTGGAGCACTCCCCAAAGGGCTGACTTGAGGGCAAGTGTTAGGGTGAGGGTCAGGCTTATGGATCATGTTCAGTGCTAGGGTGATGGTGGGGTTAGTGTTATGTGTTTGCCCACAATCTTACACTCAAGCTCCATCCCTGTCATTGCAAATAGCAGAACTTACTTTTCCATTCCTGGCAGAGTAATCTTGTATTAGTCATGTTCCCCAAATTCCTTGTTTGGTCAGACCTGGGTAGGAACAGAGTCATGATTAGGGTTGCACTTAGGGCCCAGCAGATGGTAGTTGTCTAAATGCCTGCAGTGCAGAACCCCCCACAGAGGACTGAATTGAGGGCAAAAGTCAGGATTTGCAACAGGTCTTGGTTTCAGGCGCAAGGGCTAGGCTGATTGTATGGTCTAGGGTTAGGATTTCACTCAGAACCTTACTCTTTGGTTGCATCATGGTCATTGAAAATGGCACCATTTCCTCTTTTGTTTCTGGCCAAGTCATGTTGCATCAGTCATGTGTCCCAAATCCACTGTTTCCTCAGAACTAGCATTCAAGTCCTATTAGGGTCAGAGCCATGATTTGGGTTATGGTTAGTTCATGGAAAATGGTAAGGGCCGACTTGGAAGGCTCAGTTGAGAGAAGTTGTTAGGGTGAAGGTCAGCATTAGGGTCAGGTTCTGCAGTCAAGAATACTCTATCCAGCATGAGAATCATTCAGAGTATGAGGAGAGTTTCCCAGATGACCAAAACTAAACCAGATCCTCAAGAAATATTAAAAAGGACTCTTTCAGTGGAATGGAGAGATGAAAGTATCAGTATAGAGATAGGAAACACAAAGAAGTTAAGTGAATTTTTCTGTAAATAAACCAAAAAAGTCACCAAAAAAAAGGATATAAAACATAACAACATATACCTCAAATGTATGGAGGAAAGGAGAAAAGAAAGGTTTCAGTTAAATGATGATCAACATAATCATAATCATATGTAGTAGAGGTTATATATAAACCTAAACATTACCATATCTGAAAACCACTAATACGCAAAGAATTAAGATAAAGGAATCCAAGTATATCACTAAAAAAATCAGACCTAAAAACATCTGCAGATTAAAAGTGAGAGGATGGAGTAGCATTTGTCATGCAAGTGGTTGTCAAAAGAAGGCTGGAGTAGCAATTCTTATATTAGACAAAATAGACTTTAAAACCAAGATTGTAGCAAGAGACAAAAAGGATACTGTATCATAATCAAAAGGACATTCCAACCAGAATTTATAATAATTGTAAATATTTATGCACCCAATTTAGAAGCACCCAAATACATTAAACAGTTAATAACCATAGGGGACTTTAACACCCCACTTACATCAATGGACAGATCATCTAAACAGAATATAGACAAGGAAATATGACTTTGAATGACACACTGGCCCAGATGGACTTAACAGATATATTCAGATCATTCCATCCTAAACACATTCTTTACAACTGCACATGGGACATTCTCAGAACACGTCACATGTTAAGTCACAAAATAGATCTGAACAAATAGAAAAAGGCTGAAGTCATTCTATGCACCTTTTTTGACCACAGCATTATGAAACTAGAAGTCAAACACAAGAAAAAATCTGGAAAAAACACAAAATACATGGAGGTTAAATAAATAACATGCTACTAAGCAATGAATGTGTCAATCAGGGAGAAAAAGGAGAAGGAGAGGGAGAAGAAGGAGTAGGAGGAGGGGAGGAGGAGGAGGAAGGGGAGAGGAGGAGGAAGAGGAAGAAGAGGAGGAGAAATTTTAAAAGTGCATTGAAAAATACAAAATCTATAAAGAACTTATCAAACAACACACCAAAAACAAATAATCCATTAAAGAAATGAACAAAAGACATGAATTTTTCTGAAGAAGAAAATTCTTCAGATCACTCATCATCAGGGATATACAAATCAAAACCACAATGAGATACCACATCACACCTGTCAGAATGGCTGAAATTAACAACTCAGGAAACAACAGATGTTGGTGTGGATGTGGAGAAGGAGGAACCCTTTTGTACTGCTGATGGGAATGCAATCTGTTGCAGCCACTCTGGAAAACAGTATGGAGTCTCCTCAAAAAAATCAAAAACAGAACTACACTACAACCCAGAAATTGCACTACTAGGAATTTATCCAAAGGCTATGAAAGTGCTAATTTGAAGGGGCACACGCACCCCAATGTTGATAGCAGCACTGTCAACAATAGCCAAAGTATGGAAAGAGCCTGAATGTCCATCGACTGATGAATGGATAAAGAAGATGTGGTGTGTATATACAATGGAATACTACTCAGCGATCAAAAAAAGAATGAAACCTTGCCATTTGCAACAATGTGGATGGAACTAGAGTGTATTATGGTAAGCGAAATAAATCAGTCTGAGAAAGACAAATATCATATGATTTAAATCATATGTGGAATTTAAGAAACATAACAGATGAAACTAGGGGAAGAAAAGCAAAAATAAGATAAAAACAGAGAGGGAGACATATAAGATAAGGGAGACAAAAATAAGATAAAAATAGTGAGGGTTGCTGGTGGGGTGTCAGGTTGGGGGGATGGGCTAAATGGGTGATGAGCACTAAGGAGACCACTTGTTGGGTTGAGCACTAGGTGTTATATGTAAGTGATAAATCACCAAATTCTATTCCTGAAATCATTATTATACTATTATGTTAACTAACTTGGATTTAAATTTTTAAAATGTGCATGGAAAACAACGGGAATGAAAATATAATGATCCAAAACTTCTGAATGCAGCAAAATCGATTCTAAGAGGGAAATTATACCAATACAGCCCTACCTCAAGGTTCAAGAGAAATCTCAAATAAACAGCCTAATCTTGCACCTAAAGAAACTAGAAAAAGAACAACAAACAAACCTAGAACCAAAAGAAGGAAGGAAATAATGAAGACTGGAGCAGATATAAATGATATAGAAATTAAAGAGAAGAAAGAAAGAAAGAAAGAAAGAAAGAAAGAAAGAAAGAAAGAAAGAAAGGGAGGGAGGAAGAAAACAAAAACCATAGAAGGGATCAATGAAACCAGAAGCTGGTTCTTTGAAAAAATCAATAAAATTGATAAACCTCTAGCCGGGCATTTACAGAAAAAAAAAAAAGACATAAAATAAGAAAGGAGAAATAAAATGAGAAAGGAGAAATAACAACCAACACCACAGAAACACAATTATAAGGGAATATTGCAAAAACAAAAAACAAAACAGCAAACTGCCAACTTAGAAGAAATGATTAAATTCCTAGAAACATATAAATGACCAAAACTGACACAGGAGGAAATAGAAAATTGGAACAGACTGATACGCAGAAAAAAAAAAAAAATCAGTCGGTATTTAAAAAACTTCCAACAAACAATATCCAGGACCAGATGGCTTCACGGGCAAAATCTACCAAGCCATTAAAGATTTCATACCTGTTCTTCTTAAACTATTCCCAAAAATAGAAAAGGAAGGAAAGATGAATTCATTCTATGAGACCAGCATTATCCTGACACCAACACCAGGTAAAGAGAAGTACAGGCCAATATGCTTGATGAACATACATACAAAAATTCTCATTGCAAGAATAGTAAACATAATTCAACAACCCATTACAAAAATCATTCACCATGATCAACTGGGATTTATTCCTGGGTCACAAGTGCAGTTCAATATTCACAAGTCAATCATTGTAATACATCGCATCAATAAGAGAAAGGTTAAGAACCATAAGATCATTTCAATAGATTCAGAAAAAGCATTTGGCAACATACAATATCCATTCATGATAATAATTAAAAAAAAACCTTTCAATAAAGTAGGTCTAGAGGGAACAAACCTCAACCTAATAAAGGCCATCTATGAAAAATATAGCTAACATCATCCTTAATAAGAAAATACTAAGGCCTTTTCCCCTAAGGCAAGAACAACACAAGGATGTCCACACTCACCGCTTTCATTCAACATAGCACTGAAAGACATAGCCAAAGCAATCAGACAACAACAATAAAAAAGGAAATCCAAATCAATATGGAAGAAGTAAATCTCTCACTATTTGCAGGTTATAGGAGACTATAGTATCCTATAGAAAACCCTAAAGACTCCACAATAAAAAATGACTAGAATTGATCAATGAATTCAGTAAAATCTCAGGATCCAAAAATCAATGTACAGAAATTTGTTGCCTTTATATAGACTAATGGAAAGAGAAATTAAGAAATTAAGAAAACAATCTTGGGTGTTGTATGGAAGTGATGAATCACTGAATTCTGCTTCTGAAATAATATGTTAATTAACTAAAATTTAAATTAAACAAAGAAAAAAATCTTAGTCCACTCACTTGGTCATGGTCTATTAAAGGGTTTTGACAACAGTGTGAGATATACTGTCTAACACCATCATTTTAAATGGCTGTATCATGTCCTGCTACCAGAGGAAACAGATCCTCTCCATCTGAGAAAGAGGCATCCTATTCAGAGATCTTAGTGTCAAAGCAGAGATGACACATCCCTACATGAATTCTTTGTGCAATTCTCTAATCACTGTCTTTTGTTTCTAGAAGCCGACTCCTCCCTACCAGAACCAAAGGTAATGGCAGCTGAAATCACAGCAACAATCGCCCTCCAATGAAAGAGTTGAGGCCCCTCTCACTACTGAAAAATGAGTGCCCTTATCTCTAAAGGGCTCTAGTTTCAGGAGTTTGGTGAAATATTTTTTCTGGTTTGATGGATGAGAAACTACACCAAATCTATTGTCCTATTTTCACTTTTCTAAGGATGAGTGAGGCTGGATGTTCGTCACTTACAGCCATTTCCAAAATGTAGCCACTGCTCTCAGTTCTGGGGTAAGCCTGCTGGACACACAGTCTCCTGGACATCCCAGGGGATGCAGACTGTGATCTATGTCCAGTCAGGAAACTTCACTCCTTGTAAAACCACTAACCTGTTAGTTACTGGCTTCTAACCAGCAGAATTCAGCTGGAATGATGGGAGGTCATTTTCAAGATTTCATGACACAAATTCTGTCATTTTCTTCTTACTTGTTTTGTCCTGTGTTCCATCTCTATGTCTCTCTACTCCCCTCTCCCTCCCTCCCCTCTCTCTCTATTTCCTTACCTTCTCTCTCTCTCTCTCTCTCTCTCTCTCTCTCTCTCTCTCTCTCCCCCCCCCCCCACTTTCTGTCCTCATGTCCTCCTTCTGTTTCTCCTCTACCCCTGGAAATGTGGAACCAAGCACTTAAGTTTGGGGCTACCAAGGTCTCCTATATAGGAGAGACACAAACAAGCTCCCAGGTCAACAGATTGAAATAGGCTCCCAGTTCAAACTGAATTCTGACATTGCCATGGGAGTGAACTTGGGAGTAAAGTATCACCCTGTTGAGTCTCGGTTAAGACCACAGCCCTGGATTCATAGAGACTGTGAGACAGTGTCATGCAGCAATGCTGTGCCTGGATTCCTCTCCCACAAAAATTGTGAGCTTTTAAATATTTGTAGTCTTAAGATTCAAGGCATTTAGACAATGTTGTCATAGAGGAATGGACAACTAACAGTCTACCAGGTCTCAACATCTGGTCTATCCTCTGCCTCCTCCCTGCCTCTCCCCTCCCACGATCCCACAGCCACATTTTTCACCTTTCTAATGTTTCTGGACAAGCTAAGTTCCATCACCTATTCTCTGCAACAGCAATATCTTCTCCCTGACACAAAGCAGACATGTGCAGGGTGGTTTCCTCTTGCCTCTTGTCATTCTGGCCCCAACAAATGCCACCTCAGTGAGGCCTCTCATACCTTTCAGTGACTCCCCAGCCTATCCTCACAGCACACTCATTATTTTTGCTATTACAGTTCTTGCCCTTTTTTTCACGTCTTGTCTTTCATACTTTTGTTCATCTCCCCTCCAGACTGTTAAGACCTGGCAGGCAGGGACCACTCAGTCATTGTGAGCCTTGCACTTAGGCCCACCAGATCCCCAGCACAAGGTGAGTGCTTGAAGAAGTTACTGAATGAATAAATAGAAGTACTTTGTATCACTCATCTAGATTTTCACCAGTTTATTCAATTGAGATAACTATTAGTAATAGGAAACATATGTTGGATCTGAGGCAGGCGAAATCCAGAATGACTTCTGCATGACATTTCCCTTGTTCAGTTGCTCCAGCAAAACTCAGTGGGCATGACTGACACAGGAAGCTGCCTGTTCTCTGGGATCCATCACTCACACTGGAGCCACAGTCATAAAGATGACCAAACAATATCAGTACCTTTATGTGGCTGACATGAAGGCAGTTGCCCTTTAAGGTCCCAGGGTAAATCTCAGGACTTACAGGCTCCAGGGCTGTGCAAGGGATCTCAGGATTCTGCCCTTCCCCTTTCTCTGTCCATACCCAGTGTATACTCTTTACTCAGGAGGCCAGGAAAATGACACCCTATTTCCAAATGAAGATCCTGGGGGTCCAACAAGGACAGGTATTGTACTTGGACTCCAGACTCAGCATACAGTGCTCTGACATGCCCTTCCCTATTCCAAGTCCTCACCAATCCAAGTCCCCAAGCCTCTCTAAAGTCTAAAAGACTCCCAGCCAGTATAAAGCATTGCTCTAATATCTCAGAACACAGTGAGTCATTGATGGAGAGCCAAGGCCAATTGACACTTAATGATTATATGGAACTCTGGAGAAATCCACTGGGAATGCAATATTATACAGGAGAACACTGAAGTCTTTTCTTCTGTAGCTATTGACTAAACTAAATCATAAACCCAGGAAGCCACAGAGTTGGACTGCAGTACCATAGTCCTTTCCTCTGGAGCCTGGGCCAGTGACGGCCCTGGGTCCAGCAGAAACCTACAAACTTCAGGAATTCCTTGCCCATCATTGGGCCTTTGAGCATGCAGCTATGAAAATGGATGCTGCTGCCCCATGGCGGGGCTCTCTGTAACCTCTTTCTTCTTTCTCTCTTGTCACAGTGTCAGCTCTTTCTTAAACAGAACTTTAGAATGTGTGTTCCAGAGCACATTTGGGGATTTGGACAGTAAAATGACCCCAAATCAAGTGGACATGATTCCTCCCAGAATATTAGAGTCTCTCATTTCTAAAGCAAACATGATGGGAGGGGCTTGAGCCATGGCCTAAAATGACAGACGCCAGCCTTATCCTCTGGACTCTTCCACCTCCTGTTATCTGGGGAGGTTCTATTCTCTTGATCATAGCAACCACCCCAAAGTACAATGAGAGATTGCATACATAACTACAAAAGCCAGTTCTCAAGAGGATGTGATGTCAGGCTCCGTTAATACTGGATGGGGTGTCAGGTGGGGAGTGCTCAGCCACACCTGCATACTTTATACAGGTATGGAGTATATTCGTTTACTTTAGATAGGCATAAAAATCTGCATAAAACAGGCAAATGTTTGGAGCCAATGAAAAAAAATCAAGTCTGTGTCCACCACCATGTATGCAGGACATCACTAATCCAACAGTGCATGAGTGTGCTCCCTGCCTTATGAGGCATGGTAATGCAGCAAAGACTCTGCTCAAGAAGTAGGTCTGAAGCAAACACCCCACCTCAATACCACCCACTGTTCAACCAGACAGAAGGACTATATCTCAGAATTACACAATCTGCTTCCACATCTGCCTCTGCTGCTAGCCATACAGGGATTTGTCCTTCAGAAAGACAGATATCCTTTCCAAAGTCACACAGTGCTCCAATGGTAAAGTTCTTTCTTTGGTTAGGATTAGATTTGGGCACATGTAGTAGGTGTCAAAGTAATAGTGGCACAAACAGGATACTGAGGTGTTTCTTTTTCATATAAATAAAACTGGATGTGGCTAGTCTATAACTGATTATGGATTGTCTACCATAAGAGATCTCATACCATTGATCTCCCTGCCCTAACACCTTAGTATATGATTTCCCTTTTTAAAACTTAAAAAAGCAGAATCTATACTTAATGCACTATGGTAACAATCAGTATTAATCAACCCTACTTTGCATTGCTACACATTTGCACACATGCATTTTTCAAAGCCATACTGTTCATATGTTCTAAATCAATTATTCACAACTTAAACGATGAGCAAGATATCTGAAAAATAGACAGCTTATATAAATCAATACCATTCACCACTACCTCCTTCATTATTGGAAGGCTTGCATCCCCAGGAATACCTTTCCTAACAGGCTTTTATTCTAAAGACCTAATCATCGAGACTGACAACACATCGTATACCAACACCTGAGCCCTACTAATAACTCTCATCGCCACATCCCTGACAGCCACCTATCGTACCCGAATCATATTCTTCACACTTCTAGGACAGCATCGTTTCAATTCCTTAATTTTAATCAATGAAAATAATCCCCTCCTAATCAACTCCATCAAATGTCTTTCAATTGAAAGTATTTTTCCGGGGTATCTAATTTCTTATAATATCCTCCCAACAACAATTCCACAGATAACTATGCCCCATTATCTGAAATTAACTACCCTTGCTGTGACTATTATAGATTTCATTCTGGCATTAGAACACAACCTTGCAACTAAGAACCTAAAATTTAAATATCCTTCAAACCTTTTCAAGTTCTCTAATCTCCTGGGATACTTCCCAATCATTATGCACTGCCTCCCACCAATAGCAAACCCAACTCTAAGCCAAAAATTTGCATCAATGTTACTAGACATAATATGATTAGAAAATTTATTACCAAAATCCATCTCCTATTTTCA
The DNA here is from genome assembly GCF_024362965.1 of Panthera pardus. NCBI lineage: Eukaryota > Metazoa > Chordata > Mammalia > Carnivora > Felidae > Panthera > Panthera pardus. The sequence goes on along the minus strand of NW_026526876.1, from coordinate 49,130,655 downwards.
GATAAAAATATCAACTGCTGTATCTAGCCAAAAAGGATTAATTAAACTATATTTCCTTTCTTTTATGATTACCTTAATTCTTGGCCTATTCCTACTTAATTTCCATAGTAACCTCCATAATCACCAATACACCAGTAAGCAAGGATCAACCAGTGACAATAACTAATCAGGTTCTGTAGCTATATAAAGCTGCTATTCCCATAGCTTTTTTACTAAGAAATCCTGAATCACCTGTATCACTCAATCATCTGCATTATTAAACTTAAACACAACCTCAACCTCATCTTTTTAAAAATATAGGAAGCCATTAACAACTCTGCCAATACCCCTGTAATAAACATTCCTAACACAGTCTTATTAGATGCTCAAACCGCAGGGTACAGTTCAGTAGCCATAGCTGTAGTATAACCAAACACCACAAGTAACCCCCCTAAATAAATTAATAAGATTATTAAACCTAAAAAGGATCCCCCCAAATTTAATACAATTCCACAACCAATACCACCAGCCACAATTAAACCAAACCCACCATAAATTGGAGAAGGCTTTGAAGAAAAACTAACAAAGCTAATCACAAAAATAGTACTTAAAATAAATACAACGTACGTTATCATTATTTCCATATGGAATCTAACCATGACCAATGATATGAAAAGCCATTGTTGCATTTCAACTATAAGAATTTAATGACCAACATCCGAAAATCCCTCCCACTCATCAAAATCATCAATGAGTCATTCATTAACCTCCCTGCTCCATCCAACATTTCAACATGATGAAATTTCGTCTCCTTACTAGGAGTTTGCCTCATTCTATAGATTCTGACAGGTCTATTCCTAGCCATACACTATATGTCAGATACAGCAACCGCCTTTTCATCAGTAACTCGTATCTGTCAAAACATCAACTTTGGCTGAATCATTCGATACATACATGCCAACGGAGCTTCCATATTTTTCATCTGTCTATTCATGCATGTAGGCCAAGGCATGTACTATGGCTCTTACACCTTCTCAGAAACATGAAACATCAGAATCATATTATTTACACTCATGTCTATAGCCTTCATAGGCTACATCCTACCATGAGGCTGAATAACCTTCTGAGGAGCTACCGTCATCACCAACCTCCTGTCAGCAATCCCATACATCGGAACTAACTTGGTATAATGAATCTGATGAGGGTTCTCAGTAGATAAACCCTAACACGATTTTTTGCCTTTCACTTTATCCTCCCATTCATTATTTCAGCTCTAGCAGCAGTCCACCTTTTATTCCTACATTAAACAGGATCTAACAACCCCTCAGGAATAGTATCTAATTCAGATAAAATCCCATTTCACCCATACTATAAAATCAAAGACATTCTAGGTCTTCCATTCCTAATCCTAACACTAATATTACTTGTCCTATTTTCACCAGACCTTCTAGGAGATCCAGACAACTACACCCCTGCCAACCCCCTAAACACTTCACCACACATTAAGCCCGAATGATGCTTCTTATTCACATATGCAATCCTTCAATCTATCCCTAATAAACTAGGAGGAGTCCTAGACCTAATTCTCTCTACTTTAATTCTGTAAGTCATTCCGCTATCCCACACTTCAAAACAAGGAGGAATGATATTCTGACCACTAAGCCAATGCCTATTCTGAGTCCTAGTAGCAGACTTACTAACCCTAACATGAATTGGAGGACAACTAGTAGAATACCCTTTCATTACTATTGGTCAATTAGCCTCTATCCTATACTTCTCAACCCTCATAATCTTCATACCTATTTCTGGCATCATCAAAAATCGTCTTTCAAAATGAAGAGTCCTTGTAGTATATAAAATACCTTGGTCTTGTAAACCGAAAAAGGAGAAAGCCCTCCCTAAGACTTCAAGGAAGAAGCAGCAGCCACACCATCAGCACCCAAAGCTGAAATTCTTTTTAAACTATTCCTTGCAATACCAGAAATCGACCCCACAACTTTCATAATTCATATATTGCATACTTTCATACTGTGCTTGTCCAGTATGTCATTTTCCCATTATGATGCAAACCAAAGCATGTACAATGCATCTATTAATATTATATAAGACATACTATGTATAATTGTGCATTGGACAGCTTTATGAGCAGTCTCTCTATGGATCTCAACTGTTCAAAAAAGCTTAATCACCTAGCCTCGAGAAACTAGCAATCCTTGCTTGAATATGTACCTCTTCTCAGTCAGGGTCCATTTCAACATGGGGGTTTCTATTCTGGACCTATACTGGCACCTGGTTCTTACCTCAGGGCCATTCTAATTCTTTAATCCTACAGCCATCTCAAATAGGACATCTCAATTGACTAATGACTAATTAGCCAATTTCACACATAACTGTGGTGTCATGCATTTGGTATCTTTTAATTTTTAGGAGGGGGTATTGCTATGACTCAGCTATGACCGTAAAGGTCTTGATGCAGTCAAATAACTTGTAGCTGGGTTTATTCACTATGCTGTGTCTCTATGCTCACACAAATAAGGTGCAATTCAGTCAATGGTTACTGGACATACACTTTAACTTCAATGCTTCAACAGGATGCACACACGCACACACATATGTACACACATGGATGTAAACATACACACGCACATGCACATGTATACACATACACACACGTACACATACACACACACACACACATATACACGTATTTATCCAACAGATAAGCAATTAGTTTAACCAACCCCACTTATGCCCAGTAACCCTATGGTGAGAATACATATTTATTATTGTCCTGCCAAACCCCAAAAACAAGACTAAATTCGCATCCAAACATAAGGCCTAAGTATGTCTTTATAAATACACCAAAAACATCCCAACTAAATATTAGCTAAAAATACCAGTGTTACACATCGATTCACAGCTATCTATATATACAAAACCTTAAGCTCTAATTCGTCCTTATTGAGCAATATTCTCTCACAACTAATTCCATTAAACCAATTAACTAACCCAATATATCCCTTGTTAATGTAACTTAAACACACAAAGCAAAGCACTGAAAATGCCTAGATGAGTTGTCAGACTCCATAAACACAAAAGTTTTGCCCTAGCCTTTCCATTAGGTATTAATAGGATTACACATGCAAGCTTCCTCGCCCTGGTGAAATGCCCTCTAAATCGTTAATGATCCAAAAGACCGGGTATCAAGTATACAACAATGTAGCTCATGATACTTGCTTAGCCACACCTCCCACAGGATACAGCAGTGATAAAAATTAAACCATGAATGAAAGGTCGACTAAGTCATATTAAACAAGGGTTGGTAAATTTCGTGCCAGCCTCCAAGGTCATATGATTAACCCGATCTAACAGACCTACGGTGTAAAGTGTGTTATAGAGGCATTCCACGTTAAAGTTAAATGTTAACTAGGCAGTAAAAAGCTACAGTTAACATAAAAATATAGCACGAAAGTAACTGTAACACCTTTGACCACACGATAGCTAAGACCCAAACTGGGATTAGATACCCCACCATGCTTATCCCTAAACTTAGCTAACTAAATAAATCTATCCACCAGAGAACTACTAGCAACAGCTTAAAACTCAAAGAACTTTATATCCCTCTACAGAAATCTGTTCTATAATTGATAAACCCTGATGCGCCTCATCACCCCTTGCTAATCCAGTCTATATACCACCGTCTTCAGCAAACCCTAAAAAGAAAGAAAAGTAAGCACAAGTATCTTAACCTAAAAAAGTTAGGTCAAGGTATAACTTATGAGGTGGGAAGTAATGGGCTACATTTTCTATATTAGAACACTTTTCAGCGAAAGTTCTTATGAAATTAAGAACAAAGGGAGGATTCAGTAGTAAATTTAGAATAGAGAGCTCAATTGAACTGGGCCATGAAGCACGCACACCCCTCCCATCACCCTGCTCAAGTGAAAAAACTCAAAGGCAATCTATTCAAATTATAAAAAACGCAAGAGGAGACAAGTCATAACGGCAAGCATACTGGAAAGTGTGCTTGGATAAACAAGATGTAGCTTAAATAAAGCATCTGGTTTACACCCAGAATATTTCATATCAAACTGACCATCTTGAGCCAAAACTAGCCCAAACAACCATAAATTCAACTAACATAAAACACTAAATCAAAACATTTAGTTAATTCTTAAAAGTATAGGAGATAGAAAGTTAAGTTGAGGCTAAATAGAAAATATCATAAGGGAAAGATGAAAGAAAAATTGAAAGCACTATACAGCAAAGATTACCCCTTGTACCTTTTGCATAATGAATTATCTAGAATAACCTAACAAAGAGAACTTAAGCTAGGCTCCCCAAAACCAGATGAGCTGCCTATGAACAATCCTTACAAGATGAACTCAGCTATGTTGCAAAATAGTGAGAAGATTTGTAGGTAGAAGTGAAAAGCCTAACAGGCCTAGTGATAGCTGGTTACCCAGAACAGAATTTTAGTTCTTTAATTTTTTTAACGTTTATTTTTGAAGGGGAGAAAGACAGACTGTGAGTGGGGGAGGGGCAGAGAGAGAGGGAGACACAGAATCCGAAACAGGCTACAGGCTCTGAGCCATCAGCACAGAGTCCGATGCGGGGCTTGAACCCACAAACTGTGAGATCATGACCTGGGCCGAAGTCTGACACTTAACCGACTGAGCCACCCAGGCGCCCCTGGTTCAACTTTAAACTTACCTAAAACACCAAAAATTCTTTTTTTCTTAAATTTTTTAACATTTATTCAATCTTAGAGACAGAGAGAGACAGAGTGTGAGTGGGGGAGGGGCAGAGAGAGAGGGAGACACTCTGAAGCAGGCTTCAGGCTCTAAACTGTCAGCACAGAGCCCGATGTGGGGCTCGAACTCACAGACCATGAGATCATGACCCGAGCTGAAGTCAGACACCTAACCAGCTGAGCCACCCAGGTGCCCCAAAACCCCAAAAATTATAATGTAAGTTTAAAATATAATCTTAAAAGGTACAGCATTTTAGAACTAGGATACAACCATTTTTAGAGAGTAAGCATAAACATAACCATAGTTGGCTTAAAAGCAGCCATCAAGAAAGCATTCAAGCTCAATAATTAAAACATCTTAATATCAAAAATATGCAATCAACTCCTAACTCAATACTGGGTTAATCTATCTAGCAATAGAAGCAATAATGCTAATATGAGTAACAAGAAATATTTCCCCTGCTCCTTATGCCAGAGCAGATAACCACTGGTAGCTAGCAACAAGATAAAAATAATCTAGCCTATAAACTAAATATCAAACCAATTGTTGATCCAACACAGGCATGCAACCAAGGAAAGATTAAAAGAAGTAAAAGGAACCTGGCAAACATTAAACCCTTCCTGTTTACTAAAAACATCACCTCTAGCACTTCTAGTATTAGAGGCACTGCCTGCCCAGTGACATTCATTAAATGGCTGCAGTATCCTGACTGTACAAAGGTATCATAATCACTTGTGCCCTAAATAGGGACTTGTATGAACAGCACCACGAGGGTTTTACTCTCTTACTTCCAATCCGTGAAATTGACTTCCTGTGAAGAAGCGGAAATACAACAATAAGATGAGAAGACCCTATGGAGCTTTAATTAATTGGCTCAAGGAGACTACACCAACACAGCTGACAGGGACAATAAACCTCCACATGAGCCAACAATTTAGGTTGGGGTGACCTCGTAGAATAAAACAACCTCCAAGTGATTCAGGTCTAGACTAACCAGTCAAAAGTATAACATCACTTATTGATCCAAACTATTTGATAAATGGAACAAGTTACCCTAGGGGTAACAGCGCAATCCTATTTTAGAGTCTATATTGACAACAGGGTTTATGACCTCAATGTTGGATCAGGACATCCCGATGGTGCAGCAGCTATCAAAGATTCGTTTGTTCAATGATTAAAGTCCAATGTGATCTGAGTTCAGAATGCAGCAATCCAGGTGGCTTCTATCTATTAAACAATTTCTCCCAGTACAAAAGGACAAGAGAAATGAGGCCTACTTTACCAAAGCACCTTCAACCCAATAGATGATATAATCTTAATCTCCAAAGTTTATCTATTTACATCTCCGGAGAGTTTGGGTTTGTTGGTGTGGCAGAGCCCCGTAATTGCCTAAAACTTAAACCTTCATAATCAGAGGTTCAACTCCTCTCCCTAATAACATGTTTATAATCAATATTCTTTCATTAATTATCCCTATTCTCCTCACCATAGCTCTCCTAACATTAGTCGAACGTAAGGTACTAGTGTATATACAACTTCGCAAAGGACCAAACATTGTGGGGTCACATGGTCTGCTCCAACCCATTGCAGATGCCATAAAAGTCTTCACCAAAGAACCCTTACATCCTCTATATCTATATTCATCATAGCACCTATCCTGGCTCTCTCATTAGCCCTAACCATGTGAATTCCTCTCCCCATGCCATACGCACTCATCAACATAAATTTAGGAGTACTATTCATATTAGCTATGTCAAGCCTCACTGTCTACTCAATACTATGGTCAGGATGAACCTCAAATTCTAAGTATGCTTTAATTGGAGCCCTACAAGCCATAGCCCAAACAATTTCATACAAAGTTACACTAGCCATTATTCTCCCATCAGTATTACTAATAAATGGGTCTTTCACACTAGCCACACTAATTACTACCCAAGAACACATATGACTAATTCTTCCCACATGGCCCCTAGCCATAATATGATTCATCTCAACATTAGCAGAAACCAACTGAGCCCCTTTCGATCTAACAGGAGAATCAGAGCTTGTTTCCAGATTCAACATAGAATATGCAACAGGTCCCCTTGCCCTATTTTTCCTAGCGGAATATGTTAGCATCATCATAATGAATATTCTCACAACAATTCTATTCTTTGGAGTATCCCACAACCCGTATATACCAGAACTATATACCATCAATTTCACCATTAAAACTCTACTCCTAACAATCGCCTTCCTATGAATTTGAGCATCCTACCCACGATTCTGATATAACCAACTGATACACCTTTTATGAAAAAACTTCCTACCCCTCACCCTAGTCCTATGCATGTGACATGTATCCTTGCCCATCATCACAGCAAGCATTCCACCTCAAACATAAGACATATGTCTGATAAAAGAGTTACTTTGATAGAGTAAATACTAGAGGTTTAAATCTTATTTCTAGAATTACAGGACTTGAACCTAATCCTAAGAATTCAAAAATCTTCTTCTACCATATTACACCATATTCTACAGTAAGGTCAGCTAAATAATCTATCAGGCCCATACCCCGAAAATGTTGGTTTATATCCTTCCCATACTAACTAAACCCCCTATTCTCATTATTATGATTCAACTGTCATCTCAGGAACCATAATCACAATAACAAGCTCTCACTGACTAATAATCTGAATTGGCTTTGAAATAAATATACTAGCCACTATCCCTATTCTCATAAAAAGATATTTAACCCATGAGCCATAGAAGCATCTACAAAATATTTCCTAACACAAATAACTGCATCTATACTCCTAATGACAGGAATAATTATCAATGTTCTATATTCAGGACAATGAATAATATAAAAAAAACTCAACCCCATAGCATAAATTATAATAACCACTGCTTTGGCAATAAAACTGGGCTTGGCTCCATTTTACCTCTGAGTTCCTGAAGTTACACAAGGAATCTCCCTATCTTCAGGTCTAATTCTATTGACATGACAAAAAAAATCACACCACTATCCGTCCTCTACCAAATCTCACCTGCCATTAACCCCAATTTACCACTAACAAGAGCTATTATACCAGTCCTAATCGGAGGATGAGGGGGACTCAACCAAACACGACTACAAAAAATCCTAGCATACTCCTCAATCGCCCATATAGATTGAATAACAGCTATCATACTATACATCCCTACAATAACAATTCTAAACCTAGCTATTTACATCATTATAACACCCACCAGCTTCATACTATTCATACACAGCTCCACCACAACAACACTATCCCTATGACAAACAGGAAATAAAACACCCCTGATCACCTCACTCATTCTGATATTAATATTATCTTTAGGAGGTCTCCCGCCACCCTCAGGATTGATCTCCAAATGAATAATTATCCAAGAATTAACAAAATGGGATAATTATTATACCCACACTACTAGCTATCACAGCATTACTCAACCTATACTTCTATATACAACTAACATACGCCACAGCACTAACCATATTCCCCTCAACGAACAATACACAAATAAAATGACAATTTGAAAGTAAAAAAAAATAACTTTTTTATCCCCTCTCATCATAATCTCAACCATACTACTCCCATTCACACCAATATTATCCATCCTGGATTAGGAGTTTAGGTCCAAACAGACCAAGAGCCTTCAAAGCCCTAAGTAAGTCATATCGATTTAACTCCTGCACACCTTATTCTAAGGACTGCAAGAATCTATATTACATCAATTGATTTCAAATAAAACACTTTAATTAAGCTAAGCCCTTACTAGATTTGTGGGCTTCCATCCCTTGGAATTTTAGTTAACAGCTAAATACCCTAATCAACTGGCTTCAATCTACTTCTCCCACCACCTAGGAAAAAAAGGCAGGAGAAGCCCCGGCAGCGTTGAAGCTACTGCTTTGAATTTTCAATTCAATATGATACTTTACCAAAGAGCTTGGCAAAAAGAGGACTTAAACCTCTGTTCTTAGATTTATAGTCTAATGCTTTACTCGGCCATTTTACCTAAGTTTATAAACCGCTATTTTCCACTAACCAAAAAGATATTGGCACTCTCTATCTCCTATTTGGTGCCTAAGCTGGCATAAGTAGGAACCACCCTTAGGCTTATAATTCAAGCTGGACTTGGCACCGGGCACTCTATTGGGAGATGATCAAATCTATAATGTAATTGTCACTGCCCATGCATTCGTAATAATCTTCTTTATGGTAATACCAAGCATGATTGGAGGCTTTGGGAATTGATGAGTACCATTAATAATTGGAGCACCTGATATGGCACTCCCCCCAATAAATAACACAAGCTTCTGACTTCTCCCTCCATCCTTCCTACTCCTGCTCACATCATTGATAGTAGAGGCCAGCTCAGGAACCTGGTGAATTGTATATCCCCCTCTAGCTGTCAACCTAGCCCATGAAGGAGCATCCGTGGATCTAACAATTTTTTCCTTACATTTTTTAGGTGTCTTTTCAGGCTTAGGTGCTATTAACTTCATTACTACAATCATTAATATAAAAACCCCTGCCATATCTCAATATAAGACACCCCTTTTTGTCTGATCCATCTTAATTACTGCTGTCCTTTTACTCCTATCATTGCCAGTATTAGCGGCTGGAATTACCATATTACTAACAGATCAAAACCTAAATACCACTTCCTTTGATCCTGCTGGAGGAGGATGTCGCATCTTATATCAACACTTATTGTGATTCTTCAGACACCCAGAGGTTTATATTCCAATTTTACCAGGCTTCGGAATAATTTCACATATTGTTACTTACTATTCAGGCAAGAAGGAACCCTTTGGTTATATGGGAATAGTATGAGCAGAAATATCTATTGGTTTCTTAGGTTTTATTGTATCAGCCCATCATACATTTACTGTAGGAATAGACATTGACATATGAGCATACTTTACATCAGCCACCATAATTATTGCCATTCTTACTGGAGTAAAAGTATTTATCTGACTTGCTACTCTTCATGGAGGAAACATTGAATGATCCCCTGCTATATTATGAGTCCTGGGCTTTATCTTCCTATTTACCGTAGGGGGCCTAACAGTCTTGCAAACTCTTCATTAGACATTTTTCTTCATGATATATACCATGTAGTAGCCCATTTCCATTATGTATTATCAATAGAAGCAGTATTCACTATTATAGGAGGTTTTGTTCACTAATTCCCCCTATTCTCAGGATATACTGTTGATAATACCTGAACAAAAATTCATTTCACAATTATATTTGTAGGTGTTAATATAACATTTTCCGCTCAACATTTCCTTGGATTATCTGAAATACCTCGTTATTCTGATTATCCAGACGCATACACAACTTGAAACACAATCTCCTCAATAGGCTCTTTCATTTCACTAACAGAAGTAATATTAATAATATTTATAGTTTGAGAAGCCTTTGCATCCAAACGAGAAGTAGCAATAGTAGAATTAACGAAACTAATCTCGAATGATTACATGGATGTCCCCCTCCATACCATATATTTGAAGACCCAACCTACATGTCCTTAAAATAAGAAAGGAAGGAATTGAACCCTCTAGAACTGGTTTCAAGTCAATGTCATAACCACTATGTCTTTCTCAATAAAGAGACATTAATAAAAAGATTACATAACTTTGTAAAAGTTAAATTATAGGTTTAAATCCTTTGTGTCTCCATGCCATATCCCTTTCAACTAAGTTTTCAAGATGTTACATCCCCTAGTATAGAAGAACTTCTGCACTTTCATGATCACACATTAATAATTGTATTTCTAATTAGCTCCCTAGTTCTCTACATCATTTCACTAATACTAACAACCAAACTTATACATACAAGCACAATAGATGCCCCCAAAGTAGAAACTGTATGAACAATCCTGCTGGCTATTATTTTAATTCTTATTGCCCTACGCTCTCTAAAAATCCTTTACATAATAGACAAAATCAACAACCCTTCTCTAACCGTAAAAACTGTAGGGCATCAATGATACTAAAGTTATGAGTATACAGATTACGAAGACCTAAATTTTGATTCCTACATAATCCCCACTCAAGGATTAAAACCTGGAGAACTGCGACTGCTAGAAGTTGACAATCAAGTAGTACTGCCAACAAAAATAACCATTCATATACTAATCTCATCAGAAAATGTCCTGCACTCATGGCCCTCCCATCCCTAGATCTAAAACCTGATGCCATCCCAGGCTGACTAAATCAAACAACACTAATGGGCACACAACCTGGACTATATTATGGCCAATGCTCTGAAATCTGTGACTCAAACCACAGCTTTATACCTATTGTTCTTGAATTGGCTCCATTAACATACTTCGAAAAATGATCAGCATCTATACTAGAAAATTATTAAGAAGCTAAATAAGTATTAACCATTTAAGTTAAAGATTGGGAGTTTAAATCTCTTAATGATATGCCACAACTAGATACATCAGCTTGATTCATCACTATCATATCAATATTCATAATGCTATTTATTATATTTCAACTAAAAATTTCAAAACATTCACACCCAGGAAATTTAGGACCCGAATCTTCAGTAACACTAAAACAACCTAACTCTTGAGAAAAAAAATGAATAAAAATGTATTCACCTCTTTCATTACCCCAATAATAATAGGACTACCTATTATCCTAATTATTCTATTCCCAGTCATTCTATTTCCTCACCTAATCGACTAGTCAATTACCATCTGATTTCATTACAACAATGATTAGTTCAACTGACATCAAAACAAATACTAGCTATCCATAGCTACAAAGGACAAAACTGAGCTCTAATATTAACATCCTTAATCCTATTCATTGGCTCAACAAATTTACTAGGCCTATCACCACACTCATTCACACCTATCACCCAACTATCAATAAACCTAGGAATAGCCATTTTCCTGTGAGCTGGCACCGTAGTCACCAGGTTCCAATATAAAACGAAAGCACCCTTAGCTCACTACTTCAGGGAACACCTTTCCCCTAATCCCTATACTTGTAGTCATCAAAACCATTAGTCTCCTTATCCAGCCAATAGCTTTGGCCATACAACTCACAGCTAATATCACAGCAGATCACCTGTTAATTCACTGAGTTGGACGGGCTACTCTAGCCCTAATAAATATCAGCACCACTATCACTCTCATTACCTTTATTATTCTTGTCTTACTAACAATTCTTGAATTTGCTATGGCCCTTATTCAAGCCTATGTCTTTACCCTGTTAGTAAGCCTATACCTACATGACAACACCTAATGATCCACCAAACCCACACATATCACATAGTTAACCCAAGCCCATGACAACTCATGGGAGCTCTCTCAGACCTACTAATAACTTCAGTACTGGCAATATGATTTCACTTCAACTCAACATCATTATTAACTATAGGACTGACAACCAACCTGCTAACAATATATCAGTGGTGATGGGATATTGTCCAAGAAAGCACATTTCAAGGCCCCCATACACCTATTGTTCAAAAGGGCTTGTGGTATGCAGTAATTATCTTCATCATTTCAGAAGTATTTTTCTGGAGATTCAGGGAGGAGCCAAGATGGTGGAACAGCATGGAAGTTTTTGTGTGTCTCATGTCCATGAAATCCAGCCAGACCAACACTAAACCATCCTACACACCTAGAAAACTTACTGGAGTATTAACACAACAATCTACACAACCTGAACCACAAAATTCAGCAGGCACATGATGCAGAGAGCTGAACTTGGGGAGCGAGAAGCCGTGAAAGGTAGGGAACTACTTTTGCGGCAGAGAGAGGACAGAGACTGGGGGTGGGGGAGAGTATGGGAAAAGCACCCCTCCCCAAAAGCAGCTGGAGAGAAAATGGAGAATTGGAAACAGCCGCAGAGACTAAACTAAAAAGGGAGAAAGGAGAGGGTTTAAATTCCATTAAAACTGTAAACAAGGGGACCACAAAGGCTGCAACTCCACAGCTTGATACCTGGTGGTGATCTGGTGGGAAGGGCGAATCCCCAGGAAAAGAGTGGGGTCCACGAAGTTCTTGGGCCACACAGGGAAAAGCGGTTCCACTGCTGGAAGGACATTTGGTAGAGACTGTTGAAGCCATCTGGTCCCAGCATACCCCAGAAGGCAGCCACATTCGCTGGTGCTGGGTCAAGTCGTTAAGGGTGAAGCCTGGTGCCAGATGTGTGCTGTGATTTTCCATAGTCCCTGAAACGCTGCTGCTACACTGTCTCTCAAACATTTTCTGGGACAGGCTGGCACCTGGCCACAGTCTCAGGGCACCGGCAACAACAGGGTCCAGAGGGCATTCCTTGGTGCAGCCAATTCCTTGGCCATTGCTCGGTGAGACCCTCCTGCAGAGGGGCAGAACAGGTCAAAGCCACAGTCCTTCAGAATTAAGGGGCCAGGGAAAAAAAACAAACCTTGGGAGAGAGGTACTGCCTGAGACCTGGTCATGGAGAGTGAAAAAGATGGAAGTGGACATCTTTTTGAGATGAAAAAGATGAAAAAGAGCTGAAGACAGAGGATGGGTGCGCAATTGCTGATCCAGAGAACAGACTGGGTAGCTGGGTGGCGCCATTTTCACTGCTCCCGTGCATGTGCATACCCACCTACCAGCACCTCAACAATCCACCCCAGTAGACTAGCAGCACCACCTAGTGGAGAGCAGAGCTGTTACACTGAGCCCCGCCCAACTGGGCCAACTTCGCTCGTCAAGAACACAAGTCTCACTCCTGGCTTAATTTATGGACTATAAAAAGCTACATAGACTGACTTCTAGGGGGAAACGAAGCAATTTCAGTCCTACTTCAATCTGTTAGCAGTTTCATCTATTCAATTTTCTTTCTTTTTTATTTTTCTCTTTTACAATTCTTTTCTTTTTCTTGGATACAGAAAGAGAAAAAATTCATTTTTATTTTCAGTTTTTATTAAAAATATATTCCTTTAATTTGTATTACTATATTTTTTAGTTTTGTGTAAATTTTTTCAAATTCTACATTACTTTCATCATTTTATTTTAGTCTACTTCAGTGTATTCACCTTTTCAAATTTTCAAACAATTTCCTGTTTTCTTTCTTTTTCTTTTTTTCTTTTTCATTTCTTTTTCTTGAATGCAGAAAGAGAAAAACTTCATTTTTACTTTCAATTTCTATTAAAAATATTTTTATTTAATTTTTATTACTATATTTTTTGCTTTTATGTAAATGTTTTCAAATTCTATTTTACTTTGATACTAGCAAATCGAATTCAAGAGCATATAAAAAGAATTATTCACCATGATCAAGTGGGATTCATCCCTGGGCTGCAGGCCTGGTTCAACATTCACAAATCAATCAATGTGATACATCACATTAATAAAGAAAAGAAAAGAAAAGAAAAGAAAAGAAAAGAAAAGAAAAGAAAAGAAAAGAACTATATGATCCTGTCAATCGATGCAGAAAAAGCATTTGACAAAATTCAGCATCCTTTCTTACTAAAAACCCTCAAGAAAGTCGGGATAGAAGGAACATACTTAAACATCATAAAAGCCATTTATGAAAAGCCCACAGCTAATATCATCCTCAATGGGGAAAAGCTGAGAGCTTTCCCCCTGAGATCAGGAACACGACAGGGATGTCCACTCTCACCGCTGTTGTTTCACATAGTGTTGGAAGTGCTAGCATCAGCAGACAACAAAAGGAAATCAAAGGCATCCAAATTGGCAAAGATGAAGTCAAGCTTTCACGTTTTGCAGATGATATGATATTATACATGGAAAATCTGATAGACTCTACCAAAAGTCTGCTATAACTGATACATGAATTAAGAAAAGTCACAGGATATAAAATCAATGTACAGAAATCAGTTGCATTCTTATACACTAACAATGAAGCAACAGAAAGACAAATAAAGAAACTGATCCCATTCACAATTGCACCAAGAAGCATAAAATACCTAGGAATAAACCTAACCAAAGATGTAAAAGATCTGTATGCTGAAAACTATAGAAAGCTTATGAAGGAAATTGAAGAAGATACAAAGAAATGGCAAAACATTCCATGCTCATGGATTGGAAGAATAAATATTAAAATGTCAATACTACCCAAAGCTATCTACACATTCACTGCAATCCCAATAAAAATTGCACCAGCATTCTTCTCGAAGCTAGAACAAGCAATCCTAAAATTTGTATGGAACCACAAAAGACCCCAAATAGCCAAAGTAATTTTGAAGAAGACCAAAGTGGGAGGCATCACAATCCCAGACTTTAGCCTCTACTACAAAGCTATAATCAAGACGGCATGGTATTGGCACAAAAACAGACACATAGACCAATGGAATAGAATAGAGTCTCCAGAATTGGACCCATAAAAGTATGGCCAACTAATCTTTGACAAAACAGGAAAGAATATCCAATGGAAAAAAAGACAGTCTCTTTAACAAATGGTGCTGGGAGAACTGGACAGCAACATGCAGAAGGATGAAACTACACCACTTTCTTACACCGTTCAAAAAAAAAACAAAAAAACAAAAAAAAACCAAGAAAACTCAAAATGGATGAAGGACCTAAACGTGAGACAGGAAATCATCAAAACCCTAAAGGAGAAAGCAGGAAAAAACCTCTCTGACCTCAGCCACAGCAATTTCTTACTTGACACATCCCCAAAAGCAAGGGAATTAAAAGCAAAAATGAGGGGCGCCTGGGTGGCTCAGTTGGTTAAGCGGCCGACTTCGGCTCAGGTCACGATCTCGCGGTCCGTGAGTTCGAGCCCCGCGTCGGGCTCTGTGCTGACAGCTCAGAGCCTGGAGCCTGTTTCCGATTCTGTGTCTCCCTCTCTCTCTGCCCCTCCCCTGTTCATGCTCTGTCTCTCTCTGTCTCAAAAATAAATAAACATTAAAAATAAATAAATAAATAAATAAATAAATAAATAAATAAAAAATAAAAGCAAAAATGAACTGTTGGGACCTCATGAAGATAAAAAGCTTCTGCACTGCCAAAGAAACAATCAACAAAACTAAAAGGCAACCGACAGAATGGGAAAAGATATCTGCAAATGACATATCGGACAAAGGGCTAGTATCCAAAATCTATAAAGAGCTCACCAAACTCCACACCCGAAAAACAAATAATCCAGTGAAGAAATGGGCAGAAGACGTGAATAGACACTTCTCTAAAGAAGACATCCAGATGGCCAACAGGCACATGAAAAGATGCTCAATGTCACTCCTCACCAGGGAAATACAAATCAAAATCACACTCACATACCACCTCACGCCAGTCAGAGTTGCTAAAATGAACAAATCAGGAAACCATAGATGCTGGCGATGATGTGGAGAAATGGGAACCCTCTTGTCCTGTTGGTGGGAATGCAAATTGGTGCAGCCACTCTGGAAAACAGTGTGGAGGTTCCTCAAAAAATTAAAAATAGATCTATCCTATGACCCAGCAATAGCACTGCTAGGAATTTACCCAAGGGATACAGGAGTGCTGATGCATAAGGGTACTTGTACCCCAATGTTTATAGCAGCACTTTCAACAATAGCCAAATTATGGAAAAAGCCTAAATGCCCATCAACTGACGAATGGATAAAGAAGATGTGGTTTATATATACAATGGAATACTATGTAGCAATGAGAAAGAATGAAACATGGCCGTTTGTAGCAACATGGATGGAACTGGAGAGTGTTATGCTAAGTGAAATAAGTCATACAGAGAAAGATACCATTATGTTTTCACTCTTATGTGGATCCTGAGAAACTTAACAGAAGACCATGGGGAGAGTAAGGGGGAAAAAAGGTTAGAAAGGGAGGGAGCCAAAACGTAAGAGAGTCTTAACTGAGAACAAACTGAGGGTTGATGGGTGGGAGGGAGGGGAGGGTGGGTGATGAGTATTGAGGAGGGCACCTGTTGGGATGAGCACTGGGTGTTGTATGGAAACCAATTTGACAATGAATTTCATATTAAATAAATAAACAAACAAACAAACAAACAAAACCAAAATAACAACAAAAACAAAGTTCTACCTGGGAGCCATTCAGAGCTATATACTGTGTTTAAATTAGAACATTCCAGCATCCATGGGGCTGTGTCAGCTCCACAACCCATGTCCAAAAACCAATGTGGAGATCCCAGTCAGTTCACAGTCAGGGTCTTGCATCCCAGAGAAAAGCAGACCCCTTTGTCCCTGGGGGAGTGGCTATTAGCCAGCTAGGGTAATTTTGGAGATGGGTACCCAGCTGGCCTCCCTCCCCTGGCTAACAGAGTTGCCTTTATCCTGCAGAGTAGATGGTTCATGCATGTGCACTCTGCTCCAGGCCATGATCAGTGCACAAAGGGACTTTGAATGAAATACTGCACCTAGACTGGGTTCTAACCACTTGACCATCAGCCAGGAGCCCCAAACAGCCACAACTGAATCACTGCCACCCCTGTCTACTAATGGGAAGGGCGAGATACATACCCAAAGCTAGGGCTTTTCCTCCCTTTCTGGAGGGAGAATGCAGTCCCCTTGCTGACAGGGCTCCCAGATGTAGCCTCTATGAGGCTCCCTTCACCAAAGCCCACAGGTGTTGCTTCTTCCTGAGACAGCCGGCTTGCTGGGAGATGGCACTGGTCACTTCATTCTCCACATCATCCCATTTTTATAACTAATGAAGAACTCTGGCCCCCTCTGGATCTTTTTCACCCCTTTGCTCTATTTTCAAACTAGGTCTTCTCTGGGGTCCATTCCATGTAGTCTCTCAGTAGCTGGGGATCCTAGTCCAGTCTTTGCAACTGTGTGATAGGTTTGGCCACAGGGCCCCTGTAAGGTTGGTGTTAAAAACTATGCAGGCATCTAGAGGTCTAGGGCACTTGAACGACCCAGAAGACAGCATTTGCCCTTAGGCTGGGTGAGAGGGCTGGGAAGGGAGCTGTCCTCCTTTCCTGGCTGAAGGGACATAAGTTACATAGCCCTTTCCAGAATGGTCCCATTCCTATTGGAAATATTGAACTTTGGCCCTCCCTATGACCATTCCCTTCCCATGGCTCAATGTCTAATGATGTCCCTGTTCAGACTTAGGACAATGGGGGTGTCACTCACTCAGCCAGGGCCCAGGGGTAGTTCTTCACACAAGCCTGTGCATGTTGGAGGTGGGCAGCAACCAAGGCAGGACAGCCACTACTAATGGCAGCACTTGCACTTACTCAGACTTGGATTAGCCTTCCAGCTGGGGCACAGAGGGGACAGGGGGACCACAGGCATCTGTGGTGGGTACAGGTCATAGCTACAAGGAGTTTTCTGTGTCGGGTGCCAAGGCATGAAAAGCCCTGTGCATCAGGCAGTTCCATAGCAGCCTCAGTGGCCCAGCAAAGCCACTCTGTGGCCATGGTGTGGCAACCATGGCATTGGCCTGTGTAGTACTGTCTTCCTTCAGCATACTCAACAGTAGCAACAGTGACAGTTCTGGCTTGCAGGACCAGTTCCACAACAGCCCTAAGGACAATGGCAGAAGGCAGGGACTGGCATATAGAGCAGCACCTGGTGTTTGCCTCCTTACCCATTCACTTCTCCCAGCCCACATTTGTAGGATTATGGTGCCTTCACATGTTTACCCTCACATGAAATGGGAATAATGTGATGTGTTGAACAAAGCCAAAAATAACGTATAATGAGGATGTGCCGAGTAAAGATGCTGGCTAGTGTCCAATATGCCTGGAAGAAATTCAGAGGGAGGCTCTACAACAGGGTTGCCTTGTCTATCCCTATATCATTAAGGTTGCATTGGTTTAAAATAAATAGATCTTTCTTTGAGCATCTTTCAGATATTATAACAACTTCCCATTTTACAGTTATTCTTGTCTTTTCAAGATGCTTGAAAACCTGGGAGGATCTGTGGATATGTCCCTGGAAAAACAAAAACAAAAACAAAACAAAGGCCTACTTGGCCATAAATCTGAGCTATGCAAGACTCATGCAGAGATGAGCAATCATATAGGGGAAAATATCCTGCTGAAGAACCAGGAGCCCTTTGGGCAAACATGCCACCGTCATAAGGAATGGACCAGAATCCCCAGTTGAGGGCCAATGGTATGACTCTGAGACAATCACATGGAATGAACCCCAGGGAGGGCTCAGAGTTAGAGCAAAGGGGTACAAATGGATACAGGGAGGGCTAGAGTTCCGCATCAGGGATAAGAATGAGATAATGTGGAGAGTGACTATAATTAGCACAGTCTTCCCCAGATCGCTGACTCAGGAATGAGAAACAGCTGTGGACTTGACCAAGGGTGCCCACTATAAGTTCCACCTGGGAGCCCAGACAGCAAGAAGTCTTCTCAGATTCTTCTTCATAATCAGAGGGAAATCCCTGGCTTTGGGTATGTGTCCTGACCTTTCCCTCAGTACATAGGGGCAGCAGTGATACAGTAGTATCACAGTGTGCTTGTGGCTGATGGGTAAGTATTTGGAAGTGGGACTTGGTGCAGTATTCCATCTAAAGGTGATTTCTGTGATGAGCAGATCCTGGAACATCCTGCCCACATGAAAACCTGCTGCTCTTCAGAATGAAGGGATCTCCATTATTGAGGGTAGGGAGGCCAACAGGCTACCCATGTTCATGCATACCCTGGCCAGCTAAGCAAGAACATGTACTATGGAACTGAAGGGCCACCTCTCTCTGAACTATCAGACTCAGAGAGCCTTCAATTTTCTTAGGAATGGACTTGGAAACCACCACCATTCATACAGACATGGCTGTGTAAGTGACCCCATGCTTCTGGAATATGAACTGAGACCTAGCTAGAAAAGCAGCAATGGGATGGGGAAGAGTACAAGCAGTGCCAAAGTTCTGCATCTCTAATGGGACTGGGATCCACCTGGGAAGAATATATCTCTCTTAATTTCCTCTCACCCAGACAGGAGGCCATCTCCCTTCCTAAAACCTCTGGCTTAGCCTACACACAAGCATTCTCCACTGGGCACCTGCAGATGCCCTAGGCCTGGTGATGTCCACAAATTCTGAAACCAAATTGCAGGGGTCCTGTGGCCAAACCTCCCACCCACTCACCACGATTGTACCAGATTCCCCACTTAATAGGAGAGGATATGAGGGGAGCCTGTGTGGCTCAGTTGGTTAAGCATCTGACTTCATCTCCAATCATGATCTCAGTGTTCATGGGTTTGAGCCCCACACTGGGCTCTGTGCTGACAGCTCAGAGCCTGGAGCCTACTTCAGATTCTCTCTCTCTCTCTCTCTCTCTGCTCTTCCCCCCATTCATGCTCTATCTCTCCCTCTCTCTCAAAAACAAACCTTTTAAAAAATAGAAGCTATGACTCTGAGTCACTGGCTCTGACAGGATTCTAGGGAGAACCTTGTTTACAAGCAAGGGCAATTATTTACAAATGCTATAGTAGCCTGCTAAGCTACAAGAGCTCAAGGACAGTAGGACCAGCAGTCCTCTGGGATATCAGACTCTGAGATCCCTTTATTTCCTCAGGAACTGCCTAAAAACTTGCCTTCAAAACTTGAACATGGGTTGTGTTCAGACAGCCCCGTGGTCTTGGAGTGTGAACTGTGACCAAGGTAGAAAAGCAGAAAAGGGATATGAATGACTGAGTACAAGGTGAGTAGAAGTCCTGCATCAAATGGTCAAAGTCAAATTGAGGAAGGACATATCTATCTTGCCCTCCTCTTGTTCCACACAGAATGTGGGGTCTCCCCTAACCTCTGACTTAGGCTATCCACAAGCATTCTCCATGGGCACCTTCACCACAGACTCTAGGTTTGAGGATGACCACATAATTCTGAAACCAAATTGAGAAGGGCCCACTGCAATACCCATATCACCACTGCAAAGGCACAACCAGACTCCCAGCTGAAAGATGAAGATATTACTCTAAGGCACTGACTTTGAATAGATTCCAAGCAGAACCATTTTTTTTTTGACAAAAGGGATAAGTAATGGAAATGGAGACACTCATTGCCAGAGTTCTTCATCACATATGGGATTTGGATAGCGTTGAGAACGAAGTACCCAGCGCAGTCTCCTATCAACATGGTTGCACCTGGAATAAAAAATGCTTGTGGGCTTAGGCAAAGGAAGCCCTCTGAAAGACTACACCTAGGAGACCTGTCAGCAAGAACCTGCATTCTTTTATTAGGAGCCAGAGATACCTGGCTTTGTCTGTCCCTCCCACTATTTCCACCAGTTGATGGAGGCAGCAATTGTTGAACTGTAACTATTGGGTTCTGCTGGCTCTTACTCAGGGAGTCTGGAACAAGAAATTTTTTTCCTATTCCTGGAAAAAGCTCAGCCTGTGCTGATGACCTCCTGGTCCATACTGCCCATGTACAAACTGCATCTCACAATGAAGGTCACTCAATCATCCAGGTGAATGAGGGAAGCTGGCACCCTTCACCTTCCATACCACAACAGGCCAAGCACCAAGCACTCAGGGACTAAAGGCCATTATTCCTTTGGTATAGCAGACACTGATAGGTCTCATTGAGCACAGAACCAGAGTGGGAGTTTGCAGCATACCCTGGGGTGCCAGCTGAGTGAGTGATGGCTTCATAATCCTAAGGGAGAAAAAAACAGAGTGAAAAATACAGCAAGATGAAAGGAATTGATGCAAGGAGGGCCAAAGCTCAACATTTCCAATGGGAATTGGGATCAAAATGAAAAAAAGATACCTTAATTCATTTCCCCCATTGCCCAGAAGGAAGCCAGCTCCCTTCCCCAAATCTCTGTCCCAGCCTACATACAAACATCTGCTGGGCACCTAAAAATTCCCTGGGCCTCTAGATGGCTATAGACTTCTGAAACCCAATTAACTAAGAGGGACCCCTGTAGCAAAATATCTCCCACAGTCACAAGGACTGGACTAGACTCCCAGGTGGAACACAGAGAATATGACTCTGAGACACTAACTCTGAATGGATTCTGGTAAGAACCTTGTTTCTACAAAAGAGTAAAGATGTATAAAGGTGTATAAGGAGAGCCAGAGATCTTCAGAAATTGGAAGGGGAATTACGTGAAGAAGGAAGTACCTAGGACTGGAGTGAGCAGTGACTGTGCTATAGCTGTGAGGTGCCCCCTGGTGTTGCTCAAAAGTGTGGAAACGGACATTGATGCCATCTTCCTGTAAAGGGCTCTTTCTGTGCTGACCAGCTTCTGAAGCCTACTGCTCCTCTGTGAAGTGTCTGCTTTTCAGAAGGAAGGCACCTCAATCAGGCAGGGCAATGAGGCAAATGCCTCCCTTTGCCACCCCTTGCTACAAATAGCCAAGCACCAAGGTCTAGGCTAGGAGGGCTATTCTCCTTCATGATATCAGATGCTGATGGCTGTACCTGAGTGCAGGACATAGTGGGAACCCAATGCCCATTCCTTGCTGCTTGTTAAGTGACTGCCAGCTCCATGGTTCCTATGAGGGAATAACCACATAGTCAGAAATACGGTAAGGGAAAGGGAATGGTTACAGAGAGAACCAAACTTCATTCATATTTCCATCCAATGGGAATGTGATCAATGTAAAAATGAGATATTTAACTTATTTCCCCCTAGGCCTATCAAGAAGGCCAGCTCCCCCTTAATACTTCTGGCCCAGCCTCCATACAAACAGTTCTCAGCTAGATCCCTTCCAATGCCTTAGGGCTCTGGATGTCCATATAGTCATGAAACAAAATGCCAGGGCACCTTTAGGTCAACCTGTCCTACAGTCACAGGGGCTGGTCCAGAGTGGACATTTGCAAACAGGAGATATTACTCTGAAGGACAGAATTTGTATGGAACCCAACAGGAACTTTGATGGATAATAAAGCAATGTGGTCAAAATTGATATACAGAGGGCCTGGGTTCTTCATGAAGGATGAGAGTTGGATGTCTAGAATAAATTGACTACCACGATATATTAGCAAACTGGTCTGCTCAGGAATCAGAAGAACCATTTGTGGAATTAGGCTACAGAAGTACTCCAAAGGATGCCCCTTAGAGCCCTGTGAGCAAGAGACCCACATTCTATCCTAAGAAATAAAGGGAAACTCTGGATTTCAGTGTGCTTCTGCCCATGATATCAGTAGATAAGGACAGCAGCCCTGTGAGATATGAAGAATGTGCTTCCATGTGATGATCAAGAGGTGGGAATGAGGCCTTGCTACACTATTTATTCAAAGGGCTTTTTGTGCGCAGATCAGGTCATGGAGCATACTGCACATGCATAAACTGTCTCTTCTTCAGAAAGAGAGAAAAGGAGCAGGAGCCATGAGGCTACCCACTCCCAGGATTACTGTAGCTTGCTAAGCACCAAGGGCTCAGGGACAGGAGGGCTAGCTGTCCTCTGGGATATCAGACTCTGAGAGGCCTCTATTGACTCAGGAACTTCCTGAAAACTCGCTTCCAATCCTTGAACCTTGGTTGTGTATGAAACAGCCCCATGGTCTTGGAGTGTGAACTGAGACCAAGTTAGAAAATCAGCAATGGGATAGAAATGACTACAAAGTGAGTCAAAGTTCTACATTTAATGGGACACGGGTCAAATATAGTAAGGAGGTATCTGTCTTCCCTTCCTCTTCCCACACAGGAGGTGGGATCCTCCCCCAACCTCTGGCTTAGCCTACCTACAAGTGTACTCCCTGGGCACCTTCACAGTCCCTACATTTATATATTACCACATAATACAGAAACCAAATTGAAAAGGGCCAAATGCAGTAACTATATCACCATCACAAGGACATGCCCTGACTGACAAACTGAAAGATGAAGATATTACTCTAAGACACTGAATTTGAATAGATTCCAGGCAGAACTACTTAAAAAAAAAAAAAGCTTGGGATGTCTGGGTGGCTCAGTCAGTTAAGCGTCCGACTTCGGCTCAGGTCATGATCTCATGGTTCGTGAGTTCGAGCCCCGCGTCGGGCTCTGTGCTGACAGCTCAGAGCCTGGAACCTGCTTCAGATTCTGTGTCTCCTCCTCTCTCTGCCCCTCTCCTGCTCATATTCTGTCTCTGCCTCTCAATAATAAATAAATGTTAAAAAAATTTTTTTTAAAGGCTAAGTGATGGAAATGGAGACACAGACTGCCAGAGTTCCTCATCAGACCTGAGATTTAGAGATTGTTGACAATGGAGTATTCAGCACAGATTCCTATCAACATTTTTGTTCCATAATAAGAAATATCTGTGGGCTTAGGCAAGGGTAGTCCTCTGAAGGACTATACCAGGGAGCCCCATCAGCAATAAGCTTGCATTCTTTCTTCAGGAGCCAGAAATTCCTGATGTTCTGTGTCCCTCCCACATTTTGCATCAGTTGAGGGAGGCAGCAACAGTTCAGCTGTAGCTATTGGGTTCTGCTGGCACTAGCTCAGGAGTGTGGAACAAGGACTTCGTTCCCTATCCCGAAAAGGGCTGTACTTTTAATCAGTTAAACACTTGGCCTTTTCCTATTCCTCAAATAGAGTGTTTCAATGAGTTTATTTGAAAGTCATTAACCAGTCTTGAAATAGGGTAGTTTTAAGCTGTTAAGGATAAGTGTTTATACAAAGAAATTTGAGAACACTGGTTACTTCATGTATTTTAAAAAATATTTGGGGGGCGCCTGGGTGGCTTGGTCGGTTAAGCGTCCGACTTCGGCTCAGGTCACGATCTCGCGGTCCGTGAGTTCGAGCCCCGCATCGGGCTCTGTGCCGACAGCTCAGAGCCTGGAGCCTGTTTCAGATTCTGTGTCTCCCTCTCTCTGTGACCCTCCCCCGTTCATGCTCTGTCTCTCTCTGTCTCAAAAATAAATAAACGTTAAAAAAAATATTTGGATATTTTACTGAGCACATGGCTGTTTCAGGCAGTTAAGCACCTGTACATTCCCTAGTGATTATACAGAAGGATATAAGCACACTTCTTATTGGATAAATCTAAGGAGCTAACTCAAAGATGCCTTAGCCACAATGGTGTTTGTGGCAATTAAGTGCATGGCCATTCCCTTTTGATAATAAAGAGATTTTAAACAAATACCCAGTTATACCCAGCCATTCCCTTTTGATAATAAAGAGATTTTAAACAAATACCCAGTTATATCCACGTTAAAAGCCAAATGAAAGACATATCAAGCACTGTATAGTTAGTCCCTTCCATAGCGTTTATACAAACAAGTTTAAGAACAGTTGTGATTACAGGTATTTAAAAGGAATTTGAAATCCTCATTTACAACACAGATATTTCAAGCAGTTCAGCACATGGGTATTCCCATGTTCATACAAATGGATGTAAGCACACTTCTTACTGGATGTTTATGAGATGCTAATTCACAAATGTGTTAAGAAAATCTTTTTTTCTAGGAATTAAGAACATGGACATTCCCTCATATGAATATAGAGGGTTTAAACAAAAGTTACTCCTAGATATACACTTAAAGCTACATTAAGAATGTTTAATTACACTGTGCTTTTAGGCACCTAATGGTAAGCCATTTCCTAGTGCTTCTACACAAGGGTTTAAGAATACTTCTAACTACACTTCCCAAAGGCTTTTGAAAACCCTCTTGGGGTATAGGGTACTTTTCAACAGTAAAACCCAAGTGTTTATACAGAGAGGTTGTGAGGAAAGTGTTACTATGTATGTCTATGGGGGACAGGATTGTCACTTGAAGCACAGTGATGCTTTGATCTTAAGCACGGGGCCTTTCCTTATGGCTTATATAGAATACTTTTTAAAGTTTTAAATTCCAGTTAGTTAACATATAGTGTAATATTAGTTTCGGGTGTAGAATTCAGTAATTCCATCCACCCTTCCATACCACACCCAGTGCACATCACAAAGCGCACTCTATAATCCCCATCCCCTGTATAACCCAATCCCCACCCATGTCTCCTCTGATAACCACGTTTGTTCTCTAGAGTTAAGAGTATATTTCTTGGTTTGCTGATCTCTTTTTTCTCCCATGATCATTTATTTGTTTTGATTCTTACATTCCATACATGAGTGAAATCATACGGTATAAGTCTTCCCTGACTGACTTATACTGCTTAGCATAATACTCTAACTCCATCCACATCATTGCAAAGGACAAGATTTCATTCTCTTTCATGGCTAATATTCCACTGTGTGTGTATGTGTGTGTGTGTGTGTGTGTGTGTGTGTGTGTGTATCACATCTATATCCATTCATCATTAAATGGACATTTGAGCCCTTTCCATAATTGGCTATTGTTCATAATGCTGCAAAAAAACATCAGGGTGCATGTATCCATTTGAATTGGTATTTTTGAATCCTTTGGGTAAATACCAGGTAGTGCAATTGCTGGATCATAGGGGAGCTCTACTTTTTAAATGGCAATTGTTGTAAATTAATTTATTTGAGATGGGGGGTCAGAGAGAGGGAGGGAGAGAGAATCCCAAGCAAGCTCCACACTGCTAGTGCAGAGCCCAACAATGGCTCAAACACATGACTCTAAGGAGTCCATGTTTTTAACATTTGAGGAAACTTCATACTGTTTTTCAGAGTGGCTGCACCAGTTTGCATTCCCACCAACAGTGTAAGAGCATTTTCCTTTCTTCCCATCCTTGCCAACACCTGTTGTTTCTTGTGTTGTAGCCCTTCTGACAGGTGTGAGTTGATGTCTCATTGTAGTTGATTTGTATTTCCCTGATGATGAGTGATGTTGAGCATCTTTTCATGTGTATTTGGGGAAATGCTCACCTTGTGTGTTCCCCTGTGTGCTCCTTTTCCTCTCACCCTTTTCCCCAGTGAGGGCTCCCTCTCCTCTGCAGCACCCTTGATCTGTTCCTCCCCCAAACTACCTTTCTGTACTTTCTACCTTCTTTGATGTAGCTTCTTTTTCCCCCGTGTTGTGTACTTGTGTACTTTGTTCTTTCAGTCTTCACATTGGTTTCTGGAATATTTAGAATGATTTCCTAGTTATTAGCTATGTTCAAGGGACAAGACTACACTGCTTCCATACTAGCTCTCCCAACACACACTAATAAAGAATGTTTCAACAAAATTTCTATAAGATGTGAAAGGCTACATGAAAGGCACTTGAACAGTGTAGTCTTGGGCGGTTAACCACAAGGTGTGTATGGTGTCTACAATGTGTGTCAGGGGGTACATGTGTGGTGTGGTATACATTTGGGGTGGTTGTGGTTGAGTGCATTTGTCTGTTCGGTATGTATGGTATGCATGGTGTATATGTGGTTTGTGTCTGTGTATGGCATTTGTGTGGTGTGTGTATGGTGTGTCAGTGGTTTTTAGGTGGTATATGTGTCTTTGTGTGTGCTGTAAGTGTGGTATGCATCTTGTGATTGTGGTATATGTGTCATGTGTGTATGCTCTACATAAAATATATGCTTGTGTGTGGTCTTTGTATGGCATGTGTGTTGTATATGTGGTGTATGTGTGCTTTTGTGGAGTTTGTGTAATATAAGTGTGATGTGTGTGGTGTGTGTGATGTCTGTATGTCATGTATGTAAGGATTATCATGGTGTGTCTGTTGTATATGTGGTATCTGTGTACTATAAGTGTGTTTTGTGTGGTATATGTTTGGTGTGTATATAGTGTATGTATAGAGTGCGTTTGTGTGGTATATGTGTGGGGTGTATTTGTGTTTGTGTTGTATGTGTATAGCGTGTAGTAAATTGTGGAAGATATCTGTCTGGTGTGTATGTGACATATGTGTGATGTGTTTGTGTGGTAATCATGTATCATATGAGGTGTTTGTACTATATGTGTGCTGTGTGTTCAGTGCAGGTGTGGTGTAGTTGTGTGGTATATGTGTTATGCTTCTGTCTATATGTGCAGTGTGTGTGGCATACATGTAGTTTATATGTGAAGGAGGTGGCATGTATCATCTGTATATGTGGTGTATGTTTGGTGTGTGTGGTGTATATGTGGAGTGTGTGTGTATATGGTATATGTGTGGTGGTTTGGTAATTGTGTGTTATATATATGTTGAGTGTGGTAATAGTGTTTGAGGGGATATAACTGTGGGTATATTGGGCACATATGATCTGTGTTGGATATATTTGTGGTATATGCATAATGAGTGTGTGGTGTATTGCATTTGTGGTGTATATGCATATGTGGTGTGTGTAATGTATGCATGGTGTGCCTCATGTATGTGTGATGTAGGTGTGTATGTAGTATTCGTGTGGCTAATGTGTGTGTGGTAGTGCAGGGTGTGTGTATATGAGTTTGAAGTGTCTTGAGTATGTTGTATGTGTGGTCGTGTGGTATATTTTTGATAAATGTTTTGTGTTTGTGTGTTATGTTTGTGTAACGTGGTATGTGTGGTAAATGTGTGGTGTTTGTGTGTAATTTGTATGCTGTGTGTTGCAGGTATTACATGTGTGTGTTATATCTGTGCTGTGTATGTGGTGTATATATGGTGTTTGATGTCTGTGTGTGGTATATGTTTGGTGTGTATTGGTATATCTATGGTGTGTGTGTGATATACCTTTGGTATGTATGTATATGGTATGTCGTGTTGGGGTGAATGTGTGTTGTGAGTATCGTGTATGTGTGGAGTTTGTGGGTTGAACATTCTTTGTGTAAGTGTGTGTGGTATGTGTGGTATGTATTTGGTATATGTGTGGTGTGTGTGTTGTTTTCCTTTGGATTTACATGTGGTATTTGTGTAAGTGTTGTTTGTGTTGGTATATTTGTGGCATGGTGTGTGTGTGTGTGTGTGTGTGTGTGTGTGTGTTGTATGTGTGGTCTGTGTCTTTGGTGTGTGTGCTATATGTGTTGTGTGTGAGAGATGTATGTGTGGTTGTGTGTGGTGTATGTGTGTGTGGTATATATCTGGTGTGTGTGTTGCTTGGTATTTTTGTGATGGGTGTGGTGTTTGTGTGGTGTGTGGGTGTGAAGTGTGCATGATGTATGTGTTATATGTGTGGTTAGTGCTTGTGTATGTCCGGTATGCATTGTGTGGGGGTGGTGTGTGTGGAGAGTACATTATTTCCATGTGCTGTATGGGTTGTGTGGTGTGTGTGTGTGTAGTGTGTGAGTAATATAGGCGTGGGTCATGTGTTATGTGTGTGTGATGTGTGTGTGTGGTATGTGTGGTATTTGTGAGATAAATGTGTGGTTTGTCTCTCATGTATGTGTAGTGTTTGGCAAACATGTGGCATGTATTAGGTATATGTGTGTTCAGTGTGTGGTATATGTGTGTTGTGTGTGGGGTGTTTGACATGTGCAATCTTTGTGATATATATGAGGTGTGTGCATGTTTGGATGTAGTATATTTTTGGTTAATAGCTGATCTATGTTTTGTGTGTGGTATACACATGGGTGCAGTATATGCGTGATGTTTTTGGTGTGTCTTCTACGTGTTGTATATGTTGTGAGGGTGGTGTGTATGGTGAGTCTGTAGTGTATGTACATTTTGTGTGTTGTGTGTAATGCATGTGGGTAATATATGCGTGGTGTGTGTGTGGTGTCCATGTGGTGTATGTATAGTGTTTGTGTGGTTTTGTTTTGTGTGTGGCAAATACGTGTGGAAGTTTGTGTAGAATATGTGTGCTGCATGTGGTAAGTATGGTTTGCATGTCATCTGTGTGGTTTATGTGTGGTGTGTGCATGTCGTGTGTGTGGTATCTTATGGTAAGGATTGGTGCATGTGAGGTATGTGTGCGTGATGTATGTGTAATATGCATGTACTGAAATTGTGGCGCATTTGGTATGTGTGGTGTGTTTCATGTCTTTTGTGTGTGTGGTGTGTGTTTCTGAAATGTGTCTTATATGTACAATGTATGTGTGGTGTATGTTTGGCTTGTGTGTGCATGGTACATGTATGTTGTTTGTGTATTGTGTGTGTGGTATATGTGCAGTGTGTGTGCTGCATGTGTTGCATGTAAGTGTGTTGTCTATGTGTGGTTTGTGTGCAGTGTGTGTGGAGTATGTGTGTCCTATATGTTCAGTGTTACCTGATGTGTAGGTTCAGGTTGTGTGTGTGACATATATGTAGTGTATACATTATTATAGTTCTATGTGTGTGTGGAGTGCATGTGTGTGATGCATGCACTGCGTATGAATAGTGTAGCTATGCTGTGCTGGGACATGTATCATCTGTGTGAGTGTTATATGTGTGTGGTATGTAAGTGGTATTTGTATGGTGTACATGTGTGTGGAATATGTGTAGTGTGTCTGTGGTGTCTGTGTGGGCCTGTGTTTTGTGGAAGTCTTTGTGTTTGTGAGGTATATATGTTGTCTGTGTGTGGTGTATGTGTAGTTTGTGTGTGTGGTAAACATGTGGTCTATGTGTAAAATGTGTACTATATCTGTTGTGTGTATATGTGTGGTATACATTTGCACATGTGTGTTGTGTGTAGTGTGTGTGTGTACACTGAGTGTGGCATTTGCATGATAATGGTGGTTGTCCCCATGGTATGGATTTGATTTGTGTTTTGTGGTGTTGTTTCTGGTTTGTGTTTCATGTGTGTGGTGAGTACATACAGTCTCTATGGTGTGTATATTGTGTGTTGTGTTTCTCATGTGTGTGTAAGTGGTGTGTGTGGTGTATTTGTCCAGTGTGGGTTGTGTCGCATGTATTGTTATTTTTTTCAATGTTTATTTTTCAGAGAGAGAGAAAGAGCACAAGCAGGGGAGGAGCAGAGAGAGAGGGAGACACAGAATCCAAAACAGGCTCCAGGCTCTGAGCTGTCAACACAGAGCCCAATGCGGGGCTCGAACTAACAAACCATGAGATCATGACCTGAGCCAAAGCCAGATGCTTAACTGACTGAGCCACACCAGTGCCCCTAGTGTATTGTTATTTTATGTGTGGGGGTTGTGTAGTGCGTGTGTCATGTATTTGTTGTGTGTGTTATAGCTGTGGTCTGTGAATGCTATATGGGTAATGCCTGTGTTATATGGGTGGCGTGTGAGTGCTTCATGTGTTGTGTATTGATTTGCATGTGGTAAATGTGTGTGGTATATTTTTCTCGTGGAAGTGTGGTACATGCAGTTGTGTGTGTTGTATGTATCATGTGTGTGCTTTCTGTGTGGCATGGGTGTGTGTTCAGAGGATATGTTTGAGGGGCGTGGTGTATGTTTGGTGTGAGTGTAAGTATGTGGTGTGTTTGTGTTTGGAATGAGTGCTTATGTGTGGTATATGTGGGCTGTATATGTGCTGTCTGGGGTGTCTGTGGTATGTACGGTGTGTGTGTGTGGTATATGTGTGGTGTGTGCATGTGTTGTATATGTGTTTAGAGGGTGGTATATCTGTGGAGTGTGTGGGTGGAATAGTGTTGGTCTGTTTGTGGTGTATGTATGGTATATTGTGGAGGGTGTGCGTGGTATACATTGGTGTGTTGCTGGTATATGTATGGTATGCCTATGTGTATGCCGTGCATGTGCTGTGTATGAGTGAGAGTGTGTAATGTATGTGTGGTGTATATGTGATGTATGTTTGATATGTGAGGTGTGTGTGACACGTATGTGGTGCATATGTGCAGTATAGGTGTGATGTATGTGAGGTATATGTCTGGTGTGGGTGTGGTGTATGTGTGTTTCCATGTGGCATATGTATGGTTTGGGCAGTGCATGTGTGGTGTGTATGTGGTATATATGGAGTGTCTGTGGTGTGCGTGGTGTGTATGTGGTATATTTGTGGTGTGTGTGGGGGGTGGTGTATGTATTGTGTGTGTAATTTATATGTTTTGTATGTTGTGCACGTATTTTGTGTGTTTAGTGTAAGTGACATGACATGCTGTGTATGTCTTTCATATGCAGTACATGAGTGGCATGGGTGTTGTGTATATGTAGTGTATGTGTAGTTTATGTGCAGTGTGTGGTCTTTGTGTGGTGTTTTGGCATTTTATGTGTGATGTAGGTGATATATATTTGTGGTGGTATGCTTCCTATGGGTGATGGGATGGAGTGGAAGTGGTGTACGTGTGGGTTGTGAAGTGTCTTGTGGTGTGCATGGTGTGTATTTGATGTGTGTGTGGTATAAGTGTGGTATGTGTGCAGTGAATTTGGGTTGTCTTTGTGTGTGTAGTATATGCATGTTATGACTGTGATGTGTGGATGTATGCGTGGTATAAGCTGTGGTATATATGAAGTGTGTATGAAGTATATGTGGAGTTTGTGTGTGTGGCATCTGCATGGTGTGTGTGGTGTATGTGTCATGTATCTGTGCTTATACTATATGTGGGCATATTATGTTTCTTATGTGTGGTGTGTGTAGGTGGTATATGTGGTGTGCATGATGTGTGTATGAGTATTGTGTATGTGCATCAAGTGTGGTGTATGTATCATATTTATGTAATGTTTGTGTTATTTGTGGTGTGTTTTTGATGTGTGGTGTATGTATGTAATGTGTGTGCTGTATCTGTTGTTTTTGGTGTGCACAGTTTGTGTGTGGCATATGTCTGGTGTGTGTGTGTGGTGTGCATCTATCAGGTATATGTGTTGTATATGTGTGGACGAGGTATGGTGTATGTGTGCAATGTGTGTGTGTTTTGTGTGTGAGTGGTGAAATTATATTGTATATGTTGTGTGGTGTATATTTAGCATGTGGTTTGGTATAAATGTGGTGTGTTTGTGGTGTAACTATGGTGCATGTGTGGCATATATCTGTATATGTTATATGTGTGTTGTTGGTGCAGTTTGTGTATGGTACAAATATGACATATGGGTTATATGAATCCTGTATGTGGTGTATGTGTTGTGTGTGGTCTATGTTTGCTGTTTGTAGTGTGTTTACTTTGTGTGTCACGTGTGATATATGTGTGGTTTGTGGTTTTGGTATATGTATGCACTTGTGGCTTATATGTGGTGTTTTATGTGTAGTGTATTTGTGGTGTGTCGTATGTGTGGTTAACATGTGTTGCATGTGTTGTGCATGTGTAGTGTTTGTGATGTGTGTGTCGAGTTTCTATGTGTGGTGTGTTTTTGGTTTATCTGTGGAATTTGTATTGTATCTGTAGATTTTTTGATTTTTTGATGTGTGGGCATTGGTGTGTATGGCAATATGTGGTAGTTGTGTGGTGTGTATCTGGTGTTTGTGTGTGAGATATATGTCTTGTGTGTGTGTGGATTAGGTATGATTTATGTGCAGTGTGTTGTGTGCATTTGTGCGTGCAGTGAAATTATAGTGAATATGTGAGTTGTGCATATTTGTCACATGTATAGGGAATATGTGTGCTGTGTATGGTTTACCCATTGTGTATGTATGGTGTAAATCTACATTACACCTGTGCTGTTTGTGTGGTGTGTGTTTGCTTTGTGTGGTGTGTTTGTGGTGCATGTTTAGTGTGTGTGGTGTATGTATATTGTGTGTGAGTTTTAAGTTGGGTGCTTTTGATTTATATGTGGTGTGTGTGCGGTGCATGTGGTGTGTGGTATCTGGTTGGTTTTTGTTGTATGCGTTTTGTGTGTGGTATGTACAATGCTTGTTTGAAGTGTCTGATGTGAATGTGGTGGTACACATGTCGTGTGTGTGGTGTGTGTGGCATGTAGTTATGTGCTTTTGTGTGTTGAGGGAGTGGTTTGTGTAATATATGCATGTCATATATATGGTGTATGTCAGGTGTCTGTGCAATATATGTAGTGTTTGTGTAATGTAAGTGTATTTTGTATATGGTGTATTTTGTACATGGTATGTATGTTGTGTGGTGTATGTGAACTGTGGTATCTTTGGTTTATGTGTCACATGTGTGGTGAATGTATGGTGGTTGTGACATATGTGTGCGCGTTTCCATGTGTGGTGTGTGTGTATGTATAATGTGTGTAGGTAGTGTGTTGGGGTGCATGTGCTGTGTGTGTGGTATATTTGTGGTGTATGTGTAATGTATGTGTTGCATATGTGTAGTGTGTGTTTGGCCTGTGCATAAAGTGTGTTTCTGTGTAAGTAGTGTGTGTGGTATGTGTGTGGCATATATGTGGAATATGTATATTATGTCTGTATGGTTTTTTGGTGTGTGTGTGTTGTATGTGTGATATTTGTGTGCATGGTGTATCTGTGGTGTGAATGTGGTGTATTCGTAGTTTGTGTGTGCCATATGGGTGGTTATTGTGTGATGTGTATACTATTTGTGTGTGTGGTATATATGTTGTGTGTGGCATATATGTTCTGTGTGTAGCATGCTTGTACAAGCATATGTGTGGTAATGCTGTATGTGTAGTGTGTGTGGCATATGCATGCTGTGTGTATATTATACATTGTTATATGCATCATAATGAATGGTGTATGTGTGGTGTGTGTGTGGTATGTGTTTAATGTATGTGCTGTGACATTGTGGTGAATATGTGTTGTGGTGTATATGTTAGGTGTCTTGTGTGTGGGATCTGTGAAATATGAATGCTACATGTGTGGTGCATGTGAGGTATGTGTAGTGTGTGTGGTGAAATTGTGATGTACATGTTGTGTATGTGGTGTCTATTTGGCGGTTGTGTGGGGTATATATGGTGTATGTGTACTGATGTGTAAGTATGGTGTATGTGTGGGGTGTGAGTGGTGTGTTGTGTATGGTGCATGGATTTTCTGTGTGTGTTGTATGGATGGAAAATAAGTGGAATCTGTTATGTGGGTATGGAATGTGTGTTGTGTGTGGTGTGCATTTGCTGAGCATGTGTGAGGTATATGTGTTGTGTATTTGTGGTGAAGGTGTGTGTGTGATGTATGTGCTCCTGTGAGTGGTATTTGTGTGGTGTATTTAGGTGTGTGTGTTGAATATGTTCAGTGTCTGCAGTGTATGTGTAGGGCTTGATTTGTGTGTATTGTGCATGTGTATGTGTATGTGGTACATCTGTGGTGTGAGTGCAGTGTATGTGTAGATCTTAGTGTTTACTATATGTTGGTTATTGTGCAGTATATGTTAACTGTGTGGTATATACAAATTGTGAGTGTGGTATATATGTGGAGTATATGTGGTGTGTGGTCTGTGCAGTGTGAGTATGTGTGTGTGTTATATGTGTGACAGTGAGTGGCATATGTGTGGTATGTGTGTTTGTGGTACATGTTTAAGGTGCGGTGACATTACAGTGTCTGTGTAATGTATGTGCTGCGGAATTGTGTACACAAGGTGTTTTAGTGAAATGTTTTCTATATATGGTACATGTGCGATGTGTGGTGTGCGTAGCATGAAACTGTGGTGGATATGTTGTGTGTGGTGTATATTTGGCATAGGTGTGGTATATATGAGGTGTGTGGGAGGCATATCTATGGTGTATGTGTGGCATGTCTGTGTCATATGTGTGTTGTCTGGTGTGTGATGCAAGTGTGTCATGTATTATGTGTGGTGTGTTTTGCATGTTGTATGTTTGATGTTTCGTTTAAGTGTTTTGTTTCTGTGCATGTGGTATATGTGTTATGTGAGTGGCGTTTTTGTGGTTTATGTGGATGTGGAAGAATATGTTGTGTGTGGTGTGTTTTTGCTGTAGAGGTTGTATGTGGAATCTTTACATGTGTGTGGGACATGTGTGGTTATTTTGTGGTATATGCATCATGTGTGTGGTATGTATATGTGTGGTATGTGTGTGTCACATGGGTAGTATGTGTTGTGGGTACTGTGTACATGTGTAGTATATGCATGATTATGATTGGTGTATGTATGTGTGTGGTACTGACAGTGTGTGGCGAGTGTGTGCTGTCTATGGTGTGTGTTATCTGTTTTGGGTATGTCATATATGTTTGCTTAATATACACCTTGTTTGTGTGGTATATGTGTGGTGTATTTGTGGCATATGTGGTGTGTCATATATGTGTGGTGTTGGGGGCATATGTGTAATGTGTGAGGGGTATTGCATGTTGTGTGTTGGTATATGTGTGGAGTGTGGGTGGTGTACATGTGGAGTTTTTGTGTGTGGTACCTGTGCAATGTACGTGTGGTTGTGTATGCCTGGTTTGTATGTCATGTGTGGTATGTGCATGTTGTAGGTGTGGTATGGGTGTTTTGTGTGGTGTGTGTGTGTGTGTGTGTGTAATGTATACGTGTTGTTCCTATGGTGTGTGCATAGTGTATGAGCTGTGAATGCATGGAGTATGTGAGTGTGGTATATGTGTGTATGTGAATGGTATTTGTGTGGTTTAAGTTAGGGTGTGTATGATGTATAGGTTTTGTGTCTGTTGTGTGTGCAGTGTGCATTTGTAAATTTGTGCTTAATGTATGGTGAATGTGACATGTATGTGGTGTGTGTGCAGTGAAAATATGATGTATATTTGTGGTATTTATTTGGCATGTATTGGAAGGTATATGTGTGGAGTGTGTGTGATGTATCTATGCTGTATGGTGGTGTAATGAAGTTTATGTGTGTGTTTTGTGTAGCATGTGTGTGGCAAATGTGTAGTGTGGTGGTATAGTTATGGTGTGGGTGATGTATTAGTGTGGTGTGTGTGTGCTATACATGTCTTTGGAATAAGTGTGGTTGGTGGTTGTTATATGTATGATGTGTATGTGATATTTGTATAGTGTGTGAGTGGTGTTTCTGGGATATCTGTGAGTGTATATAGTATATGTGGTCTGTGTGTGGCTTATATTATGTATGTGTTCTGCATATATGTGGTTTGTGTTTGGTGTTAGAATTACATGTTTGGTGTGTGTGAGGTGCAGTATATATGCAGTATGTGTTCTTCATTTTGTGTGTGTGCATGTTTCTGGTGTGTGTGGTATGAGGATTGTGGCATTATGTGCTATATGTGTACATGTATTATATGCTTACTGAATGTGTGGTGTGTCTGTAATAAATGTGAGGTATGTGGAGAGCATATGCAGTGAATATGTGGTGTGTTTTTTGGTGTGGTATACGTGAATGGTATGTGAGGTATGTGTGGTGTATGTGTTATATGTGTGGCGCATGTAATGTATGTGTTTGAAGAATATGTGTGATGTTTGGTGACACTGTTATCTGTATGGTATATATGTTGTCTGTTGTGTGCTTATGCTGTGTTTGTGAATTAAGCTTTCTATGTGCGATGCATGTAGGGTGTGTGTGGTATGTGCAATAAAATTGTGATTATATATCATGCATCTCAGGGGTATATTTGGTGTGTGTATGACATATATCTATAGTGTATTATGGTGCTAGTCTGTTTTATATGTGTTTTGTGTGTGACATGTGTGTGTGCTATAGGTGTAGTATGTGCAATATGTATGTGCATAATGTCTGTGTTACGTTTTTGTTTGATATATGTGTGGTGGGTATGTTTGATGTCTGTGTGTAATGTGTGTGCATGATATGTGTGGTGTGTGAATAGTGTTTGAGTGGTGTTTGTGTGTAGTAAATGTGTTGTGTGTGATGTTTGTTGTGTGTGTGCAATTGTTATATGTATGGTTGTTGGTTTATGTAATTTTGGTGTGTGTGTGATGTGTGTGGTGTATGTGGTGTGTGTGTAGTGTGTATCCAGTGAGTATGTGAAGTATCAGTTTGGTGGCATGTGTGTTGTAGGTGTATATGTAGTATATGTGGGGTGTACATGTGGCATATATGTGATATGTCTAATATTTGTGTGATATTTGTGTGGTTTCTGCGTAGTTCTTGTGTGGTGAAGGTGTGGTGTGTTTGCTGGCATGCCATATAATTGTGTATGTGTTGTGGGTGTGACACGTGACACATGTTACATGTGTGGTGTATATGTGGATTCTGTATTTGTGGTGTCTGTGCTGCGTATACGTGTGTAGTTCAGAATTGTATATGTGGAGTGTGGGGGGTTGTGTTGGTTAGGTGTGTGGTGTATGGGTGAGACGTGTGTATTTATGTGGTTCATAAGCACTAAATTCCTGGTGTATGAGTAGTGTATTTCTGTGTGTGGTATAGGTGAAGCATCTGTGTGGAATATGTGTACTGTGTTTGTAGTGTAGTATATGTGTGGTGTTTGGTCTGTGATTTATATTTGGTGTATGTGATGTATGTGTGTTATGTATGTTACAAGTAAATTGGTGTAGTGCAAATGTGGTATATGTCTATGTGATTTATAAGCAGTATGAGAAAGAGCACATGGGTGTTCTACATGAGGTGTGAATGTGTATGGTACTTTAGGTATGTTGTGGTTTGTTTCATGTGTGCTATATGTTTAGTGTTTATGTATTACATAGGCATTGGGTGAGGTTTATGTGTGGTGTACAAGTGGGAT
Source organism: Panthera pardus (assembly GCF_024362965.1). Lineage (NCBI taxonomy): Eukaryota > Metazoa > Chordata > Mammalia > Carnivora > Felidae > Panthera > Panthera pardus. The sequence continues at coordinate 49,092,898 of NW_026526876.1, read as the reverse complement.
ATGTGTGGTGTGTTTTTGGGGAGTGTTGGCTATATGTTGGTTATTGTATGCTGTATGTAAAACAAGATTAACATTAATTTGGTATGTTAGTTTAAAGATGGTTTCTCCAGTGTTCTTTCACAGGGTTCAGTGTATGGCAGTGCCTTATAGTTCCATGCACAGGTTTTCAAACACTTCTAACTTAGTGAAACAAGATGTTACTTGAAAGATTGTTTCTCCAAAAGTGTTGTTTCACACAGTTGAGTATATGGCACTTTCATTATACTTCTAGGCCTTGGTTTTCAAACATTTCTAACTTTGTGAAACAAAACTTTAAGGATGGTTTCTACTCAGTGTTGTTTCAACATAATTGAGCATATAGCACTTTCCTTATAATTCCCTGCATAGGTTTTCAGACACTTCTAACTTAGTGAAACAAGATGTTAGTTGTAAGATGGTTGCTCCACAGTGTTACTTCACAGAAATGAGTGTACAGCATTTTCATTTTACTTCTAGGCCTAGATTTTCAAACACTTCTAACTTGTATCAACAAGTTGTTAGCTGAAATATGGTTTCTCTACAGCGCTGTTTCACAGAGTTGAGTATTGGGCATTTTCCATAGTTTCCTCACATAGGTTTTCAAACACTTCTAACTTAGTGAAACAAGATGTTAGTTGAAACATGGTTTCTCTACAGTGTTGTTTCACAGAGGTGAACCTGTGATACTTAGGTTCCTTACAGTTCCCCAGATAGGTTTTCAAACACTTCTAACTTAGTGATACAAGATGTTAGTTGAAACATGGTTTCTCTACAGTGTTGTTTCACAGAGTTCTGCATATGGCACGTTCTGTACAGTTCCTCGTGTAGGTTTTCAAACACTTCTAACTTAGTGAAACAAGTAGTTAGTTGAAAGATGGTTTCTCCACACTGTTGTATCACAGAGTTGAGTGTATGGCATTGTCATTATACTTCTTGGCCTAGGGTTTCCAAAACATATCACAGTGAAACAAGATGTTATTTGAAAGACTGTCTCTCCACAATATTGTTTCACAGAATTTAGAATATAGCACTTTGTATATTTCCCCACAACAGATTTTCAAACACTTCAAACTTAGGTAAACAAGATGTTATTAAGGTTTCTCCACAGTTTTGTTTCTCAGAGTTCAGTATATAACAGTTTTGCTATAGTTCTAAGCCTAGGTTTTCAACCACCTCTAACTTAGTGAAATAAGACATCAATTGAAAGATGTTTTCACCAACAGTGTTGAGCACAGAGTTGGTGTGTAACACTTTCCTTATAGTCCCCAGAATAGGGTTTCAAACACTTCTACATGGTGAAACAAGACGTTAATTGACATATGGTTCCTCCACAGTGTTGTTTCACAGGGTTAGTATATGGCACTTTCCTTATACTTTCTGCATAGGTTTTCAAATACTTCAAAGGTAGTATAATGAGATAACAGTTGACAGATGGTTTTTATACAGTGTTGTTTCACAGGGTTGAGTATATAACACTTTCATTAATTTCTAGGCATAGGTTTTGAAACCCTTCTAACTTAGTAAAACAAGGTGTTAGTTGAAAGATGATTTCTCCACAGTGTTCTTTCAGAGTTCCATATATGAAACTTTCTTTATGGTTACCCACAAATACTTTCAAACCCTTCTAACATAGTAAAATAAGATGTGAGTTGAGAGTTGGTTTCTCCACAGGTCTTTTTCAGAGTTTAGTGTATGGAAATTTCATTATACTTCTAGGCTTAGGTTTTCAAACATTTCTACCTTATTGGTTGAAGATGGTAGCTGTAAGATGGTTTTACCAGTTTGTTTCAAAGTTGTGTATGTTGTGTATATGGTGTTTGAAACTCTTGTTTCAACACGGTTTCAAACACTTCCATTATAATTCATCACATAGGTTTTTAAACACTTCTAAAATAGTGAAACAAGATTTTAGTTGAATGGTTGTTTCTCCAGTGTTGTTTCACGTAGGTGAGTATATGGCACTTTCATTATACTTCTAGGCCTAGGTTCTCAACTACTTCTAACTTACTGAAACAAGATGACAGTTGAAGAATTGTTTCTCCTCAGTGTGGTTTCAGAGAGTTGAGTATATGGCACTTTCCTTATAGTTCCCCACATAGGTTTACAAACACTTCTAAATTAGTGAAACAAGATGTTAGTTAAAAAATGATTTCTCCAATAGGAACCCTCTTGCACTGTTGGTGGGAACGTAAACTGGTACAGCCTCTCTGGAAAACAGTGTGGAGGTTCCTCAAAAAATTAAAAATAGACCTACCCTATGACCCAGCAATAGCACTGCTAGGAATTTACCCAAGGGATACAGGAGTGCTGATGCATAGGGGCACTTGTACCCCAATATTTATAGCAGCACTTTCAACAATAGCCAAATTATGGAAAGAGCCTAAATGTCCATCAACTGATGAATGGATAAAGAAATTGTGGTTTGTATATAGAATGGGATACTACTTAGCAATGAGAAAGAATGAAATATGGCCTTTTGTAGCAACGTGGATGAAACTGCAAGGTATTATACTAAATGAAATAAGTCAGAGAAAGATATCACATGTGTTCACTCTTATGTGGATCCTGAGAAACTTAACAGAAGACCATGGGGGAGGGGAAGGAAAAATAAAAGTTAGAGAGGGAGGGAGCCAAACCATAAGAGACTCTTAAGGACTGAGAATAAACTGAGGGTTGATGGGGGTGTGAGGGAGGGGAAAGTGGGCGATGGGCATTGAGGAGGGCACCTGTTGGGATGAGCACTGGGTGTTGTATGGAAACCAATTTGACAATAAATTTCATATTAAAAAAAATTAAAAAAATAAAGTTTTAAGTATGAATGACCATCATAAAGAATAAAAAAATATGAATTTTGTTTTTTATTTGCTTTTGAAAATGAATTTTATTTACTTATTTATAATATTCCAGTCTAAAAAGTCATGGAATGCATTAAAATCTTAGTGGATTTGTTTCCATGATTTGTTGCTTATTGCCTTTTCAATATGAGTGAATAATCTTGTGTGTGTGTAATCTGCCTAGATTCTGTGTTTTACTATAGTAATTGCCTATTTTTTGCGTTCACTTTAAAGAAACAACAGTATCTCAGTCAGGAAAGAGCTAATTTTTTTATGATCATGTTACTTTGTTTACTATCAAATATTTTATGATCACATTAATAAAATAGGTAAGCATGTAAAAAAATGGTTTATTCACAGTATTGTTTCAGAGTTGAATACATAGTACTTTCCTTACAGTTCCCTGCAGAGGTTTTCAAACACATCAAACTTAGTATAACAAGATGTTAGTTGCAAAAGGGTATCTACACAGTGTTCTTTCACAGAGTTCAGCATTTTCGTTATATTTCTAGGCCTATGTTTTTAACACTTATAACTTAGTGAAGCAAGACGATAGTTGAAAGATGGTTTCTCCACAGTGCTGTTTCATAGAGTTGAATCTATGGCACTTTCCCTCTAGCTCCCAGCATGGTTTTGCAAACACTTCTAACATGGTGAACCAAGATATTATTTAAAAATGTTTTCTCCACAGAGTTGGCTCACAGAGTTGAGCATATGGCACTTTTATTACAATTCCCAGCATAGTTTTTCAAACAATGTTAACTTAGTTAAACAAGATGTTAGTTGAAAGGTGGTTCCTCCAGTGTTGTCTCACAGAGATGAGTCTATGGCATTTTCATTATACTTATAGGCCTAGGTTTTCAAACACTTCTAACTTAGGGAAACAAGGCGTTACTTGAAAGATGGTTTCTATACAGTGTTGTTTCAAAGAGTTAAGTATATGGCACATTCTTTATAGTTCCTCGATAGATTCCTAAACACTTTTAACAAGATGTTAATTGAAAGATTGTTTCTCCACAGTGTTGTTTAACACAGGTCAGGACATGGCACTTTCCTTATGGTACCCCGCCTATGTTTTCAAACACTTCTATCTTACTAAAACAAAATGTAAACTGAAAGATGGTTTCTTCACCATGTTGTTTCACTAAGTTGAGTATATGGCACCTTCATTATACTTTTAGACTTAATTTTTCAAACACTTCTAACTTAGTGAAAATGTTAGTTGCATTATGGTTTCTCCAGTTTCTTTCACAGAGGTCAGTATATGGCCCTTTCCTTATACTTCCCCGCAGAGATTTTAAAAGTTCTAACTTTGAAACAAGATGTGAGTTGAAAGATGGTGTCATTTCCAGAGGTCAGTATATGGCACTTTCATTAAACTTCTAGGCCTAAGTTTTCATAAATTTCTAATTTAGTGAGACAAGATGTTAGTTAAGAGTTGTTTTCTGTACAGTGTTTTTTCAAAGAGTTGAGTATATAGCATCTTTGTATTACTTCTAGGTCTACCATTTCAAACTTTTCTAACTTTGTGAAACAAGGTGTTGGTTGAAAGTGTTTTCTCCACAGTGATGTTTCACAGAGCTGAATATATAGCACTTTCATTATACTTCTAGGCCTAACGTTTCAAACACTTCTTACTTTGTGAAAGAAAACGTTAATTGAAAGATGGTTTCTCCACAGTGAGGTTTTACAGAGGTGAGTATATGGAACTTTCCTTATACTTCCCAACATAGGTTTTCAAACACTTCTAACTTAGTGAAACAAGTTGTTAATTATTCACTCAGTTAGGAGTGCTTGAGAACCCAGGCCTAGAAGGATAACAAAAGTGCTATATACTAAACTCTGAAACAACACTGTGTAGAAACCGTCATTCAACTAACATCTGGTTTCACCAGGTAACAAGTGTTTGAAACCTAGGGCAGAGTAAGTATATAACGTAAGTGCCACATACTCAACTCTGAACCAACACTGTGGAAAAACCATCTTTCAACTAAAATCTTGTTTCAAAAGTTACAAGTGTTTGAAAAAGGCAGGCCTTGATGTATAATGAAAAGTGCCATATACTCAACTCTACAAAACAACACTGTGGAGAAACCATCTTTCAACTAACACCTTGTTTCACTAGTCCTGGAAGTTTAACGAAAGTGCCAAATACTCACCTCTGTGAAACAACACTGTGGAGAAAGATTCTTTCAACTAACATCTTATTTCTCTGAGTTAGAAGTGTTTGAAAATCTATGTGGGGAATTATAAGTAAAGTGTCATACACTCAGCTATATGAAACAATGCTGTGAAGAAACATTCTTTCAATTAACATCTTATTTGACTAAGTTAGAAGTCTTTGGGAGTAAGGCCAAGATGGAGGAGCAGCATGAAAGTTCTCAGCTTCTCTCATCCCTGAAATGCAGCTAGATCAGCAACAAACCATTTTGCACACCTAGAAAATTGATCTGAGGATTAAAACACAATCTGCATAACTTGAGCCTCAGAACTCAGCAGGTATGTGGTACAGAGGTGAATGAGGAAGAGAGATGCCACAGAGGATACAGAACTGTTTTTCTGGAGAGAAAGGGGGTGGAGGGTTCAGGAAAAGCACTGTCCCCCAAAATAGCTGGAGACAGAAAGAGCAGGAACACTCACAAGGGACTGAACAAGAAAGGAGAAAGGAGAGGGCTTCAATACCATCAGGACTCTAAAAACAGGGGAGAGAAGAGTTGGAAATTCTGTAGCTCAATACCTGGCGGTGCTCATATGGTATGGGCGAATCCCCAGGAGCAGGCAGTGAGGTCTGATGGGTCTGTAGGCCACACAGCGAGCACAGTTCCCCAGCTATGAGGACATTTGGTAGAAGCCGTAAGGCCTCCCCACTGGCAAAGGTCCCAGCAGACCACAGAGAACAGCCACGTTTGCTGATATTGGAACAAAGATGCCAGGGTGTTGTGAAACCATTTGTGTGTTGTGATTTGCCATAATCCCTGAACTGCTGCCACTATGAGATCTCACAAACTCTTCCTGGGGAAACCCAGTACCCAGCCACAATCTCAGAGTCTCTGCAGCAGTGCAATCACATGACTGTTCCCAGGGGCAAGCCGGGACCTAGCCATTGCTTGGCAAGACCCTCTCCCAGAGGGTTGGAGCGGGTCCAAGCCACAGGGCCCTCAGAAATGAGAAGTTTGGAAACATAGCTAAGATAAAATTTGGGAGGGAGGTACCACCTGGCAGGCTGATGGCTTGGATGCAGACAGTGTAGAAGTGGGGACTGGATGGAAACTGGAGACAAAGGAGGGGTGCTTGATTGCCAGTGAGAGTGTTGTTCATGGGCCAGAGACAGGGAAGCTGGGTGAGGACATTTTCTCCTCCGCCCGCAGGTGCATATACATGCACACGCCTCCGACACCTATCCACCCCAGTAAGCTAAGCAGCGCCACCTAGTGGAGCACAGAATCATTACACCAAGCCCCATTCAACTGCGCCAACCAAACCCTAGAGGACCACCAGAAGTCTCTCCACCAACTTAGGGTACGGACTATAAAGTGCTTCATACTTTGCCTTCTAGGGGAAACTAGATATAATTTCATTCAGATTTCATTCTGTTCACTGGTCCATCTATTCATTTTCTTTCTTTTTCTTTTTGTTTGCTTTTCTTTTCTTTTTTAGGGGTATAAAAAGAACATTTTCTTTTTATTTCCCATTTTCTTAAATTTTTTTTTAATTTTTTTACTACTTTTTTACTTTTTATAAATTTTTATTCTACTTTATTCATTTCATTGTTTTACTGTATACATTTTTTTAAATTTGTAAACATTTTCTTAATTTTTCTTTTCTCTTTCCTTTTCTTTCCCTTTTTTCTCCATTCTATCAAGCTTCTTTCAACAACCAGGCCAAAATACACCTAAGATCTACCTTCTTTTGGATTTTCGTGTTTTTTAATTTTTTAATTTTAATTGTTTAATTTTTCTAATTCTTTTTCTTCCTCCGAAATGACTAAAAGCACAAATTCACCCCAAAAGGAAGAACAGGAAGAAATAACACCCAGGTATTTACTCAACGCAGGTATAAGCAAGATGTCTGAACTATAATTTAGATTCATGATAATAAGAATACTAGCTGGGGTTTAAAAAAAACCCAAATCCCTTTCTGCAAAGATAAAAGAAGAAAAATCTAGTCAGTCCAAAATTAAAAATGCTATAACTGAGATCCAATCTCAAATGGATGCCACAGCAGCAAGGATGGATGAGGCAGAACAGCAATTTGGCAATACAGAAGACAAAATTATGGAGAACAATGAAGCAGAAAAAAGAGGGAAACTAAGGCAAGATAGCACAATACAAGAATTAGAGAATTCAGTGACTTATTAAAAAGGAAACACATCTGAATCATAGGAGTCCCAGAAGAAGAAGAGAAAAGAGGGGTAGAAGGTTTATGTCTGCAAATTATACCAGAAAACTTTCCTAATTTGGGGAAAGACACAGACATCAAAATCCAAGAAGCACAGAAAACTCCCATTACATTCAACAAAACCAACCATCAACGAGGCATGTCACAAATCCAAAAAATACACAGACAAGGAAAGAATTATGAAAGCAGCAAGGGGGAAAAAGTACTTAACCTATAAGGGAAGACAGATCAGGTTCACAGCAGACCTATCCACAGAAACTTGGCAGGTCAGAAAGAAGTGGCAGGATATATGCAACCTGCTGAATCAGAAAAATATGCAGCCAAGAATTCTTTATCCAGCAAGGCTATCTTTCAAAATAGAAGGAGAGGGGCGCCTGGGTGGCTCAGTCGGTTGAGTGTCTGACTTTGGCTCACTGAGGTCATGATCTCACGGTTTGTGAGTTCAAGCCCCACGTCGGGCTCTGTGCTGACAGCTCAGAGCCTGGAGCCTGCTTCTGATTCTGTGTCTCCCTCTCTCTCTGTCCCTAACTCACTCTCATTCTGTCTCTGTCTCTTTCAAAAATAAATAACAAAAAACATTTAAAAAAATTAAAAAACAACAACAACAAAACAAAATAGAAGGAGAGATAAAGAGTTGACCAGACAAACAAAAACTAAAGGAGTTTGTGACCACTAAACTGCCTGCATGAAATTTTAAGGGGGATTCTCTGAGGGGAGAAAAGATGAAACAAAACAAAAAAGGCCAAAAGCAACAAAGACTAGAAAGGACCAGAGACCACGACCAGAAACTCCAACTCTACAGGCAACACAATGGCAATAAATTCTATCTTTCAGTACTCGCTCTAAATGTCAATGGACTAAACGCTCCAATCAAAAGACATAAGGTATCAGAATGAACAAGAAAACAAGATCCATCTATATGCTGTTTACAAAAGACCCATTTTAGACCCCAAAACACCTTCAGATTGAAAGTAAGGGGATGGAGAATCATATGTCATGCTACTAGTCACCAAAAGAAAGCTGGAGTAGGCATACTTATAACGGAGAAACTAGATTTTAAAATAAAAACTGTAACAAGAGATGAAGAAGGGCATTATATCATAATTAAGGGGTCTATCCACCAAGAAGAGCTAACAATTATAAACATTTATGCCCCAATGTGGCACCCCCAAATATATATATCAATCACAAACATAAAAAAAACCTCATTGATAATAATATTATAGTAGGGGACCTCAACAACCCACATACAGCAATGGACAGATAATCAACAGCTAGAACTGATACATGAATTCAGCAAAGTCACCAGATATAAAATCAATGTAAAAAATCATTTGCATTTCTATACACCAATAATGAAGCAACAGAAAGAGAAATCAAGATACTGATCCTATTTACAATTGCATCAAGAACCATAAATACCTAGGAATAAACCTAACCAAAGAGGTAAAAGATCTGTATGCTAAAAACTATAGGAAACTTATGAAACAAACTGGACCCAAAGAAATGGAAAAACATTCCATGCTTATGGACTGGAAGAACAAATATTGTTAAAATGTCAATATTACCCAAAGCAATCTACACATTCAATGCAATCCCAATCAAAATTGCACCAGCATTCTACTCAGAGCTAGAACAAACAATCCTAAAATTTGTATGGAACCACAAAAGACCCCAAATAGCCAAAATAATGTTGAAAAAGAAAACCAAAGTGTGAGGCATCACAATCCTGGACTTTACCCTCCAGTACAAAGCTGTAATCATCAAGAAACTATGGTATTGGCACAAAAACACACATAGACCAATGGAATAGAACAGAATAGGGAACCCAAAATTGGACCCACAAATGTATGACCAACTCATCTAACAAAGCAGGAAAGAGTACCCAAGGGAAAAAAAAGACACTCTCTTTAGCAAATGGTGCTGGGAGAACTGGACAGCAACATGAAGAAGAATGAAACTGGACCACTTTCTTACACCATACAATAATAAATTCAAAATGGATGAAAGACCTAAATGTGAGACAGGAAATCATCAAAACCCTAGAGGAGAAAACAGGTTTCTTTGACCTCTTTGATCTCAGCTGCAGCAACTTCTTACTTGACACGTCTCCGAAGGCAAGGGAAATAAAAGCAAAAATGAACTAAATAAAAGCAAAAATGAACTACTGCGACCTCATCAAAATAAAAAAGTTCTGCACTGCAAAGGAAACAATCAACAAAACTAAAAGGCAACTGACAGAATGGGAAAAGACATCTGCAAATGACATATCAGATAAAGGGTTATTATCCAAAATCTATAAGTAACTTACCGAACTCAACACCCAAAAAAACAAATAATCCAGTGAAGAGATGAAAAGACATGAATAGACACTTTTCCAAAGAAGACATCCACATGGCTCACAGACATGAAAAGATGCTCAACGTCGCTCATCATCAGGGAAATGCAAATCAAAACCACAATGAGATACCACCTCACATTAGTCAGAGTGGCTAAAATTAACAACTCAGGAAACAAGAGATGTTGGTGAGGATTTGGAGAAATGGGAACCCGCTTGCACTGTTGGTGGGAATGCAAATTGGTGCAGCCGTTCTGGAAAACAGTGTGGATATTCTTCAAAAAATTAAAAATAGAGTTACCCTATGACCCAGCAATAATACTACGAATTTATCCAAAGGAAACAGGAGTGCTGATTCAAAGGGGCACTTATACCCCAATATTTATAACAGCACTTTGAATAACCAAATTATGGAAAGAGCCCAAATGTCCATCAAGTGATGAATGGATAAAGATGTGGTTTATATATACAATGGAATACTACTTGGCAATGAGAAAGAATATAATCTTGCCATTTGCAACAATGTTGGTGGCAACTGGAGGGTATTATGCTAAGTGCAATAAGTCAGAGACAGATATCATGTGTTTTCACTCGTATGTGGAGGTTGAGAAGCTTAACAGAAGAAGATGGAGTAAGGGAAAGTTTCAAACAGAGAGGGAGGCAAACTCATAAGAGACTCTTAAATACAGACTGAGGGTTGTTGGGTGTGGCGGGGAAGTGGGGAAAATGGGTGATGGGTATTGAGAAGGGCACTTTTTGAGATGAGCAATGGGTGTTGTACGTAGTGATGATGCATGGGAATCAATCCCAAAGCCAAAAGCACACTGTATACACTGTATGTTAGCTAACTTGACAACATATTAAAAAAAAGAAAGAAAGAAAGAAAAGAAATTCAACAAGTAAACAATGGCTTTGAACGACACACTGGACCAGATGGACTTAACAGATATATTCAGAACATTTCATCCTAAAGCAGCAGAATATACATTCTTCTCCAGTGCACGTGGAACTTTCTCCAGAATAGACCACATACTGGGACACAAATCAGCCCTCAACAAGTACAAAAAGATCGAGGTCATACCGTGCATGTTTTCAGACAATGCTACGAAACTAAATCAACCACAAGAAAAATTTGGAAAGACAACAAATACTTGGGAGATTAAAGAACATCCTACTAAAGAATAAATGGGTCAACCAGGCAATTAAAGAATTAAAAAATATATGGAAGCAAATAGTCAAACCCTTTGGAATGCAGCCAAGGCAGTCCTAAGGGGAAAATACATTGCAATCCAGGCCCATCTCAAGAAACAAGAAAAATCCAAAATACAAAACCTAACCTGACACCCAAAGAAAGTAAAAGCATGAGAGCAAAGAAACCCCAACGCCAGCATAAAAGAGAAATAATAAAGATTAAACAGAAATAAACAATATAAAATCCAAAAACAAAAACAAAAACAAAAATAAAAAACCAATAGAACAGATCAATGAATCTAAGAGCTGCTTTTTTGAAAATATAAACAAAATTGACAAACCCCTAGCCAGACTTCTCAAAGAACAAAGAGAGAGAACCCAAAAAGATAAAATCATAAATGAAAGAGGACAGATCTGTAGCCCTTGGGTGGCTCAGTTGGTTAAGCATCCAACTTCAACTCCGGTCATGATCTTGCGGTTTGTGACTTCAAGCCCCGCAGCAGGCTCTGTGCTGACAGCTCAGAGCCTGGAGCCTGCTTCAGATTCTGTGTCTCCCTCTCTGTCTGCCCCTCCCCTGCTTGAACTCTGTCTCAAAAATAAACATTTTTAAAAATTAAAAAAAAAAGAAAGAGGACAGATCACAACCAATACAACGGAAATACAAACAATTATTAGAGAATACTATAAAAATTATATGTCAACAAATTGGACAAAATAGACAAATTCCTAGACACCCACACACTACCAAAACTCAAATGGGAAGAAATAGAATATTTGAACAGACCCATAACTAGTGAAGAAATTGAGTCAGTTATTAAAAATCTCCCAACAAAAGTCCTGGGCCAGATGGCTTCCCAGGCCATACATTTAAAGCAGAGTTAACACCTATCCTTCTCAAGCTGTTCTAAACAATAGAAATGGAAGGAAAGCTTCCAGACTCATTCTATGAAGCCAGCATACCTTGATTCCCAAACCAGAGACCCCACTAAAAGGAGAATTACAAGCCAATATCCCTGATGAACATGGATACAAAACTTCTTAACAAAATACTAGTAAATCAAATTCAATAGTATATTAAAAGAATTATTCACCATGATCAAGTGGGATTCATTCTTCGACTGCAGGGCTGGTTCAATACTCACAAATAATGTGATACATCACACTAACAGAAGAAAGGGCAAGAACCATATGATCCTGTCAATAGATACAGAAAAAGCATTTGACAAAACACAGCATCCTTCTTAATAAAAACCCTCAAGAAAGTTGGGATAGAAGGATCATACCTTAACAACACGAAAGCCATATATGAAAACCCACAGTTAATATCATCCTCAATAGGGAAAAACCAAGAGCTTTCCCCGTGACATCAGGAACATGACAGGGATGTCCACTCTCACCACTGTTGTTTAACATAGTGTTGGAAGTCCTAGCCTCAGCAATGAGACAACAAAATGAAATAAAAGACATCCAAATCAGCAAAGAACTAGTCAAACTTTCATTTTTCGCAGATGATACAAGATGATATGATACTCTACATGGAAAACCCGAAAGACCCACCAAAAAGCTGCTAGAACTGATAATTGAATTAATCAAAGTTGCAGGATACAAAATCAATGTACAGAAACTGGTTGCATTTCTATACACCAAAAATGAAGCAACAGAAAGAGAAATCAAGAAATTGATCCCATTTACACTTGCCCCAAGAACAATAAAATACCTAGGAATAAACCTAACAAAAGATGTAAAAGATTTATATGCTGAAAAATATAGAAAATTCATGAAAGAAATTGAAGAAGACACAAAGAAATGGTCATCTCCAAAAGTAAGGGAAATAAGAGCAAAAAATGAACTATTGGGACCTCATCAAGAGAAAAACTTCTGCACTGTAACGGAAATAATCAACAAAAGTAAAAGGCAACCAATAGAATGGGAGAAGATATTTGTAAATGGTGTATCAGATAAAAGGTTAGTATCCAAAATCTATAAGGAACTTACCAAACTCAACACACAAAAATCAAACAATCCAGTGAAGTGGGCAGAAGACATGAATAGACACTATTCCAAAGAAGACATCTACATAGCCAACAGACATATGAAAAGATGCTCAACATCACTCATCAAGGAAATACAAATCAAAACCACAATGAGATACCATCTTAACACTGGTCAGAGTGGCTAAAATGAACAACTCAGGAAACAACAGATGTTGGTGAGGATTTGAAGAAACGGAAACCCTCTTGCACCGTTGGTGGGAATGTAAACTGGTGCATCTGCTACGGAAAACAGTGTGGATGTTCTTCAAAAAATTAAAAATAGAACTACCCTACCACCCAGCAACAGCATTACCAGAAATTTATCCAAAGGAAACAGGAGTGCTGATTCATATGGGCACTTGTACCCCAATGTTTACAGCAGCACTTTCAACAATAGCCAAATCATGGAAAGAGCCCAAATGTCCATCAACTGAAAATGGATAAAGAAGATGTGGTTTATATATACAATGGCATATTGTTTGGCAATGAGAAAGAGTGAAATGCTTTCACTTATGCTAAGTGAAATAAGTCAGTCAGAGAAAGACATATACCACATGTTTTCACTCATATGTGGAACATAAGATACTTATCAGAAGACCATTGAGGAAGGGAAGGGGAAAAAATATTTTCAAACAAAGAGTGAGGCAAACTCATAAGAGACTCTTAAATACAGAGAACAAACTGAGGGTTGAGGGTTGTGGGGAAGAGGTGCGAGGAAGAGTGGGAAATGGGTAATGTGTATTGAGGAGGGCACTTGTTGGGATGAGCACAGGGTGTTGTATGTAAGCAATAAATCACAGGAATCTATGTATACAATGTATGTTGGATAACGTGACAATAAATTATATTTAAAAAAAAAAAAGAATGAATGGGTTAACCAAGAAGCTAAAGAGGAAATTAAAAAGTACATGGAAGCCAAGGAAAATAATAACACGACAGCCCCAAACCTCTGGGATGCAGCAAAGGTGGTCATAAGAGGGAAGTATATAGTAATTCAGGCCTTCCTAAACATACAACCTAACCTTCCTATACAACCTAACCTTACACCTTAAAGAGCTGGAAAAAGAACAGCAAATAAAACCTAAAATCAGCAGAAGACGGGAAATAACAAAGATTAGAGAAGTCAATGATATTGAAATTAAAAAAAAAAAACAAACAGATCAATGAAACCAGGAGCTGGTTCTTTAAAGAATTAACAAAAATGATAAACCTAGCCAGACTGAACAAAAAGAAAAAGGAAAGGACCCAAATAAATAAAATCAAGAGTGAAAGAGATCACAACCAACACTGCAGAAATAAAAACAATAAGAGAGTATTATGAGCAATTATATGCCAATAAATTGGGCAATCTGGAAGAAATGGACAAATTCCTAGAAATATATCAATTACCAAAACTGAAACAGAAAGAAAAAGAAAATTTGAATAGACCCCTAACCAGTAAAAAATTGAATTAGTAATCAAATATCTCCCAAAAAGCAAGAGTCCAGGGCAAATATGGCTTTCTAGGGGAATTCTACCAAACATTTAAAGAGTTAACACCTATTCTTTTGAAGCTGTTCCAAAAAACAGAAATGAAAGGAAGATCTCCAAACTCATTTTATGAGGCCAGCATTACCTTGATTCCAAAACCAAAGACCCCACTAAAAAAGAGAACTACAGACCAATTTCCCTAACGAACACAGATGCAACAATTCTCAACAAGATACTAGCCAACTGGATCCAACAATATATTAAAAATTATTCACCATGATCAAGTGGGATTTATACCTGGGATATCCACAAATCAATCAATGTCATATATCACATGAATACAAGAAAGAATAAGAACCATATGATTCACTCAATGGATACAGAGAAAGCATTTGAAAATACAGCATCCTTTGAAAAAAAAATCCCTCAAAAGTAGAGATAGAAGGATCATACTTCAAGATCATAAAAGCCATATACAAGAGACCCACCACTAATATCATCCTCAATGGGAGAAACTGAGAGCTTTCCCCATAAGGTCAGGGACAAGACAGGGATGTCCACTCTCACCATTGTTATTCAACACAGTATTGGAAGTCCTAGCCTCAGCAATCAGAAAACACAAAGAAATAAAAGGCATCCAAGTTGGCAAGGAGCAAGTCAAACTTTCTTCACTCTTCGCAGATGACATAATACTCTATGTGATAACTCATAAGATTGCACCAAAAACTGCTAGAACTGATCCAGGAATTCAGCAAAGTCTCAGGATGTAAAATCAATGCACAGAAATCGGTTGCATTTCTATACAGCAATAATGAAGTAGCAGAAAAAGAAATCAAGGAATCAATCCCATTTACAACTGCACCAAAACCCATAAAATATCTAGGACCAAACCCAACCAAAGAAGTGAAAAACCTATACACTGAAAACTATAGAAAGCTTATGAAAGAAACCGAAGAAGACACAAAATAATGGAAAAATATTACATGCTCACAGATCGGAAGAACAAATATTGTTAAAAGGTCGATACTTTCAAAAGCAATCTACATATTCAATGCAACCCCTATCAAAATAAAACCAGCATTCTTCACAGAGCTAGAACAAACAATCCTAAAATTTGTATGGAATCAGAAAAGACCCAGGATAACCAAAGCAATCCTAAAAAAGAAAACCAAAGCTGGAGGCATTACAATTCCAGACTTCAAGATGTATTACAAAGCTGTAATCATCAAGACAGCATGGTACTGGCACAAAAGGAGACACTCAGATCAATGGAACAGAATAGAAAACCCAAAAATGGACCCACAAAGGTATGGCCAACTAATCCTTGACAGTAGAAAAGAATATCCACTGGAATAAAGATAGTCTCTTCAGCAAATGGTGTTGTGAAAACAGGACAGTGACATGTAAAAGCAGCATGAACCCAAACCACTTTTGTACACCATACACAAAACTAAACTCAAGATGGATGAAAAACCTAAACGTAAGACAGGAAGCCAAACTCCTAGAGAGGAAAGCAGGCAAAACCTCTTTGGCCTCAGCCGCAGCAACTTTTTTTTTTTTCCTTTTTATTTATCTTTACTTTTTTTTTTTTAATTTACATCCAAATTAGCATATAGTGCAACAATGATTTCAGGAGTAGATTCTTTAGTGCCCCTTACCGATTTAGCCCATCCCCCCTCCCACAACCCCTCCAGTAACCCTCAGTTTGTTCTCCATATTTATGAGTCTCTTCTGTTTTGTCCCCCTTCCTATTTTTGTATTATTGTTTCCCTTCCCTTATGTTCATCCGTTTTGTCTCTTAAAGTCCTCATATGAGTGAAGTCATATGATTTTTGTCTTTCTCTGACTAATTTCACTTAGCATAATACCCTCCAGTTCCATCCATGTAGTTTCAAATGGCAAGA
>NW_026526876.1:48741712-49074212 GCF_024362965.1 Panthera pardus | reverse complement strand
TATGCTAAGTGAAATTAGCCAGAGAAAGACAAGTATCATATGACTTCACTCATTTTTGGAATTTAAGATACAACACAGATGAACACAAGGAAGGGAAGCAAAAATAATATAAAAACATGGACAGAGACAAAACATAAAACATAAAAGACTCTTAAATACAGACAACAAACTGAGGGTTTCTAGAGGTGTTGTGACTGGGGGGATGGGCTAAATGGGAAAGGGGCATTAAGGAGGACACCTGTTGGGATGAACACTGGGTGTTGTATGTAGGGGATGGATGAATCACTGGATTCTACTCCTCATTTAAATCATTAGTGCTAACTTGGATGTATAGTTTTAAAAAATTAAGAAAATAAAAAGAAGTGTTTGAAAACCTATGTGGGGAATTATAAGTGCCATATACTCAAGTCTGTGAAACAACACTGTGGAGAAACCATCTTTCAACTCACATCTTGTTTCACTAAGTTAGAAGTGTTTGCAAACCTATGGTGGGGGGAAGTATAAGTGCCATATAGTCAAATCTGTAAAACAAATCTTTGGAGAAGCCATCTTTCAGATAACATCTTGTTTCACTACGTTAGAAATGTTTGATATCCTAGGCCTAGAAGTACACTGGAAGTGACACATACTGAACCCTGTGAAACAACACTGTGAAGAAAACCATATTTCAACTAACATGTTTCACTGAGTCAGAAGTGTTTGAAAACCCATGTGAAGAACTATAAGAAAGTGCCACATACTCAATTCTGTGAAACAACATGTGGAAACACCATCTTCAAGCAACACCTTGTTTCACTAAGAAGTGTCTGAAAACCTATGTGGGGAACTATAAGGAAAGTGCCATAGAGTCATCTCTGTGAAACAACAGTGTGGAAACTGTCTTTCAACTAACATCGTTTCACTAAGTTCAAATGTTTGAAAATATAGGCCTAGAAGTATAACGAAAGTGCCAGTCAACTCTGTGAAACAACACTGTGGAGAAACCATCTTTCAACTAACTTCATATTTCACTAAGTTAGAAAGTTTGAAAACCTAGACGTAGAATGATAACAAAAATGCCATATACTAACCTCTATGAAACAACACTGTGTAGAGACCATCTTTCAATTAACATCTTGTTTCAGTAGGTTACAAGTGTTTGAAAACCTAGGCCTAGAAGTGTAATGAGCTCTTGGACCATTGACTTACCTGCTTGTTATTTGCTCCACTGGAATAGGAGATAAACCAAGTGATAATTTGAGGAAAAATGCTAAATCCAGTGCTATTTGAGGGAATAAGCTGTCATCACAACCCAAACTGCCATATATTCAACTCTGTGAAGCAACACTGCGGAGAAACCCATCTTTCAACTAAGTTCATATTTCACTAAGTGTGATGGGTGTTCTTTAGAGCCAGGTTTGCTTCAGGTATTCACTTTACCTCCTTACTCTATGTAGTGGCACGAGGTAGCCATTCACTGAAAAAGTACCTATTCCAAACTTCTTCAGCAGATGGGGTGTTGCTGCAGAGCCAGGCTACTAACAGTTCTAACCAACATTTCATTTATTTCTTCCTTGTTTCTGGGCAAACCCTTTAGCCATTTGTTCCTGGTTAACTCAGAAACACATCCAGAAGCTGCACGCAGGTGCCACAGCCATCAAGTGCACATGGCAGAAATGGAGAGTCAGTATCTGACTCCAGCAGTCAGGATGGGCAGTGGGTAGTCTGGTATCAGGTGGCCCTAGGGTGGAAGGTTGACCCTGCCACCACACACTAGATGGCCTCAAGCTCCTCATGTACGAAATACCAGCAACACTGCAGGGTGGTTCGGACACAGAAAGAGTGGCATAAGCAATTCTGGGAATATACTAAAAACCACAGAATTATACACTTTATTCAAAGAGGTGAATTTTATGGTCTATCAATTAGATATCAAGGTTATTAGTTTTAAGGTAGCACATGTAAGACCTAAGTACAGTTGCTTTGGGTATAAAGTTCTGCCACATGGCGCCAATCTAGTTGAAGGTATCCAGCTGTTGACCAGCCAGGTGCCCTTCAGTTTACCTCATTAAGCTGTTTTATTAAACATAGTTTTGATTTCCCTTAAGAGAGCTAATAAATTGAACACTACAAAGCGGCATTCTTCTTTTAAGATCAGAATGGCCTTCCTTGCTTCTAAAGAACTGGATGGTGTAGATGAAAAACACGTGTCAAGTTCCTCTTCCCATGGGCTCCCTCCTGCTGCCCCAGGCACAGACCAGCCTCCTGGTGGCAGTAATCCATCTCTGGCCCCTAGGCCTGGACTTGGCCAATGCAGCTGTGGGTGTATGCGGCTTTCAGAGGAAGCTGGTGGTCTGGGCCTGCCTCCAGCTCCCCATGGCCAGCCCAAGTAGCTTCACAGTCCAGACAGCACAAGAACAAGCTGGTGTTGCATCCATCCAAGCGCTGCCTCAGGTAAGCTGTGTGACAGGATGGCAGTCCTGCCCACCATGGCTCTGGGTCCCTCATATCTTATAGAAGGCAGGAAGCAAAGCCCAGGAGTCCACAGTGGGAACAGGACTAATGCTGGGACCAGAGCCATCCTGACCCTGCTCAGGAAATCAGAAACCTGAGATTCCCAGCTAGCTGCAGGTCTGGGCTGTTACCATCATTACAATTAGGAATTTTCCAGAACCCTTTCACTTTTTAAAAACTGCCCAAGTCTTCTGGTATCTCCTCTGAATCTCCATTGAATTTGTCCCACTTTTTAAAGATTTGGGTTTGATGACAGCTTATTCCCTCAAATAGCACTGGATTTAGCATATTTTCCTCAAATTATCACTTGGTTTATCTCCTGTTCCAGTAGAGCAAATCAAGCAGGTAAGTCAGTCATCCAAGAGTTCTGTTTTTATAGTATGGGCAGTCAGAGTAAAAGAACCAGCATGGAACGTGGGCTAATACTCAACCTACTACATGGGGTCACAGCAAAGATTAAGTGACACTGACAAGGCAAAAGGAAGGAAACAGTGAATTTCCATACCAGAGGAATTACTCTCTAGGGCATAATCTGGATAAAATCTCCCATGACAGCACGCAGGCTAGCCAGAATGTAAACAGAAGTATAACTGTTCTTCCAGTTGTAAGTAGTTTTATGACAGGTAATAAATACTCCTAGTAGGGGAGAGCTCCCTTGTGCATCACAAAGAATGGATGTGAAATTTTATGTTTTAATATAAATTAAATATTTGGACTCTGGACTTTGCCACTGGTTTAGAATGAGAAAAGAATGTTAACTGAATCATACCAGTACTTGTCCACGACCTGCATTTCTAGCATTTGCTCTAGGCACCCATACAGGTGGCATTCCTAGAAGCCAGAGATAAGCTATATCTCTCTCTCCAGGGCTCCATCAAGTTACACTGCAGAAAGTGTCCATTGTCTTATACTGACATCTGCCCTGAACCTTCACCCTATAGTGTTACTGGCTTTAATCAGGTTATGCTGGAAAGACACAGCTTGGGCCATGTGTGAGTTCTTCTCACCTTCTAGTCTCACCTGGCTGGGCAGTCCTTTGGTGCTTTGTGTCCAAAAGGCCTTTTCCTGCCAGCTGCCTTGCCAAAGACATTTGAATGACACCAAGCTGCCAAACTACTCCCACAGCAGCTCTAAGTACACATGAGCAAGCAACAGCTCCCGCCCGCAATCCAGGGCTGCTGCAGCCACCAGTGGCGTGGGGCTCCCACCTACATCTCAAGCCCTGACAGATGTCACGGGTTGGTTACCAAACCGTGACTAAGAAACCTCAGGGCCACAGAGAACTTCCCACATTTACTACCTTTGGGCATCTTCGATTCCCCACAAACAGAACAGGTCAAGTCAGCTTGAAATTAACCCTAAAATTTCAACTGGGATATCTGCATTTAGTTCCTTTAAAAAGAACAAAACCCTCAGGTGCCTGGGTAGCTCAGTCAGTTGAGCATCTGACTTCGGCTCAGGTCATGATTTCATGGTTCATGAGTTTGAGCCCCACATTGGGCCCTAGTGCTGACAGCTCAGAGCCTGGAGCCTACTTCAGATTCTCTGTCCCCCTTTCTCACCGCCCCACCCCTGCTTGTGCTCTGTCTCTTTCAAAAATGAATAAACATTAAAAAAAAAGTTAAAAAAAAAAGAAAACCTTACTATTTAATATGTTGATTTATTTAACGTAATTTCAAGCAATTATGAACTAAGGATGAACAACGCAATTTATCAGAGAATCACATCTTGATTTTATTTAGCAACACTGAGGAAGTTTTAATTCAAATGGGTATAAAACTTGACAAAAGATATCATTTGTAATGTCTAACCTGTACCAAAATTAAAACATTTAAAGACAACTATCTGAATGTCAAGTTCTCTCTCCATAAAGGGCTTGCCACCTTGAGTGTCCCCCATCTTGCCCGAAATCCATGCCACAGTTTTTGACATAAAGACTTATGCGGCCTACCCTACATCAGGTGGCCTATGCCCTGGAAGTCACCACCCTTGCTCACAGGACCCCACACTAGCTGTTCTCCTGGGAGGAGGAGCAGGCAAGTTCTGAGAGCCACGCACATGATTGAGCAAGCAGCACAATAATCCATCTTAAGAATCCTCATCCTGGGATGGTTCCACAATCCGTAAACAGCAGTCAGCAAACTCTACAAACAAGGGTTCCTGCATGCAGGCCCTCATGAGTTTTGCCTTGTTATCCCCCTGATCGAGGCTGACCATCAACTGTCTAAGGTGTGGATTGAGCAGTAGGCTTCTTAATGCTGCAGACTCCCCTTAAAAATGAACAAGAAAGCCAATGTGAGTTCAAGTGGGAACAGATGGAGATAGCTAAAAGCTAAATGTTTCTAATGCAACAAATATCAAGAGTGCTGTATCCCCCTTAACCTTTAAAACCAAGAACTGAACCAATGCTTCACATAAATAAGGTGAGATCAGCATATCAAAGGATTTCCAAGTTAAATGCTATCACAGATTCTTGTTCTTGGTATCTCTGTAAATAATTTAACTTTATGCCATTTCAATTAGGAAAAAATATTTTACCAGGACAAATATAAAAAATAATAGCACTAAGCTGTTGGCATGTTTTTGTTCTTCATAGGCCTGAAGGTTCTCACTGGGTGAGGACAGTTACACTACATACTCTGAATGCTGTTTAAGCAAACACTTGATCCTTGCAAAGCAGGATCTGTAGCAATGAACGGACACACACATCTGCATGGTACTTTGCAGTTTGAAAAACTTTTCACACCTACCCTCATATCTCAGCTTCACCCTCAGTATAACTAATCACTACCATGGGAATGGGTACCAAGCAGTCAGCCTACGTTGAGATGGAAACAATGAAAATTTCCATCTTTAGAAACTACACTGGCTTACTAATCACACACAGAACAGAACTGCTATAAGGACTGACTGCACAGTCCTACACAAACGCTGGGCATTGTTAACACCTGCATCCCTCTGAAAAATCAGATCCTGGGATTGCCCAGTCTGCATTAATGGCTAGACCATACACTGTGCCCTGGGTACATGGGAATAAATGTAGGCCCCTGCCCTACAAATTGGTGTGGGAGAGAGAAATTACTATAAAATATGAGTGGTGTATTACAAGGCCTGATGGGAAGGCAAAAAAGGGCTTACTTCTGAGAACAACAAAAAGTCAAGAGAAGTTTAGCTGAGGAAAGGTAACCTGAACCAAGCCTTGAGGGAAAATTTTGTCAACCCACAAAAACAGGATTCCAGAGCAAGAGAGTTGTAGGCAGGCTGGGAGGTGTTGAATGAAGCCCTCAGTGTTCACAGAATCATGCAACATAAGGGCTCTGCACGCCATACTCAAGTGCAGCTGACCCTGAACAACAGGCTTGAACTGCACAGGCCCACATATACAAGGATTTTTCCCCCATAAATACAGTGCTGTGTTTCTCTTCCTTATGATTTTCTTAACATTTCCTTTTCTCTCATTTATTGTAAGAAGACAGCATATAATACATATAACATACAAAATATGTTAATCGACTATGTTATATTGGTAAGGCTTCTGGTCAACACTAGAATATTAGTTAAGTTCTGGGGGAGTCAAAAGTTATACACAAATTTTCATTGCATGGTAGTTGGGGAGTGAAGCCGAACCCCAGCACAGTTCAAGGGTCAACTGTATTTATTAATAACCAAAAAATCACGTTATTCTTTGGATTAAATGTTATCAGTAATTGACAAAGAAGTAAACACAGCAAAGACTTACCTAAATTCTTTAAATTCTGCAAAGAAACTCTGTCCTCTTCCTCATCACTATTGAGAAAATCAGCTACAGAGTCATCATCATCATCTGAGGAATACAGAACACAATCAACTAATTAGGACTAGAAACAAAACCTAGATGCCAGATTTTAACAACTACTGCAATAGATTAAAAATGTGCACACAAGTGACAATAGCAGGACAAAGTAGGTATAGACAAAACAAAAATGACTTTTCTGGAACTTATAACTGTATCAACATTCCTCTTTTTGGAAAGGGAATGAAAGCAAAAGCAAAGAATTAGTGACTTTAACAAGCACACCCTAGTATTCACATACTTGTTTATTCTATGTGTCTCTGTGGTCTTCTGGACAGGAGCCTGATTTTCCAATTCCTATCACCCCAGGTCCCCTCACTATAGCTCCAGCCCTGTCAGGACCCAAAAAACTAGGTGTTCTATAAAAACCTGCTAACACAGGGGCACCTGGGTGGCTCAGTCGGTTAAGCGGCCGACTTCAGCTCAGGTCATGATCTCTCAGTCTGTGAGTTTGAGCCCCGCGTCAGGCTCTGTGCTGACAGCTCAGAGCCTAGAGCCTGTTTCAGATTCTGTGTCTCCCTCTCTCTGCCCCTCCCCTGTTCATGCTCTGTCTCTCCCTATCTCAAAAATAAATAAAAAACGTTAAAAAAAAATTTTTTTAAAACCTGCTAACATGAATGCCCTGTGCTTTTAGCATGGCCAGAAATTTCTGGCACTGCCTGAACCCAACAAGGAAGTTTCTCAAAAGGCAGAAATAGGCTATCCCCATGCTGTGAATGTTCAGGCAGCAGGAGGGGCTGCTTTCAGAGACTGGCATGGTACATGAAACCCAGGAGATACTGAAGTGTGGATAAATGGATGAGACAGCCCACTCCCACAATAAATCCATAGAGCCCCAGCAGCATGAAGGTGACCTAGGCCAAAGGCAGTCGCCCACCCAAGCCTAGCTCAGGTGAACTGACAGCTCCAGCCAGGCCCATGGCGGGAAACCTGAAGCCATGACTGGAAAAGGATCCTACCAGCAGGGTCCCCCCCCCCCCCAAACCACAGCTACAGGCTTTATCCCCTCTGCCTCTGTCCTCCTTGTTTCTTGCCCTTAACAATACCTTCAGGCTGCTCTATAATACATAACAGGTGCCCCACTCCTGGTGCTCCAGGCTAAGGAAGGTGCTGCTCCTTAATGAAGCCATCGTTCCTGACTCCCTGCCCCAACCCACATCTCTTTCCTTTCAGCTTCTTTTATTTGAAACCTTTTCCTAGGTTGGCTGGTTTGAAATCAACCAACCCACCTTTGTCTTCTGCAGGCTTTATAGTTTTTGCAGTAACAGCTGATCTTTTTCTCTTAATAGGACGAGTTTCAGGGTTGCACTCCTCTGAAAGAGACACAAATCAGGCGCACATCACTTCTACTTTAGCAACAAGGCTGCACCTCTCCACCAAGCCAGCATCTAGGTGGGAAGCTATGTTCAGGGTAAGGGATGTGGGTAGGGATGATGGATGCAAAGGAAATGAGGGATCAAATCACAGGGCAGTATCCAGAAAACAAGCAACCCTGGGCTTGGCAGAGGGTGGAGGAAACAGGTCTTGTGTATCCTGAGGATCTGTCCCCATCCAACTTACTCTGCAGAACCTCACAGGGCTTTCACCAAGATCAAGTGGCACACTGACTTCAATTACCAAACTATTTTCTCAGCAGTTTCAGACACTAAATTTGCATGTGCCACGTGCCAATTACACAGATAAAGTCATCAGGCCCCCATCAAGGGGCTGAGTCTTAGAGATGGCAGTTGGAGAGATGGAGAAAAGTCTGATTTACATCACCTGAGAGGGCCGGGAGACAAAGAGGAGGCACTTTCAGGTGGAAAGAGCATTCCTGGCAGAGGGAAAGGTCTACAGCTGGACCAGACCCCTGAAAGAACAGGGTCAGGAGCAACCACATGGTGATGAGCAACTACCAGTTGATTGACAGGGCAGGCCTGGCAGGAGGCTGGGGCCCACACAAGTGGAGGAAGAGCAAAAGAATACCACAAAGGGAGGTTGGCCTTTCTTCCCAAGACCAGTGTCTCTCATCAAGGGCAAGAACAAAAGGTCTTTAATGGTGTGAGTCTCACACACCACAGGCTGTTTATCTGAGTCAATACCAATTGCCAGAATTGCCCCCCAACCCTCCTCAGCTACTGTAAAACAGAAACAGTGTAACAGTGCGTCTCCCTAGGGAGAGCAATACCCAAGTTAAGAATCACTGGCTTCCTTTCCTAGAGAGGCTGGAGTGTTCAACAAGGGAGTTAATTACTCAAATGTGCATTTCAGGAAAGACCTTGGCGGCAGCCCGGCCACACAGTTGAGAGCTCCAGATTGCTCCAGATTGCCTTAGGGATTCTTGGACCACCCAGGGCTGCACAGCCAGAGCAAAGCCTACCCAACCCGGCTCCACAACCCTATTTCCAGCAAAGCGGTTCTCCTTCTTTCCTATCTTGAACCAAAAAGTTTCCTTTGAAAATGCTCCACGGTCATTAGGGTTAAAAAAAAAAACAGCAGGGGGGAGGGAAGCAGCTTGAAATGGACCTCTGAGTCAGAGTCTGGAAGGGGGGACACGAGAAGCAAAAAACCAATGAGGAACTTTAACAAAAGAGTCAACCCAGCATGCGGTCGCGGCAAAGGGTCCCTGAGGACTGAGAAGAGACCCCGAATTGGAGTTAAAATGTAGACTAATCGCTCCTTATTGTAAACAGATCTACCTCGTTGTTTCTAACAAAACATTTTTGAAGGAAAGAAAACGTTCTCGTTAACCTCAGCAAGAGCAGCTTCTGCGTCAGAATTCTAAGATGAAGAAACTACTAGGGTCGACTCTGTCAGACCAAAGTAGCCCAGTATTTAAAATAAGAAAGAAAAGAAAAGAAAAGAGAAAGTCTATAAAAGAAAAGGCAGGGCAGAAGTTTTCACTGTTCGAAACCCGAGGAAGCATTCACAAGTAGAGGTTCCCCGTGGGACGAGGCAGGAATTGACGGGGGTTGCCCGCACTAGGGGAGTGCCGGGAGCTCAAGCGGGGCGCCGGGGTCTTACCTTTGTGCTTCCGGAAACATCCCACGGAGCAGCTGCAACAACAGAGAACACGACCGCGTCAGCCCGGAAAGCCTCGCGGACCCTCCCGCAGCCCCCGCCGGGTCCCCGAGCCGCCCCGCAGGCTCCACCCGGCCTCCTCCCCCACGACCCCCACTCTTACTAGGGCACACGGCAGGCGGGGCAGCGGTATTTGGGTTTCTCCAAGCAAATCACGCAGACGACAGCGCTACTATTCAGCGACGCCATGGTCGCTCCCCAGCCTCACTCTCACCCGCAAGCGCCAGTCTCTGACGGAAGGTACCACGTGCACGCCCTTTTTTTTTCTGTTTCCTTAACCCGGACCAATCGGCGAGCAGCACTTGCTGGCAGTCAAAAGCAATGGATCGATCCTGCTCATTGCTCCAGTCCTGATAAGTAGACAGTCGATATACTCGATGCGCATCCAGTAGCAGCTTTGGCTTCCAGGATTAAGTCACAGTTGTCGTTGGAGAACTTGCTATGTATCCCTGTCCTGTCCCTAAGGGCAAGTCACTGTTACTCTCCAATTCTGTTGCCCCACATGTAAAAAGAATACGTGGGACTAAATGTCATTTACCTTCTGGCTTGGACTTTCTGAATCTTGCAAGGGCACTGGGTTCTCACCCCCACCCCGGCCCCCCACATCTCGTTTGCTTATGTCTAGCAAATGAGAAGTCCAGACCCTGGCCAATTAGATCCATCGGCTAGATCGAGTGACGTACATGTGCTTTTCCCAGCATAGGCCCTTTTTCTCTCAGGGAAGAAAGATGAGACTTGACAACTGCCAAATGTTTATTGAGCTCCAAGTGACAGCAGTGCACTGCCCAGAGGCTGGGTTGGGGACACCCAGGCAGTAGCAGCCACAGCCTCTTCCCTCTGGGAGTTCAAAGCTTAGACCTAAGGCAGGAGAGAGAGGTGAAAGAGAAGAGACTCTGTCTTAGGGTCCTGCCGGTGTTAGCCTGCACTTGCACAGCCCTGAGAGAGTGCCTCTTCAAATTTCACAACATACACTCTTCACTTGACTCACCCAAGTCACAGCCCTGCGTGGGATATCTTGGTCAGGGAACAGACGAGTAAGGTCTGGCCCAAAGATGGGGACCTGGCCTAATAAGTCTGGATAGGTAAACTGTGATGGGCCTTGAGTGGCACCTCAGGCTTTGGGAATAGACGATCGTGTTTTATTGACAGGCTATGTCTCCTTGAAGCCCTCAGTACTGCCCAGCCTAACCAGGGCTCCCACCCCACATTGTGCAGTGCCCACCTAGGGCCATAAGTCATTCTCACTCCTAAGTGCCTCCTCCCTGTGTTGGCCCATAAGTCCACAGAATCCCACTACTATAGGGCCCCACATGACTGTCATTGTCTTTGTGGATAAATCTGTTATGACCAAAGCAGCTGTTTGAGTCTTGGTTCAAACCCCTCCCTGAATATGTGACTTTTACCCTCTCTGAGGATTCTCACCTATTAGTGTGGATTTTCAGGCCTACTTTCCTGAGCTGTTGAGAAGCAGAGAGAAGACCATGTATAAAAATGTTTGTAATTTGAAGCACTACAAAAGGCTATTTATGTGATACCCAGAGTCTGTAATTTCTGGATCTTGGGTCTGAACCCTATAAATGCAGGTGTCAGGCCCCAAGTCCCTCAAGGTTAGGGTCCTGAACAAAGCTCAGGCCCCTCCAAAAGGGTTCTGCCATCAGCCTCAAAGGGCCACATTTGGGTGGGCAGAACAACTATCCATCCCTCTCTTGGCTTTGCTAAACTCTCCCTGGGACGCTGTCCAGTCCATAGTGCTGAAGTGGCATGGCTCTCTACCTGCCTTGGCATGCAGCTGCCCCTGTGTAGACCAGGACCAGCCTGAAATCCAAGACATGTCTACACTGACCCAATAATCAGAAGCATTCCCTGTATTCTTCCACAGTTGTAACCATTCCAGAACCATTCCAGAAGGTTCACAAGTACCTGAGAAGGCCAGAGATTAGTGATTAGCACACTTGGATCCTGTGCCCTGTCTGGCACCCGGTAGGAACTTGCTGTGTGTGGACATCACCACTGCCCACTCCATATTCTTCCTGTGAGTTGTGTTTGGAGGCTGAGGCCATAAAGAGTCTCCACAGTTTTCAGCATTCAAACCCTTCTCACCCAAATCCAAGCCACGCTGATTCCTCTACCTTCGGATCCAAAGGTGATGACATCAGCAAAAAGAGAGTTTCTGGAATTCCTCCCATGCACATTCTGCCCAGTAAAGACACTCTTCTACTCTGGGAGATCCCCAGCTCTCCCAGACAGCCTCACCCCTCCTGCTCCAATGTCCAGGAAAGGAAGTGACTCAGGCGATGAGGTTGGGGAACACCAGGAGGTCAAGCAAGCCCAGTATGCAAGCCTCTTGGCAATGGCTAGTTCAGAGAAAAACGACACGTATGACTCCAAGCCCAGCAACTACATGTCCACACTGATAAAGCTAAGCTTAGCAGCACCCTGGTTTTCCCTGGACCCCCACCACGCCCATCCTAGCGGCTGTCTAAGGCTGTGTCGCGCCTCCCCGTGCCCGACCTGGAGAGAGGTGAGGTAATAATCAAGGCAGAATGGTTTTCAGAGCTCCACCGCCTGGCAGGCTCTGTCCAGCGCATTCCGGGAACCAAACCCAAAGTCTGGCGCTGTGCGTGGAGGTCCAGGCCCGGCACCCAGCACCGCCAGAGGGCGCTCCAGGCCCACACTAGCCCTGGAGTAGCTGCGCTCCAGCGGAATTGGAGTAAACTCCACCCCATTCCTGGCTGGAGACTAGGCTGTCTCGCAGCACCGGGAAGGGTAAACTCAGGCACTGGCGCGCACCTGGAACACCGCCAAGTGGCAGGAAAGAGCGTGGAGAGCGAGATGCTGAAGCCGGCGACCGGATGGGCAGGAGTGTCTCCTCCACAAAAACAAGGTGCATATCAGCAGAGGTCCCCAAAGGCAACTAGCCTTTGTCCAGGGACAACTTCCAGATGCCTATTGCCCCACGCTTCCTGGCATTCCTATTGGGTGGAGCTGCAAACTGGCCACGCACGTTAGCTGATGAAAGTTTAACCGTACTTCAGGAGCATGGGGTTACTAACTAGGGCCTGAGCCACTGCCCTGCACCTTCCCCAGTGCCATGATGGGGCAGGCAGAGAGATCTAATCGCCCAACATGAGCTACGTGTTGCAGTTGTCAGAGGCGGAGGATCCATAAAGTTGGGCTCCCTGATGCCTTGCCAGATCTTAGTTCTTGCTGCAACTCTAACACCTCTTTCCCTCCCAGGGCATGGGGATCCCAGGGCCAGCACCAGGAGAAGTGTCTGAGATTGACATCTTTAGGGGACCTACTGCCTTGTTCTCATCTGCTCACCTCTGTTTCTCCTCTGGTATTGAAGCAGTTCAGATGTTAAAGTGAGTAGGGTTGTTGGTGGGAGTCAAATAAAGGAGGCCTGAGGTTCAGGTGGAGTGATCAGTTTCCAGCTCTCTGCATGTTATTTTATAGCAGTGAAATGCTATTCATTCCCCAATTCTAGACAGTAACAGTCTGACCTATAGTTAGACTTCAAGGAAAACTTCAAAAGAACAAAAGGGATAAAGAATAATTGCATTATTCCCAGTCCCAGAACCATTGGGAGAGCACAGACAAAAGAAGTTACCATTGTTTTATGAACACACTCATCCTACCACCCAAACCCCACACTTTTCTATTTTTCACACCCTCTCCCACTTGCAGACCCACAAAGATCCCAACCTTAAATTCCCTAACACAAACAGAGATCAAAGGAATCAGGACTTCCCAGCCAGATTCTCCAAGAAGACTCTCAGGACAGGGAATGGATCTGGGGCTTTGCACAAACTTCTTAACCATGTGACAGAGATGCTTAGGAGCTCTCCTCAGTGAGAAGTAGGTAAGAGGAAGTGAGGCCCAAATTTCCCTTCCCCTCTCTTAAAACTAAAGACAAAATAAAGACAAGACAAAAGACAAAAAAAAAAAAAAAAGACAAAAACCATGAGAAACTTTCATTAGCAGATCTGCACAAGAAAGTTATTTGGGCCAAAGGAAAATAATATAAATAGAAATTAAAATCATAATATGATACCACCATACTCTGTACAGAATGACTAAAATTTAAAAGACTGGCAATACCAAGTGCTGGCAAGGAGGCTGCTATGGTCTGAATTTGCATTCCCCCAAATTCATATGTTGAATTCCCAACCCCCAATGTGATGGTATTGGGTGGTAGAGCTTTGGGAGGTGATAAGGTCATAGGATGCTGTGCTCATGAACAAGAGTGTGCCTTTGTATAAGGGACCCCAGAGAGCTCTCTTGCCCTCCTTCCACCTTGTGAGAAAATGATGGTCTGTGAAACAGGAAGCAAATCTGCTTGTGCCTTGCTCTTGGACTTCCCATTCTCCAGAACTGTGAGAAATAAATGTTTGTTGTTTAAGCCACCCAGTCTATGGTATTTTTGTTATAGCAGCCCAAATGTACTAAGTCGGAATTGGTACCAAGAAATGGGGCGCTGCTGTAACAAATACCTAAAAATGTGCAAGCAGCTTTGGAAGTGGGCAATGGGTTGAGGCCAGAAGAGTTTTGAAATGTATGCTAGAAAATGAGATGCCTACATTGCCATGAATGAACCTTTAAAAGGTAATTCTGGTGAGGGCTCAGAAAGAAAACAGGAGAGCTGTGGGAGAAAGCCTCCATCTCCTTAGAGAACCCCTAAGAGGCCATGAACTGAACATTGGTAGACATGTGGACAGTGAAGGCAGTTCTGGTGATGGCACACAGAAATGAGGAGCATGTTATTGGGCACTGAAAGAAAGGTGATCCCTGCTGTAAAGTGACAAAGAACTTGGCTGATTTGTGTTTGTGTGCTGATATTTCATGAAAGGTGTCCACCTTGCAGGTGATGGAACTGGATGTTTAGCTGAAGAGATTTCTTTTTTATTTTTATTTTTTAAATGTTTATTCATTGTTTGAAAGAGAGAGAGAGCATGAGCAGGGGATGGGCAGAAAGAGAGGGAGACACAGAATCAGAAGCAGGCTCCAGGCTCTGAGCTGTCAGCACAACTTGAACCCACAAACTGTATTATTGTGACTTGAGCCAAAGTCAGAGGCTCAACTGACTGAGCCACCCAGGAGTCCTTAGCTGAAGAGATTTCTAAGCAATGTGTGGAAGGTGTGACTCGGATCCACCTAACAGTTTATGGTGAAATGTGAAAAGAAATGACTTAAAGGTATAATTGTTGAGCAGACAAGAGCAGAACTTAAAGATTCTCAGCCTACACATATTGCAAAAAATGAGACACTAGTGATGAGACTAAGTCACCATTTGACCAGGAGGTTAGTGTGGATCAGTCATCTCAATAGAAGCCAGGCGCTATTCTTGAAAAAACACTGGGATGATGGAAGAATGTCCCTGAACACTATTCAGAAATCAGCAGGCTGCTGTGCCCACGACAGGCCCAGAGTACACAGCCCCTAGACAGAAGAGTTTTCAAAGGGTGGGACTGTCTCACTGGTTCAGAGTGGCCAGGATGCTCCCAATCTCCTCAGAGAAACCCCTAACCCCCTCAGAGAGTTTCAGGCAGAGCATCAGCCAAAAGGGATTATTCTCAGTCTTTATAGTTTAATGTTGTTTGCCCTATTCTATTTTGGACTTCCTTAGGACCTGTTACTCCTTCTTTCCTATTTCTCCCTTTTGGAAGTACATTAGTCTGCCTTCTTTGGTCTCTGCCAGTCTGTTTGATCTTATGGTTTCCCTTATAGTGGCCCTGATTTTAATATTTTATATTCTTCCACATCCATCTCCCTGCTACATATATCCATTACCCTATACATGTGCTTCTCACTCAGATGCTGGCTTGGTAGAGAAGTGCAACCCTGTCACTAAAATGGAGAGGACATGTCACCTGAGATCTGTGTCTCTTTCAGTGCAGTGCAACCCTTACACTCCTTCTCCTGTTGAGAAATAAAATTTAGCTGTTACTGCAAAAACTAAGCTAAAGTAGCATCCATATAGAAGGTCCCTTTCTTCCTGTTGTGTCTGCAATTGACAGCAAGTGATAGGGTCTGAGAGCTCTTCCTGCTAGCCTCCCCACTCGATTATAAACAAGGTTTTCTTTTATTAATTCCCACATTTCCCCCTTTCGATCAAGATATTTCTTTGAAAGCATCACTGATCAAGAGTTAAGTTTCTCAGGGCACCTGGCTGGCTCACTTGGTGGAGCATGTGACTCTTGATCTTGGGGATGTGGGTTCAAGCCCCACGCTGGGGCTTAAGTAGAGATTAACTTAAGTAGATATCACTTAAAAATAAAATATTTAGGTCGTATCAAAATAACACCAGCATTCTTCACAGAGCTATAACAAACAATCCTAAAATTTGTATGGAACCAGAAAAGACCCCAAATAACCAATGCAATCATAAAAAAGAAAACAAAAGCTGGAGGCATTAAAATTCCAGACTTTAAGATATATTACAAAGCTGTAAACATCAAGACAGTATGGTGCTGGCACAAAAACAGACATTTAGATCAATGGAACAGAATAGAGAACCCAGAAAGGTATGGCCAACTAATCTTTGACAAAGCAGGGAAGAATATCCAATGGAATAGACAGCCTCTTCAACAAATGGTGTTGAGAAAACTGGACAGCGACATGCAGAAGAACAAACCTGGACCACTTTCTTACACCATACATAAAAATAGACTCAGAATGGATGAAAGACCTAAACATAAGACAGGGGCCATCAAAATCCTAGAGGAGAAAAGCAGGCAAAAGTCTATTTGACCTCAGCCATAGCAACTTCTTACTCAGCATGTCTCTGGAGGCAAGGGAAACAAAAGCAAAAATGAACTATTGGGAACTCATCAAGATAAAAAGCTTCTGGGGGTGCCTGAGTGGCTCAGTCAGTTAGGCATCCAACTTTGGCTCAGGTCATGATCTCTCAGTCCATGAGTTCAAGGCCTGTGTCGGGCTCTGTGCTGTCATGACAGCTCAGAGCCTGAAGTCTGCTTCAGATTATGTGTCTACCTCTCTCCCTGCCGCTCCTCTCTCTCTCTCTCTCTCTCTCTCTCTCTCTCTCTCTCTCAAAATAAACATTTAAAAAAGTAAAATAAAATAAAACAAAATAAAATAAAATAAAAAGATAAAAAACTTTTGCACAGTGAAGGAAACAATCAGCAAAACTAAAAGGCAACTAACAGAATGGGAAAAGATATTTGCAAGTGATAGATAAAGGGTTAGTATCCAAAATTTGTAAAGAACTTATCAAACTGAACACCCAAAAAACAAATAATCCAGTGAAGAAATGGGCAAAACACATGAATAGACCTTCTTCCAAAGAAGACATCCACATTGCTCACCGACATGTGAAAAAATGCTCAACATCACTCATTAGCAGGGAAATACAAATCAAAACCACAATGAGATACCACCTCACACCCGTCAGAATGGCTAAAATGAACAACTCAGGCAACAACAGATGTTGGCAATGATGCAGAGAAAGAAGAATCCTTTGGCACTCCTGGCGGGAATGCAAACTGGTATAGCCACTCAGGAAAACAGTATGGAGGTTCCTCAAAATATTAAAAATAGAACTACTCTATGACCCAGCAATTTCACTACTAGGTATTTATCCAAAGATTACAGGTGTACTGATTCAAAGGGGCACCTGCACCCCAATGTTTATTGCAGTGTTGTAGACAATAGCCAAAGTATGGAAAGAGCCCAAATGTCCATTGACAGATGAATGAATAAAGAAGATGTGGTATATATATATATATACAATGGAGTATTACTAGGCAATCAAAAAGAATGAAATCTTGCCATTTGCAACAACATGGATGGAACTAGAGTGTATTATGCTAAGCAAAATTAGTCAGAGAAAGACAAATATCATACGACTTCACTCATTTTTGTAATTTAAGATACAAAACAGATGAGCATAAGGAAGGGAAGCAAAACTAATATAAAAATGGATGGGGACAAATACAGAAAACAAACTGAGGGTTTCTAGAGGGGTTTTGGGTGGGGGGATGGGCTAAATGGACAAGGGACATTAAGAGGACCCTGTTGGTATGAGCACTGGGTATTATATGTAGGGGATGAATCACTGGATTCTACTTCTGAAATCATTATTGCACCATATGCTAACTAACTTAGATGTAAATGTAAAACAATAAAAAATGTCAAGAAAAAAATAAAAATAAAATAAAATATTTAAGGGTGCCTGGGTGGCTCAGTCAGTTGAGTGTCCAACTGTTGATTCTGGCTCAAGTCATGATCCCAGGGTCATGAGATTGAGCCCTGAGTTGGGCTCTGTGCTGAGGATGGAGCCTGCTTGGGATTCTCAATCTCTCCCTCTGTGCCCCTCCCCCACTCGCACATGCGCTCTCTCTCTCTCTCTCTCTCTCTCTCTCTCCCTGTCTAAAATAAAAATTAAAAAATAAAATACAAGAAAATTGAAACAAACAAACGAAAAAAGAGTTTCTCCATACTTAGTGGTTTGTCCCTCAGGACCAGGAAGAATCTTTCCTGGTTGTCATGTCCTACATCAGAGGCAAAATGCATAGCAATTGGAAACTACTTAAGGCCACATTTGAGTAACAAGGTTAGAAAGGACGACTCTCAGGTCCTTCCCATCTAAACTCCATATCTTCCCAAGGTTGTGTCAGAAATTATCTTGAAGCATTGAGCCAGCATCACCTTATTGGGTATATTATTGGTTTTTGTTTTTTTTTTTAAGTTCTGTAGGCAACAAAATATAAAATTTAAAACAATTATACAAAACAGAAAGAGTAACTTAACAATTCCAAATTGTATCATGGTTCTAAATCAGGGCTCTAGGTCTCAAAGGAGCCAACTGAAATATTTATTGGCACTTATCCAGACTTAGGAAGGAAGGTTCATCCCATGAAAGCAAAGCTGGAGTCGTGTATACTTCCTAAAGTCTCTGCTTAAATCAGCCACAAAAGGTGAATAGTGAATAGTGCAGGAGCACACTGAAAGAACTAACCAAGTGCATTTGGGAAGATACAGGGCAGGTATAAACATGGAACAGTAGCAAATGAACTTTTTGCAAAACAGCAAAACTTCAAAGATGTTTTATTTATTATTTATTTTATTTTATTTTATTTTTAATATATTGTCATATTGGCTTACATACAACACCCAGTGCTCATCCTAACAAGTGCCCTCCTCAGAGCCCATCACCCACTTTCCCCTCTCCCTCACCCCCATCAACCCTCAATTTGTTCTCTGTATTTAAGAGTCTCTTATGGTTTGCCTCCCTCCCTCTCTGTAACTATTTTTTCTCCTTCCCTTCCCCCATGATCTTCTGTTAAGTTCCTCAAAATTTACATATAAGTGAAAACATGATATCTGTCTTTCTCTGACTGACTTATTTCACTTAGCATAATACTCTCAGTTCTATCCACGTTGCTGCAGATGGCAAGATTTCATTCTTTCTCATTGCCAAGTAGTATTCCATTGTATATATAAACCACATCTTTATCCATTTATCAGTTGATGGACATTTAGGCTCTTTCCATGATTTGGCTATTGTTGAAAGTGTTGCTATAAACATAGGGGTACATGTGCCCCTATGCATCAGCACTCTGTATTCCTTGGGTAAATTCCTAGCAGTACTATTTCTGGGTCATACGGTAGTTCTATTTTTAATTTTTTGAGAACCGCCACGCTGTTTCCTAGAGTGGCTGCACCACTTTCTTTCTTTTTTTTTTTTTTAACGTTTTTATTTATTTTTGAGACAGAGAGAGACAGAGCATGAACAGGGGAGGGTCAGAGAGAGAGGGAGACACAGAATCTGAAACAGGCTCCAGGCTCTGAGCTGTCAGCACAGAGCCCGACGCGGGGCTCAAACTCACGGACCGCGAGATCATGACCTGAGCCGAAGTCGGCCGCTTAACCGACTGAGCCACCCAGGCGCCCCTGCTGCACCACTTTCTATTCCCCCCAACAGTGTAAGAAGGTTCCCATTTCTCCACATCCTCGCCAGCATCTATAGTTTCCTGATTTGTTCCTTTTAGCCACTCTGACCGGTGTAAGGTAGTATCTCACTGTGGCTTTGATTTGTATTTCCCTGATGATGAGTGATGTTGAGCATCATTTCATGTGTCTGTTGGCCATCTGGATGTCTTCTTTAGAGAAGTGTCTATTCATGTCTTCTGCCCATTTCTTCACTGGATTATTTGATTTTCAGGTGTGGAGTTTGGTGAGTTTTTTCTAGATTTTGGATACTAACCTTTTGCCCGATATGTCATTTGCAAATATCTTTTCCCATTCTATCAGTTGCCTTTTAGTTTTGTTGATTGTTTCCTTTGCTGTGCAGAAGCTTTTTATCTTCATGAGGTTCCAATAGTTCATTTTTGCTTTTAATTCCCTTGCCTTGGGAGATGTGTCAAGTAAGAAGTTGCTGCAGCTGAGGTCAAAGAGGTTGTTGCCTGCTTTCTCCTCTAGGGTTTTGATGGTTTCCTGTCTCACATTCAGGTCCTTTATCCATTTTGAGTTTATTTTTGTGAATGGTGTAAGAAAGTGGTCTAGTTTCATTCTTCTACATGATGCTGTCCAGTTCTCCCAACACCATTTTCTAAAGAGACTGTCTTTTTCCATTGGATACTCTTTCCTGCTTTGTCAAACATCAGCTGGCCATATATTTGGGGGTCCAATTCTGGGTTATATATTCTATTCCATTGGCCTATGTGTCTGCTTTTGTGCCAGTACCATACTGTCTTGATGATTACAACTTTATAGTAGAGGCTGAAGTCCGGGACTGTGATGCCTCCTGCTTTGGTTTTCTTCTTCAGTATTACTTTGGCTATTCGGGGTCTTTTGTGGTTTCATACAAATTTTAGGATTGTTTGTTCTAGCTTTGAGAAGAATACCAGTGCAATTTTGATTGGGATTGCATTGAATGTGTATATTGTTTTGGGTTGTATTGACATTTTAACAATATCTATTCTTCCAATCCATGAGCATGGAATGTTTTTCCATTTCTTTGTATCTTCTTCAGTTTCCTTCATAAGCTTTCTACAGTTTCCAGCATACAGATATTTTACATCTTTGGTTAGGTTTATTCCTAGGTATTTTATGGTTCTAGGTGCAATTGTAAATGGGATTAGTTTCTTTATTTCTTTTTCTGTTGCTTCATTGTTAGTGTATAAAAATGCAACTGCTTTCTGTACATTGATTTTGTACCCTGCTACTTTGCTGAATTCATGTATTAATTCTAGGAGTCTTTTGGTGGAGTCTTTTGTAGAGTATCATGTAGTCTGCAAAAAGTGAAAGTTTGACTTCTTCTTTGCCAATTTTGATGCCTTTTATTTCATTTTGTTGCCTGATTGCTGATGCTAGCACTTCCAACACTATGTTAAACAACAGTGCTGAGAGTGGACATCCCTGTCAAATTTCTGATCTCAGGGGGAAAACTCTCAGTTTTTCCCCATTGAGGATGATATTAGCTGTGGGCTTTTCATATATGGCTTCTGTGATGTTTAAGTATGTTCCTTCTTCCTGGCTTTCTTGAGGATTTTTATTAAGAAAGGATGCTGAATTTTGTCAAATGCTTTTTCTGCATCTATTGACAGGATCATATAGTTCTTTTCTTTTATTAATGTGATGTATCACATTGATTAATTTGTTAATATTGAGCTGGCCCTGCAGCCCAGGAATGAATCCCACTTGATCATGGTGAATATTCTTTTCATATGCTGCTGAATTCAATTTGCTAGTATCTTGTTGAGAATTTTTGCATCCATGTTCATCAGGGATATTGACCTGTAGTTCTTTTTTGTGGGGTTTCTGTCTGGTTTGGGAATCAAAGTAATGCTGGCTTCATAGAATGAGTCTGGAAGTTTTCCTTCCCTTTCTATTTTTTGGAAGAGCTTGAGAAGGATAGCTTTAAATGTCTGGTAGAATTCCACAGGAAAGCGATCTGGTCCTGGACTCTTATTTGTTGGGAGATTTTTTTTTGAAAAAAAAAATATATGAATATATGAAATATATATGAATATATGAAATTTATTGTCAAATTGGTTTCCATACAACACCCAGTGCTCATCCCAAAAGATGCCCTCTTCAATACCCATCACCCACCCTCCCCTCCCTTCCACCCCCCCATCAGCCCTCAGTTTGTTCTCATTTTTTAAGAGTCTCTTATGCTTTGGCTCTCTCCCACTCTAACCTCCCTTTTTTTTTTCCTTCCTCTCCTCCATGGTCTTCTGTTAAGTTTCTCAGGATCCACATAAGAGTGAAAACATCTGGTATCTGTCTTTCTCTGTATGGCTTATTTCACTTAGCATAACACTCTCCAGTTCCATCCACGTTGCTACAAAGGGTCATATTTCATTCTTTCTCATTGCCACATAGTACTCCATTGTGTATATAAACCACAATTTCTTTATCCATTCATCAGTTGATGGGCATTTAGGCTCTTTCCATAATTTGGCTGTTGTTGAAAGTGCTGCTATAAACATTGGGGTACAAGTGCCCCTATGCATCAGTACTCCTGTATCCCTTGGGTAAATTCCTAGCAGTGCTACTGCTGGGTCATAGGGTAGGTCTATTTTTAATTTTTTGAGGAACCTCCACACTGTTTTCTAGAGTGGCTGCACCAGTTTGCATTCCCACCAACAGTGCAAGAAGGTTCCTGTTTCTCCACATCCTCTCCAGCATCTATAGTCTCCTGATTTGTTCCTTTTGGCCACTCTGGCGTGAGGTGGTATGTGAGTGTGGTTTTGATTTGTATTTCCCTGATGAGGAGAGATGTTGAGCATCTTTTCATGTGCCTGTTGGCCATCTGGATGTCTTCTTTAGAGAAGTGTCTATTCATGTCTTCTGCCCATTTCTTCACTGGATTATTTGTTTTTTGGGTGTGGAGTTTGGTGAGCTCTTTATAGATTTTGGATACTAGCCCTTTGTCCAATATGTCATTTGCAAATATCTTTTCCCATTCCGTTGGTTGCCTTTTAGTTTTGTTGATTGTTTCCTTTGCCGTGCAGAAGCTTTTTATCTTCATGAGGTTCCAATAGTTCATTTTTGCTTTTAATTCCCTTGCCTTTGGGGATATGTCAAGTAAGAAATTGCTACTGCTGAGGTCAGAGAGGTTTTTTCCTGCTTTCTCCTCTAGGGTTTTGATGGTTTCCTGTCTCACATTCAGGTCCTTTATCCATTTTGAGTTTATTTTTGTGAATGGTGTGAGAAAGTGGCCTAGTTTCAATCTTCTGCATGTTGCTGTCCAGTTCTCTCCGCACCATTTGTTAAAGAGACTGGGGAGATTTTTGATAACTGATTAAATTTCTTTACTAGTTATGGATCTGTTCAAATTTTCTATTTCTTCCCATTTGAGTTTTGGTAGTGTGTGGGCATTTAGGAATTTGTCCATTTCTTCCAGGTTGCCCAGTTTGTTGGCATACAATTTTTCATAGTATTCTCTGATAATTTCTTGTATTTTTGAGGGATTTTTGTAATAAATCCATTGTCATTCATGATTTTATCAACTTGGGTACTCTCTTTTTTCCTTTTGGCTAGAGGTTTATCAATTTTGTTTATTTTTTCAAAAAACCAACTCTTAGTTTCATTGATCTGTTCTACTGATTTTTTTATTCTATGCTGTTTATTTCTGCTCTGACCTTTATTATTTCTCTTCTTCTGCTGGGTTTGTAGGTTCTTTATTGTTCTGCTTCTAGTTCCTTTACATGTGCTGTTAGACTGGGATTTTTCTTGTTTCTTGAGATAGGCCTGGACTGCAATGTATTTTCCTCTTAGGACTGCCTTTGCTGCATCCCAAAGGGTTTGGACTGTTGTGTTTTCATTTTCATCTGTTTCCATATATTTTTTAATTTCTTTAATTTCTTCTTTAATTGCCTGGCTGACCTATTTGTTCTTTAGTAGGATGTTCTTTAACCTCCATGAATTTGGAGGTTTTCCAAACTTTTTCTTGTGGTTGATTTCAAGTTCCATAGCATTGTGATCTGAAAGTGTGCATGGTATGATATCAATTCTTTTATATTTATTAAGGGCTATTTTGTGACGCACTATGTAATCTATCTTGGAGAATGTTCCATGTGCACTTGAGAAGAATGTATATTTTGCTGCTTTAGAATGGAAAGTTCTAAATATATCTGTCAAGTGCATCTGGTCCAGTGTATCATTCAGGGCCATTGTTTCTTTCTTGATTTTCAGTCTAGATGATCTATCCATTGCTGTAAGTGTCTATTTCAGCAATTACCACATTCTTACCAATAAGATTGCTTATGTTTGTGATTAATTGTTTTATATATTTGGGTGCTTAGAATTCGGTGCATAAACATTTATAATTGTTAGCTCTTCCTGATGGATAGACCCTGTAATTATTATATAATGCCATTCTTCATCTTTTGTTACAGCCTTTAGTTTAAAATCTAGTTTCTCTGATATAAGTATGGCTACTCCAGCTTTCTTTTGACTTCCAGTATCATGGTAGATGGTTCTCCATCCCCTCACTTTCAATCAGAAGGTGTCCTCAGGTCTAAAATGGGTCTCTTGTAGACAGCAAATAGATGGGTCTTGTTTTTTATCCATATGATACCCTCTGTGTTTTTATTGGAGCATTTATTCCATTTACATTCAGTGTTATTACTGAAAGATATGAGTTTAGAGTTATTGTGTTATATGTAGGTTTCATGCTTGTAGATATCAGTCTCTTGTCCTTTGTGGTCTGAGTGAAAACTCAGAATCCCCCTTAGGATCTTTTATAGGGCTGGTTTATTGATGAATTCCTTCAGTTTTTGTTTGTATGGGAAAACCTTTATCTCTCCTTCTATTCTGAATGACAGGCTTGCTGGATAAAGGATTCTTGGCTGCATGTTTTTCCTATTCAGCTCATTGAAACTTTCCTGCCACTCCTTTCTGGCCTGCCAAGAGTCAGTAGATAGGTCTGCTACTACCCTTATGTGGTAACTACCCTTGTAGGTTAAGGCCTGTTTGTCCCTAGCTGCTTTCAGAATTCTCTCTTTATCTTTGCATTTTGCCAGTTTCACTATGATATGTCATGCAGAAGATGGATTCAAATTATGTCTGAAGGGAGCTCTCTGTGCCTCCTGATTTCAGTGTTTGTTGCCTTCCCCAGATAGGGGAAGTTCTCATCTATGATTTGTTCAAGTACATCTTCAGCCCCTTTCTCTCTCTTCTTCTTCTGGAACTCCTATGATACAGATATTGTTCCGTTTCATTGAATCAGTTCTCTAATTCTCCCCTCGTGATCCAGAATTTTTTATCTCTTTTTCTCAGCTTCCTCTTTTTCCATTTTATCTTCTAATTCACCTATTCTCCTTTCTGCCTCTTCAGTCCTTGCTGCGACTGCCTCTATTTTATTTTGCACCTCATTTATAGCATTGTTAAATTCATCATGACTATTTTTTAGTTCCTTGATCTCTGTAGCAATAGATTCTCTGCCATCTTCTATGCTTTTTTCAAACCCAGAAATTAATCTTATGACTATTATTCTAAATTCTTGTTCAGTTATATTGTTTATATCTGTTTTGAGCAATTCTTTAGCTGTAATTTCTTCCTGGAAATTCTTTTGAGGAGAATTTTTCAGTTTTATCATTTTGGCTAGTTTTCTGTCCCTTCTGTGTTTTAAAAGCTTTTTATGTGCCCTGCACCTGCAAACACTACTATATTGAAGAGGGGTCATACACTGTCCAGGTCCTGGCCCTTCAGGAGATGTTTTTGGGGGAGTGTTATTTGCTCTCTATTTGTTGTGGCTTTGGTTACTTTATCTCCCTACTCGTAGTGATGTTTTGGACCCTCCACAAACCAGTGTGCTTTGATTTTTTTGTTGAAGTAGCCCTGGAAAGGAAAACAAACAAACAAAAAATAAACTGAAAACAAAAACACACAAACAAACAAACAAACAATAACCAAAAACACCAACTACAACAGGGTGGAGGCGGTGCTGATGGAAGAGGTCTTATCCAATACAAAGAGAGAAATGACAGGGGTGGGGGGAAAGAAAGAATAAAAATTGGCCAGAGAAACTATACTGCTTAATCCAGAGAAAGAGAAAGGAAAATAAAGGAGGAGGAGAAAGAGAAAAAGAAAAAGAAAATAAAGTTATTCAGAGAAACTATACAGCTTAATCCAGAGAGAGAATGGAGAATAAAGAAGGGGGTGTGGAACATGTATCAAGAGAATGGTCTAAATACGTCTGCTTAAACAAACAACCAGAATAACCAGACTGGAGGAGGGAAGAAATAAGAAGGAGAAAAGGAAGGAGTAATGTATCTATATAATAAGAATTGTCCTAGTGTTAAACCAGGCAATGCAACACCGCTTCTCTGGAGGAGGGGCCATTTGGTTCCTCAGTGTCTATCCCATTCCAGTAGATACACAGTTCCCCGTCATGGAGGTGAAAGGTTTGGTGCAGGTGAGTCCAGCCTCTGCTATGGGTCTCACTGTCCAATCCCTGAGGCCCCACCTTGGTGGTTATGGGGAGAAAAATGGCAATCCTCCAGTCTCTCCTCCACAGACCCGGTGTCCCAAACCACTCTGTTCAAGCTGTCCTCACTGTGCCACGGGCATAAATGAGGCAGTTTGTCTCGCTCCCCTGATTTCCATGCCTGGCACTTGGGATTCAAACTCTCACTCTGCACATCCCAGCAATTGGGAAGTGTCTCTCTGTGCCACCTGATATGTAGTCCCTGGCTGGTGGGTGCAGGCAGGCTTTGTCCTATCCCACAGCACTCCAGGGAGGGGATTGCTTGCTCCTACTGTGGACTGCACCCCTGATCTAGCCATCAAGCCCCGGGATGCCTCCCCTCCTCCCCGGTGCACAATCTGGGCAGCAGGCCTCAATCCAGAGCAAACCCCATAGTTAGAGATTGGATCTTTCTCCACCCCCGTCCAAGGTTTTTCTCTTGTCCAGATACAGTCCTATGCTTCTCCAGCCACTCTTTCTCTTCCCTTTGTCTCTCCAGAGAAGCAGATCCCTTCCTTCCATTCATCTTATCTCTCCCAGTTCGCAATCATGAATCTATGACCCATCAGGTTGTCCCAGTGGATCCCTGGACATCCAACTGTCTCTTTTCCTCCCAGACTCTTGAGATTCAAAGTCCTTTGGCTTCAACACTTCTTTTTGAGAGAAGAGAGAAGTTTTGATCCCCCTACTTCTCTGCCATGTTGGCCCCTCCCCCTCCAAAGATTTTTTTAAATTTTTTAACATTTATTTATTTTTGAGAAACAGAGTATGAGCAGGGGAGGGGCAGAGAGAGAGAGGGAGACACAGAATTCGAAGCAGGCTACAGGCTCGGAGCTGTCAGCACAGAGCCTGACACAGGGCCCAAACTTACAAACCACGAGAT
This sequence comes from Panthera pardus, assembly GCF_024362965.1. Lineage (NCBI taxonomy): Eukaryota > Metazoa > Chordata > Mammalia > Carnivora > Felidae > Panthera > Panthera pardus. The sequence goes on along the minus strand of NW_026526876.1, from coordinate 49,047,506 downwards.
CATGACCATAGCCGAAGTTGGACACTTGACTGACTGAGCCACCCAGGTGCCCCCAAAGACGTTTTAAAGTACTATTGTTGTCTCAAAAAAAACTGTTTAGAACCAAATGTGTTATCAATAATACAGTCCCTAAAGATGTAAATTCAGAAACCATGAATTTCAATAAGAATCCAGAGTTAGATAATAGTTCCCATGAAAGAAGACTTTTGTGAATTCAGAACCTTGTAACCCTTCAGAAAAGGCAAGTAAAAAATAATTTGTCACAGGATCATGAGACTGTTTCCAAAAGGCCATAATCATAGAAGAGGTTTGTCCTTTTGGTAAGGGTTTTGGGAAACTTGGACAAGGACATTTTTTTGCCACAAAAGAGATAGAAGAAGCAACAGTGAAAAAAGGGTATACAGGCCAAGTCTGGACATGTTGGCAGAACTGTATCTGTTTCAATTCCTGGAAATATTTACTCTCATTGTCACCAGATGGCAGGTCCAGTCAAGGTTTTGTGTTTTCTTTACATGTGTCATATGCATCCATGAGTCTATTCCCTGGAGTTTGGTGGCACAAGGGATGGCAAACAGTTCCAAAAAAGGGTCTTTCCAGTGAAGTTGAAGAGTCTTTCTGGAAGTGTCTTTCTTTCCTTCCTTCCTTCCTTCCTTCCTTCTTCCTTCCTTCCTTCTTTCCTATTTTTTTAAAAATGTTTTTAACAGAAACTCTTTATTTTCTTTTTTAAGTAAATTCTACACCCAATGTGGGGCTCAAACTCACAACCCCAAGATCAAGAGTTGCATGCTCTACCAACTGAACCAGCCAGGTACCCTGGAGGTATCTTTTCTAGTAGACTAAATCCCCAGGTTGCAAGGTGTGATACTTTAGGTCATCTTCTCCAGGGAGTGCATGGTGAAAAGACTGTTCTATCAAAACACAATTGTTGTTGTTGTTGTTTTTTTTTAAGTAGCCTTTAACAACACAGGGCTTGAACTTACAACCCTAACACCAAGAGTTGCATGCTCTACCAACTGAGTCAGTCAAGTGCCCCAAAGAATGGTTATTTTTAATATGAGCAATTAGGTCTTTACAATATTGAAGTATATCTCCTTTATCAATAGTGGATCAAAGGAGGCAAGGGCCAAGTGTATTGGACATCTTGTTCCAAGGGGGTAGATCTGAGATATATAAGAACCAATGGCAATGCTTTCAGCCAAAGTGTTTGGAGGGGCTTTAACAAGTTTTGCCAATTGAGTCCTAATAGTGTCTTTAGTGTGTTCAACTAACCCTAAGGATGGAAATGGTATACACAATGAAAACACAATGAAAAAGTTGTAAAACTGACCAAATAGCACAGAATTGTGAAAGCACCTGATTGGTAAAATAGGCTCCCTAATTACTATACAGTTTGAGAGGGGTTCCCCAGGAAGGGATAATCTTTTCCAACAGAAAAAGCATTGGCCTGTCTACAAGAGAAATATTTTGTACAGTGAGAACACATACAAACCATGACTAAAACATATTTATTCAACATATTATGAAATATTGAGAGAGGAAGTTGTATGAAATCCATTTGTGTGAAAAGATTTCCCTGGACTGTACTTTGGAAAGGTGGAGAAAGTGAGGTAGCCACTTTTTGCAGCCTTATTAACTTTCCCCCACAAATACTAGTTTATGAATGCTATCAGTTTGTCAGGTGATCAATGGGTCAGTGCATGTACAATGGTAAGTACTGGGGATTTTAGAATTTCTGGTAGGGCCAGATTGTTATTTGGTTGAAATCAGAGTGCTCTTTTATTAAGGCAACAATTATTAAATTTCTAATTAAAATTTTCCCTTTCTGGGACAATTCTGGGATGTCTCTTGTCAACTTTTTCAAAATATCATTTGGGATAACATGCCCTTGAACCATGACAGAGGTTTGGCTGTTGGCTTCCTTGAAAGCAGCATTTTTGATGGAAATATCAGCAAGGTAGTTTACTTTGGCCTCCAAGGAGTTGAGTCTGGAATGCCCAGGAATCTTAATAATATCACCAGAGCAACTGGAAAAAGTACAGCATCCAAGGGGCAACTGGGTGGTTCAGTTGATTAAGTGTCCAACTCTTGATTTAAGCTCAGGTCATGATCTCACAGTTCATGGGTTAGAGCCCCCTGTCAGCCTCTGTGCTGACAGCATGGAGCCTGTTTCAAATTCCCTGTCTCCCTCTCTCACTGCTTTCCCCCCCCCTCTTTAAAAAATAAATAAATAAGCATTTAAAAATATATGGCATCCAATAAATTTTTGGACATAGGAGCCATTTTAAAATTCTCTTCCCTGGGTTCCTTGGTGGCTAAGCTGTTTAAGCATCCAACTCTTGATTTTGGCTCAGGTCCTAATCTCATGGTTTCTTGAGTTTGAGTTCAGTGTTGGGCTCAGAGCCTGCTTAGGATTCTTTCTCTCTCTCTCTGCCCCTCCCTCGCATGCTCTCTGTCTCTCTCAAAATAAATGAATAAACTTTAATTTTTTAATGTTTATTTATTTTTAAGAGAGAGAGAGCTAGACAGAGTGTGAGCAGGGGAGGGGCAGAGAGAGAGGGAGACACAGAATCCAAAGCAGGCTCCACACTCTGCACTGTCAGCACAGAGACTGACATGGGGCTTGAATTCATGAACCATGAGATCATGACCTGAGCCAAAGTCAGACCCAACCAACTGAGTCATCCAGGCACCTCTAAATAAACTTTAAAAAATAAAAATAAAAAATAAAATTCTATTCCTATTGGAAGTAAGGATATCTTATTGTTTCCATAATGTTCCAAAGCCATGAGCTACCCCAAAGGCATACCAACAATCAGTATAAATATTTGTAATTTTACCCTTGGCTACAGTCCAAGCTTCAGTAAGGACATTTAATTCAGCCTGTTAAAGGGTGCCTGGGTGGCTCAGTCAGTTAAGCGACTGAATTTGGCTCATAATCTCACAGTTTGTGAGTTCAAGCCCTGCATCAGGATCTATGCTGCCAGTTCAGAGGCTAGAGCCTGCTTCAGATTCTGTGTGTGTCTCTCTCCCCCTCCCCTGCTCATGCTCTGTCTCTCTCAAAAGTAAATAAACCTTTAAAAAATTTTTAATTCAGCCTGTTGGGCTAAAGTACCAAAAGGTAAAGATATTGTCTCAATTACTTCCAAAGGAGTTACAATAGCATACTCAGCACAACATTCATCCTTTAAATAAGAACCATCAGGAAACTATGAATAATCTGCATTTGTTAGAGTTTTCTGTAAATTTCCAAGGGGAATCAAAAAGTAGTCGGTCAGTGTTAAGTTGTGAGGGGTTTCATCTGGGTCCAAATGTAGTTCTCATTCCCAGATCAAGTATTCCCTAAGTATTGAACCTGAATTTGAGCAAACTACATATTTTTCTTTGGAGACTTTATGTCCCTTTAAGGCCAAGAGTTTTAACAGGTGGATGCTGTCTTCCTGTGAAGAGGATTGAGAAGGGGAAGAGAGAAGCAAATCATCTACTCTCTGCAACCAAGTGGAGCTTGCAGAAATCTATCATCCAAATCAGCTTTTAAGATTTGTGAAAAGTAAGGACTCTGTGAAACCCTGGGGCATGCTGTCTATATATATATATATATATATATATATATATATATATATATATATATCTTTCCATATATCTTTCCAAGTGTAAGCAGAAAGATATTGGCTATCCTTATCAACTGGAATACTAAAAAGTCACTGCATACATCAATCACAGTGAAACATTTGCTTTCAGTGGGAACAGATGTCAGTAGCATGTGGGATTTCGGAACAACAGTGTGCCCAGAGATAGCAATGTTATGTATTACTCAAAGGTCCTCCATCCTCAGCCACTGGGTTTTCTCAGTAAGAGTATCAGAGGGACTACCGTAGGCCTTAAGTCTAAGGCCTTAAGACTTGTAATCTTCTATTACGAGCTTGATGCCTTAAAAGGCTTCATTATTTTTAGGGTATTGATTAATGCTGGAGAAAGTCTTTGAGGAATACATTTGAATCTTTTCATTTGCAAGTTTATTTACTTTAATAAAGAGAGAAAGAGAGGCAGAGAGAGGGAGAGAGAGAATCCCAAGCAGGCTCCATGCTCAGCACAGAGCCAGATGCAGGGCTCAATCCCATGACAGCAAGATCATAACCTGAGCCAAAATCAAGAGTCAGACACTTAACTGACTGAGCCACCCAGGTTCCCCTGGGTGAATCTATTTGAATCTTGATTGGAGGTGCATTGTGGATTCTGCCAAAATCAGTTGGGGTTTTTGCCCATAAAGAGGATGGTAGCTGATACAATAGGAATAAATGATCGGTGTCCCCAGACTCAGCTACAATGCTATCAGAGATGGAGCAAATAAAAGACGTTGAAAAGCCATTTAATTCCTCTGGTTGGGGGGTGCTTGGGTGGCCCAGTCAGTTAAGTGTCCTACTTCAGCTGAGGTCATGATCTCGCAGTTCATGAGTTGTTCAAGCCCTGCATCTGACTCTCTGCTGTCAGCAGGGAGCCCACTTCATATCCTCTGTTTCCTTTTCTCTCTGCCTCTCCCCTGCTCATGTTCTATCTTTCTCTCAAAAATAAGTAAAGATTTAAAAAAATGTTTAACTACTACCATCAAATTCTAAAATTAATTCCCCCTTCAGGGAGAAATTCTGGCATGATACTTTTCTAAGAAATATCAGCCCAATAAATGAATAGGGGCAGAGTAAGGAGAAAAGGATGCGTATCTCTCAAAGGATCTAGAAAAAAGGAAATAGGTTCAGTGACAAGAACCTGTTGAAGTTTATTAGAGACCCCCACTCCTTGAAATGTTTTAGTAATCCAAGCCTTCACCTTTATCTCCACAGATGTTTCAGACACAATGTGGCAAATTCCTTGTGGAAAGACAAATTGACATTAGCTTACTGCCAAATGGTTGTTTGCAAACATTTTGAGATTTTGGTATAATGAAGGTAGAGCACATAAAAGAGTATATCACTTGGTAAAGTTTTCTTTATTAAAAACTAAGGTTTGGTCCACTTTCAAAAGTAACTATGTGCCAAATCCCTACTTCGTCCCCAGCCAGAATTTCAAATCACATTTCATTCTGGTTTTGTTTAGGTGATCACACCGTTCTCTTCCTAAGTGCTCATGGGGAGTCTGTAAAGAGGTATCATAAAATGTCATGGGGGGAAATTACACAACAATTAGAAAAACTTTAAAAAGTACCTAAATTTTAAAAAAATTGAGTATCTAAATAATGGAAAGTTAATCCTGTGTACTAAAAATACCAATTATCCCCTAATTTATCTAAACATTCAAAGAAATTCTTTTTTAAAAAAAATGTCTAGTTATTTATTTTGAAAGAGCAAGCAGGAGTGGGGCCAAGAGAGGGGAGAGAGAGTCATAAGCAGGCCCTGCATCACCAGCACAGAGCCCGGTGCCAGTCTCGATCCCATGAACCATGATATCATGACCTGAGTCAAGATCAAGAGTCAGATGCTTAACAGACTGAGCCACCCAGGCACCCTAATATTCAAAAAAATTCTATTTAAAATGACCCCCATCAAAAGTTTCTGGCTAAATAGGTCTTCATTGAATGGATCTGTGTTTTCTAAGCAGGATTTGACTTGATAAATCGAGTCACACTTTAGGCTTTGAGTTCAGGGATGGTGTGGGTGAAGCTCAGTAATCACAGCCTTTAATGGGAGGGACAGAGGCCAGGAAGAGATGCAGCCTTAGTATAGGTCCTGGGAGTAGTGGGGCCCTAAGACAACTCCCAGAGGACAGGCTGTGGTGTGGATGGAATCCCATATACATGAGGAATGTGAGGCCTAGAGAAGTTCAGTGACTTGCCTGAAGTCACCCAGCTTCCAGTGGCAGAACCAGCCTTCTGACTCAGTTCTGTCTGGTGCTGAGTCTCCCCCATCACCTCCTTGAGCCAAACAGTTGGATACTCACTCTGCTATGCATAGTTGGGGAAAGCAGCAGCCATGTGCAGCCTCCAGCTGTGTTTCTGAATTAACCAAGAAGTAGCTGCTAACAGAAAAAGGAGAAAAATAGAAATGTCATGAGAGGTGTTTTGTATCTGTCCCTAAACTGACACCAGTATTACTGTAAAGGTTTGAATATATTATCCTTCTTCATAAAGGTTAAATTTTAAAGTCAGCACAAAAAAAGTCAGAAATTACCTTGAAAACCAACCCTCAACCCATAGCTTGGAGAAATGCCTGCATGAGTAAGAGGCTGGGGGGCTGAGAATGTCTAAGTGCCCAGCAGAGTCTCATCTTCATCCCAGGCTCGGCCCAGGACACTCAGGGAACAGAAGGGAACTGGATTGGCCTGAGCCTGTTGTAATTCTTTCTCTGTCTCTCCTTCCCTCACTGCCATTTCTTCTGTATTTTACTTTGGTTCCAGGGCCCTCAGCTGAATCTATCTGTAACTTCTCAAAGCTCCAGTTGAAAGCAGTGGGACACCACTGAGGGTCGAGGCCCCACATTTCCCTGAGCCCTGAGACCCCTGCCCTGGGAGTGCTACATCCCCCACCCTGATTCTTCAGGTGACATTCAGACATTTCCCAAATGCTTGTGAACTGGATCATGTCACATGGCACTATAGCAGGAGTGGTTTCATCTGGTCAACAAATGTGGCTGCTCCTCTAGTTAGGAGAAGAGAGGTTGTAGTATGGCCTCCTTGGGATTTGGGGGCCATCCAGGGGCAAGAGATGACAGCCCCTCAGTGCACAGCTGCCTGCATTTGCCTCCTTCATCCCCTTGCCCAGCCTCGAGGAACTGGCTCTGGCCCCCTCAACACTCCAAAGGCCTCTCCCACTATTCCTGCCTCTACCCATTTCCATTCTTCCCTTTGGACATTTTCTTTCTTTTTCTTAATGTCCTAATTACAATAGTTTTATTCCTTGTATTTATTTTCTTCTGTCTTTAGTTTTTATTTCTCTTTTTACATTTTATTTTATATTTTTACTTTTATTTAATTTATTTTTAAAATTTACATCCAAGTTAGTTAGCATATAGTGCAACAATGATTTCAGGAGTAGATTCCTTAATGCCCCTTACCCATTGAGCCATCCCCCCCCCCCACAACCCCTTCAGTAACCCTCTGTTCTCCATATTTAAGAGTCTCTTATGTTTTGTCCCCCTCCTTGTTTTTATATTATTTTTGCTTCCCTCCCCTTATGTTCATCTGTTTTGTTTCTTAAAGTCCTCATATGAGTGAAGTCATATGATACTTGTCTTTCTCTAATTCACCTTAGCATAATACCCTCTAGTTCCATCCATGCAGTTGCAAATGACAAGATTTCATTCTTTTTGATCGCCAAGTAATACTCCATTGTATATATATACCACATCTCCTTTACCCATTCATCCATCGATGGACATTTGGGCTCTTTCCATACTTTGGCCATTGTCAATAGTGCTGCTATAAACATTGGGATGCATGTGTCCCTTCAAAACAGCATACCTATATTTCTTGAATAAATACCTAGTAGTGCAATTGCTGGGTCATAGGGTAGTTCTATTTTTAATTTTTTGAGGAACCTCCATACTGTTTTCCAGAGTGGCTGCACCAGTTTGCATTCCTACCCTTTGGTCATTTTCTAAGGAGCTCAGGATCTGGCCATTCTGAGGAGTCTTGTAATCCCACTTGTGACTGTGCCCTGGACTTGCCTGTAACCTCCATTGCTGTGGGTCCCCCTGAGCAGGGTGGCAAAGACTGCTTGGTGGCCAGCAGGATGATTCCTTTTAACCTGGGGTCCTAAGCTTTCTGGTGAATGCTTATGAGGGCTGGTGGGCCCACCACTCACTGTCTCTATGTAGAAGTAAGAGGACGATGAGAACTGCCAGCTCTGTGAAGGCACAGTGGACCCCACTGCCTGCCCTCCTATATTCATGGGACCCACTCGCTTGGACTTGGAATTTACCTGAGCACTCTGACTGTATTTAGCTTCCCAGTGCCTGTGGGCAGGCAGAGGTTGCAAAAGGGGAGACTGCAGATGATAAAAGCAACAAAATCCATTACAACAAGAACTGAGGTTCTGGGCTCTTAGGCAAGAGACACAGAAGGGCTCTTAGACAACGGACACAGAACAGGAAAGCAAACCATGAAGAGCACAGAAGAAAAGAGAGGTGGGGGGGGGAAGAGAGAGTAAAAGTGATAAAACTGTGCCCAAGGTAGGAGAAAAGCAAAGCAGAATTGTCTCCACAGGGCCTTAGGGGTAAGGCTGTGTGGGTGTCTCACTATGTGTAGAAAGGACCCACTTCCTCTTTCCAAGCCCCCTGCCAAGAATCTGGTCCCCCTGAAGGGAGACCACATGGCTGAAAATGGTCAGTGGTGGTCAGGAAGTGGTAGGGGGATAATTCAGCTCCCTCCCTAACTCCAGTCCCTGAATTAGAGCTATATACTGATTTAGGGGCTAGAGTTGTTTTCCTCCCCTGGTTGGGCACCTCCTCTGACAGAGTTGTGTGGTGGGTTACCTGCCTTCTGATGGATGCAAACAACCTGTCCCACAGGCTCATTGAGGAGATGAAAATCATGAGATCCAGGCTCCCTCAGTGTCCCCACTAAACACCACTCCAGTTTAATCCCCACCTACCCCATCTTGCACAGGCTGATTAGTCATGGGGCTATGGCTCCCAACAATGCCCATTGACCTGACTTTTTCACAGACTACTTGTGTGTAAGACGTGTACAACTTATTTTCAAATAGTTCAAAACAAGAGTGATAATAACAATTGTGTGTGTGTGTGTTTACTCAAGAGACTGAGAAACAGAGAAGGAGGGAGAGAATGAAAGCAGAGTATAGTAGAATGTTGGCAAAATACTACCAATAGCTGAATATGAGCAATGGGTTTACTGAAGTTCTTTGCTCCACCTTCTCCAGTAAATTTCAAAGTATTTCAAAATAATAAGTTTAAAAATTAGCATAGTTTTTAAAAAGTGCCCTTTCCTGGGGAGCCTGGCTGGCTCAGTTGGTTAAGCACCAGACTCTTGATTTCGGCTCAGGTCATGATCTCATGTTTCATGGGATGGAGCCCTGTGCTCAGGCTCTGCCCTGACAGTGAGGAGCTTGCTTGGGATTCTTTGTCTCCCTCTCTCTTTGCCCCTCCCCACTGCGCTCTCTCTCTCTCTCTCTCTCTCCGTCTCAAAAGAAATAAACATTTACAAGAAAAATATTTTTAAGTGCCCATTCCTGCACCAAGGCCTCCTCTGGATCTTTACTATCATACAAACATGCTAGAGCCCCATTGCCCATAGGCCTTTTCTGATAGCACAGTACTATCCACTTCTACCTGATATACCTGCTCCTATTTAAGGGAACACTTGCAGACAGCATTTTTTCCTCCCAATCAGATCCAAACAACTCTGTTTCTCCTGGTAGTTGACAAGTGATCATTCTTTCAGTCACATTCTCAATTTTGGGGGACTGGAAGAGACAGCTGTGGCCTGAGACCAGTCTTGCTGCCTCAGCCAGCATGGCTGGCTTCACAGCAACAACAAACCCCAAAACTGTGTCCAAAAATGTATACAAAACTGTGTCCAAAAACTTGAGAGCATGTTGGGAGGTTCTAGTGCAGCTGCATGATGCCGTTCGGTTCGTGGAGTGACTATGTAGACTGAGGGTCCACATGCCTATAACAGGAAGCTGAATTCAGGGCTGCTGTTTGGTGGTTTCTCACAGGTTTAAGTTGGAATGAAGTTTTCCAGATATTTCAGGTCTGACCTAGCACTGGCTTTCTCCTGCCTCGCTAATTGACTTGGGGTGATTCCCAGGCCTTCTCTGGGTCAGTTGCTGGTGGTAGAGTTTGCTAGAAAGGGTGAATCCCGAGGCAGGGATCCAGCATCCCTGTGGAGCCCTTCTCCACATCTGCATAATGCCATAAGTCCTGACACTGGCTAATGTGGATTGGTGGCGCTGGCTGGGTCATGTGACACCTACCTCGCTGCGCTGGGACAAAGACAACCAGCCTCTCACCTCACTACCCCCATCCCTTTACCCCCTCTCCCCCGCTCCCGCTAAGGGCCCACCCCAGCAACTCTCCTGAGAAGGTCTAGTTAAGAGCTGAGGAGTCAACCCAGCCAGGCGCCAAGTGCTTGCTCCAAAGGCGCTGTCCAGCCCGTGGTGCTGGAGCATCCTGGGCCTTCCCGCCAGAGAACAGAGAATAGTCCCTGCTTGCAGTCACCATCCCCAACCCAATAGACTCCACGCCTTGTTCACAGTGACCTTTTAATCGGCAAGGATGCTTGTCTGCCTCATCAGGTTTAAAATGGAATTGCCTTGGAGGTCTGAGTTTCCCAGAGGGATCCAAGGGAGGGTCAATGTTTTCCAGGGGCCTCTCAGCATGGGAAAATGGACAGTACTCAATTCCTGCGCTCCATTCTAGAATGAGTAGGCATTCACACACTGTGGGCATCTCCACTGCCCTCTCGTAACTTGTTCTATAAGTTGTGTGGAGAGATTGGGCCCAGGGGAGGGTCCACTCACTTTCCAGGAACTCAGTTCTTCCCAACTTGCATCCAAACCCGGTAGGCCTGACACCTGAAGAATATGAGGTTAGAAAATCCCTGGAATTCCTCCTATACACACTCCCTGCAGTGAAGATGTTTCTCTTTCCACTCTGGATGACCCCCAACTTTTGTGGATGCCAACAGCCCCTCCCACCCCACCCAATGTCCATGCAGACAGGGGACATCAGGTGTCCCCGGTGAAGGGCTGTGCAACTTAAAGTCTAGACTCTTGTCCTCAGAAAAGTAAATGACACAGTTGCCCAGCATAATCATGATGGCAGTAATATTGGGCAGCATGAAGAATCAGGGTACACTCCTTAGGGAAAAACTAGTCCAGAAAAGAAGACTGGTAGGACACCAAGAGAAGCAGACATATGGCTGCACTGGTGCCCACGACCAACCCCACATATGCCCTGACTTGTCCTGAATTCCATTGGCAACCATCATGGCAGTCCAGGGCCCAGTCATACCTCCTTAACATCAGCTGAACTTCAGTTCAGGCTGGAAGAGAGAAGGGGTACTGGCTGAGGCAAATGGGTTTTGAGAGAACACTCAAGAGGAGCTGAGCATAAGGTCATTTAACAGAAGCAAATGTCATGTCCTGTTCTCCAGAAATGTGTGAAAGGATGTAGGTCCAGTGTCTATGACCACCAGCAGCCCCAGTTTGAAATTCTCCAAGCTGTAGAGAGCATTCTGGCTGAACATAGCTTGCTGGTCCCCAGAGGACCATGTACCCATGCAGAGATTAATTCACATCATGGGGAAGGGCAGATAGTGGCCTCAGGATTGTTAAACCATCCAAGAATGAGGTTTCATAAAATCAATTATTGTGCTGCATAGTGAATCATGTTGCTTGACTCTTGAAACCTACCCCTCTCCTTATCCAGGGTGCCTGCTGGTATACCCTGGATGAGTGTCTAAAGATGGGCAGGGCCACTCAGTCCACTGAAGGCACACACCTCTGTGGTTTAGAGTGGACAGTCTACCAGAACATGAGAAGGTCTAATCCCCAACACATGGGCTCCATACTGTGGTCCCCATGGCAATAGATAATACTTAATGTCACCCTGGGCATCATAATTACCCAAATCGGCAGACAAAAAGGATATTAGCAAACCCGTTAGGCAAATGGGATGACAAAGGAGCAAGAGAAGGCATGGGACAGTCACCAAAGGCTCCAGAAAAAGCCTAAAGGCCAACTTCTGGTGGTCATCTCACCACACCATCCTTCCTATCATCTGCTCTCCACTTCATCCATCAAGGAGCTGATGCTTATGGAGGTCCCTCTCAGTCAGAAGCTAACAGCTTTGGCTATCATGGTAAATTTACAAACAGCGACTCTAGGCTCTCAACAACATAATCCTAGGGGGACAGGAGGAGGGCCCTTGTGCCTGAGGACCAATGTGCCACCCCTTGGCTGGCCCCACAGCCAAGATAAGGACCCAAACAGTGTCCAAAGAAGAAATGATGCTTCTGGGATGACCCTGGGGAAGGGCCTGGAGGAAGTGCATATGTCTTCAGGATTTGATTGCCTCCCACACATGCTGGGCCCTTAGGCAGTGAACCAGAAGTGCTGCCTCATCTTCTCATTGCAGTGGTTAAACCACAGCTGTGCCATTCTGTTGTTGGGAAAGAATGTGAATCCACACATGTCCAGCAGGCCTGGCAGAATGAAGGAAACTGAAGGGCCACTGCAAGAGATTACCAGGAGAAGGTTCCTGCCAAATTGAATAGGCATCCACATGAACTAGAAGAATTTCACAACCTGGATGACCTGGGGTGAAGCAGCATGCAGAGCAATAACACCCCCACTCACACTTGCCCAGGGTAGTTCCTATCCACTCTTCTTCCCTCTCTACGAACTCAGAACATGAAAAATTGGAGGCTAAGGTTGAGGAAAATCTCCCGAATGTTAAAGAAAGGAGAGTTATAGAATAGCCTTTTTTTTTTTAAAAGATAAGACACTTAGATGATTAACTTCATATTTGTAGAAGTTCTGGAAAGAGAAAATGGTTGAGAGGAAATTATTAGAATTTTTTAAATCTCCATAATGGAAAAGCATGAGTTGAGAGGCTGAAGGGACTCATACTACATAGTTACACAAATGGATGAAAAGTACCACACAAGGCACTGCACTGGCAATTTTAATAATGCCTCTGGATAAAGAGAAGATCCTAAAACTTTCTGCAAAAAAAAAAATTCATTACACACTAGGGACTAGAAATTGCCACAGCGTACTGAAATAATACAGAAGAAAACTTCAAACTTTGGAGAGAAACTTATCTCCAACATAGAATCATATATCCATTCAAAACATCCACCAAATGTGAGGTTATGTAGGAGAAATCATTAAAAGCTCAAGGTCTTGGGATTGTCTGTCTGGCACCAGGTTCATGGGTTCAAGCCCACATTGGGTATGAAGACTTCTTTAAAAAAATGCAAACAAAAAAAATGTTTAAAGTCTCAAGAATTTACCTTCCATGTTCCTCTACCAGAAAACTGCTAGAGAATGTACTCCACAACAAACACAAGGAAATGAACTAAGAATGAAGAAGCTGTAGAATCTAGTAAAAGGGGATCTAGTACAGATGGGGGTACCCTCAGGATCCTCAGATAGAGGGGCAGAGATGCTCTTGGGTGGCAGTTATATGGTAGCAGCACTAGGCAGCTGCCAGTACAAATAGGAGCAAGAGGTCTGAGAGCTCCAGGAAGTCCATAGAGAAAAGGGGCCAAAAGGACATGATGGGATTCAGCATGATCAAGTGGGTGTTTTCCAGCTCTGATGGTCAGGTTGTGAAAGAATTAGTAATAGGTAGCAGAAACAGAATAGAGTCCAGAAATAGATCTACCTTATATGGTCAACTGATTTTCAACAAATGTGCCAAGGCAATGCAACAGGAAAAGAACAATCTTTTCAACAAATTGCCATATGCAAAAACTAAAACAAAGCAAACAAACAACAAACAGAAACAAAAAGGGCTTCCACCATATCCTTACAACTGTATAGAAAAATCAACTCAAAATGAATCATGGACTTACTGTGATGAGGTAAAACTATAAAATTCTAGAATAAAGCATAGCAGTGACCAAGGGTTTGGAAAAGGTTTCTTAGATAGGACATAAAATGTATGAACTATTACCAAAAACAAAAACAAAAGACAAGCAAGTGAAAAATAAGTTAAGTATTAACTACAGAAAAACAAAACATTCTTAAAATAGGAAATTCAATCTGATTGCATTATATGGCTCTCAATATTTACATGATAATAACAATGGAGACATAGCATATTGACTTAATTACAAAATGTAAAACATTATATTGGAGTGCAGAAAGAAGTACAGGCTAAATCCACATCAGAACAGGAAGTTTGAACAGATGTCTAAAATTAAAAACCCTATAAGTAACAATAGAAGCATGTGATTTAAAGATACAGACATAAATACTTCCAAAACTGCAGAACAATTTGAAAGCAGCTGCCTCTGAAGAAGGGAACTTGTGTAGGGCATATGGGACACCATGCTATTTTTGCCATAAGCCTTACAGTACTCTTTCTTTCCAACCACTCCCCCCACCCACATTACTTAGAAATAAATAATTTTAAATGACACCAGAGGGCCACTGGGATCTAGGTGTGTGGGCCTCAGCCAAGTCCAGTCTGGTGAGCAAACCTGAGAGATGCCAGCAATGGGCACTGCCCTATTCTGCATTCTGGAAGTCAAGCTTTGTCCAGGAGCTACGGCGTGGCCTACTTCATTGTCTAGTTCAAGTAGGTCTCAGAGAACCCTCTCCTCTTACTCATGCTTGGCACACCACCTCACTCTGTTTCCACTACCTCCTAGTCATAGCCCTCGTCACAGCACTTCTCACCTCCTGTCCTCACCTGTTTCCTTGAGTGTCTCTTGAAGGAAACTGAGAGCCCCCAGAAAGCCTGGAAGATTCACTATTCATCTTCTTCCCCCACCCCACCCCAACTCCAGTGTCTGGCCCAGGGCTGGCACACTGTGGGACTCAACCTTCTCCTGCATGGATGTTGGCAGCCTGTGTTCATGGACAAAGAAGGTATTATGAAAGTAAAAGTGCTAGGTCATGAGCAAGACCCTGGCAGGTGGTTCCCTCTGCCCAGTTTGCCACTTCCCACCCACCTTGTACAAGATGTTCTTGTACCAGCTGTGGCACTGCCATCCAGAGGACTTGTGACTGTCCCAGGAGCCTCTGTCCTCTCCCTGCCAGTCGTCAGCACTGCACCTGCCCCTGTGGGAACAGACACAAGTGGGAGGCAAATGAAGGGTAAGAGGGCTATGCAATAAATCATTTCCAACAAGTAACCCAGTAAATTTCTGGGGTTTCATAAGCACATGCTAGGCATGGCACCAAGTGCTTTATGTGCACTGGCTTTTTAACCAGCTCAGAGTTCATTTTACAGACAGGGCACCAAAGGCTTGGAGCTTGGGGTGGGCATACCAGGCTCTCTCTCCTGAATTATGCTTTGGTCCAAATCCAGATATTAACTCACAACTTCAAGTCAGAAACCTGTCCCTCACAGACAAGTGACCCGGCATTTCCAAAAAGGATCCCTGGCCTGACCCAGAAGTGGATGATCAGGTCTTTGTGGTCCCCAGTACATGAGCTCTCCCTGTTATACCCAAGGCCCTAGGTACATGGTAGGGTATTCTGGGACCCCCCAAGGCCCAAGAGTGGTAGTGGAGAGCAATGAGAAGAAGGTTTCCAGGGGAAAATATAAATAAACCAGATAATATGAGATTTGGATTCTGTTCTGCCTAGACCCATACTAGATGTGGGAGAGTGAGCGCCCACACTCCTGGTTCTGATGGGTCAGGAAAAGGCCCAGTACACACCCTGGAACACAATCTTCAGGTCAGGGTTATTGGGCAGAAGAATATCAGGCATCTAAACCAGTCATCAGGCAGGAGATTGGGGAGTGCTTCCTGGAGGGGGTGAGGAGTGACCAAGTCTTACAAGATGAGTAAACTTTAACCAAAAAAGGGGGGAAGGGAAATCCAAGCCTAGGGAACAGAATGAGAGAGGGCACAGAGCTGGTGTGTACAAGAGCATCTGGTGAGAGGCAGGAGTACTGAGGTAAGACTAGAGAAGAGGTACCTGAGGCCAGAAAAGTGAACTTGTTTGTTGGAATTACTGATTTTATAGGGGAAGAAACAGGGTGGGAGCCACTTGACACTGGATGATGGAGCTCAATTATATTTGAATTATAGAAGAGAAAGCTGAGGTCCAGACAGGACAGTGGCAGAGCTGAAATTTGAAGTCCCTCCCAGGGCTCCTTCTATGCCCACCGTCCTGCCTTTGCCTCACTGGGATCTCCAACCTCTCCCAGACCCTGTCATCTGCATCCTCTGAAAGGCAGTGATACCAGGAAGAGTCTACAGGGACTCTGGTGTCCCTAGGTGTCTGTTGAGATCAAACCCAAAACAAAATAAGGCTTAATCAACAGCCAGGACTCCCAATCCAGCTCTCTGCAATGGAGAACAAAGATAAGAAAAGCTCCCTTCTTGCCAGGCTTGGACAAGCTGTTGCTCCCCTCCTTTCCCCTTCACCCCAAACCTACGTGTCCTCCCTGGGCTACTGAGGTAATCCTGGGGGAGTGAACAAAGCAGGGGGAGGGCTGAAGGTGGTCACTGGAGTATGATGGGGCCTCCTTGGCAGAGAAAGTGAAGGAACATTTTGCCTTTAAATACTTTGAAATAGCAACAGACATAAGAAATAAAAAATAGTCCCTACAACACAGATGGCACATGTTCTCTTGCAGCCTGGGGGTCCCACCTTTCAAGATCCCACGCATGGAAGCCCAAACTCACTCCAGCAAGAGACTGGGACCAGAGTTTTGTGGACTTTCCAAGTGTATTTATTGATATTCCTGTGGGCCCCTGAGGGCCCTGCCAAGGTTCCTAGTGTCTGCTGAGGATGAAAAATCATGGCTCCTGACATTCAGAACTGATCTGACATTCATAATTAGACCTCAGTGTTGCTACAAACTGTTCTAACACTCACAGCCAAGTCATTTTCTTCTCCTGTTGGACATAAACAATCAACAAAACCAAGCTCAGACATGGTTACTCTGAGACCATGATAAAGTGAGACAAAATAAGGCCACTTCAAACTTTCTAAGCACAAAAACAAGGTCACTGTACCGACACCCATAAAATACCAAACTTACCGCTCTTTTGGCTACAATAAGTGACTAATATATTTTTAGCAGCTTTATTGAGATATAATTCATATATCATATAATTCAGCCATTTAAAGTGTACAAGAGACCCCCTGGGTGGCTCAGTCGGTTGAACGTCCAACTTCAGCCAGGTCATGATCTTGAAGTTCATGAGTTCAAGCCCCTCATCAGGCTCACTTCTGTCAGCACAGAGCCCACTTCAGGCTTCAGATCCTCTGTCTCCCTCTCTCTTGCCCTCCCCCAGCTCGCACTCTTTCTTTCAAAAATAAATAAACTTATAAATAAATAAACAAATAAATAAGTGTACAGTTCAGGGCATCTGACTGGCCCATTCAGTAGACCATGCAACTCTCAAACTTGTGGTCATGAGTTCAAGCCCCACATAGAATTTATATTACAAAAAAATTTTTTTGATAAAGTGTACACTTTAGTGGCCTTAATTATAATCACAGGATTGTGCAACCACCACTGTGGCAAATTTAGGACGTTTCCATTACCCCAAAAAGAAACACTGCACCCCTTAGTCATCACCTCCAAATTCTCTCATTTCCTAGGCAACCACTAATCTGTCTATTGATTTGCCTATTCTGGACATTTTATATAAATGGAATCATACAATATGTAGTCCTTTGTGACTGTCTTCTTTCACTTAACATCATGTTTTCAAGTTTTATGCATGCTGTAGCAATGCATCAGTAATTAACTCCAGTGATGGATAATTTCATATGTCAACTTGTCTGGGATACACACACACACACACACACACACACACATATGTTTATGTATGTGTACAGATATACGCTACTGGTTCTGCGGCAGTGTGCACCAAGAAGCTTAACCTTCATGCATTTGACCCCAGTAATTCTACTTCTAAGAATGAACTAATTCTACTACTAATGAAATAACCAAATTGAAATAATTTATTTAGCATCATGCTCATAGCAGCATTGTTTTTAAAACTAAAAAACTTAGAGGGGCGCCTGGGTGGCTCAGTCAATTAAGCATCTGACTTCAGCTCAGGTCATGATCTCGGCAGTTCACAAGTTCAAGCCCCACATCGGGCTCTGTGCTGACAGTCTCCCTGTCTCCCTCTGCCCCTCCCCTGTTCATTCTCTCTCTCTCAAAAATAAATAAGCATTAAAAAAATTAGAAACAATCCAAATATCTAATAGAAGAATGGCTCAATCATGGTCCACCCTTCATTAGATGTGGGGGTGTCCAGAAAAAATTCTGCAGGAAAATACAGATGTGAAAGCATCAAGGGGGGTGAGGTTACAGGTAGTTTTTAATTTCATCTACAAATGCCAACATCCTAAGTTTTATGTAATACCTCATTTTGACTTAAAAACAAAATGCAGGAAATATAAAAGTACAAGTTATAAATCCTCACACAAGGAACTGGAACCCTCATACACCGTTGGTGGGAATGTAAAATGGTACAACCACGCTGGAAAGAGTTTGAATTTCTTAAAATGTTAAACGTACACCTACCAGATGAACCAGCCATTGAAGTAATATAATATTCTTTTCTAGGAAGGTTGTATTATGCTTCCTCATAAAGGTTTCAGCACAAATAGCAAGAAGTATTAAAAAAAAAAAAAAAGACCTCCAACTACCCTTAAGCCTGGAGAAATACCTGCATGCTTAAGAGAAAACAGGAGCTGAGCCTGGCTGGGGGCAGAGGTGCCTCTCCTAGGGCCTCAGGCTCACTTCTGGAATGGAAGAGGATGAAATGCCTGCACCTTTAAAATTATTTCTTTTTCTCTTTTCTTTTTTGTTTGCCAACCCCCCATCAACTTTATCCATGATACACTCTACCACATGAGAAAATACCCCATCAGCCCCGCCTACTTCCCAGGGGTAGAAGTCAGGCAGCCTAAAAGCAGTTACGTTATCAGCAGACATGTCTCTCAGGCTGATGTCAGTGGTTTTACCTTAGCCATGGCCTTCTGAATGAAGCTTTTAGAGCAGTAACACATGCAGCCAGTCTTTCCCCAGTTCAGGACACCATCTCTGGGGAAACAGAGGCATGGGGAGAGGAGGGGGTTGCTTGCCAGCAAATACTGTGCTCCAGTTTCATGTCTGGACCTGGCATGGTGCTGGAGGCCCAGGAAGACACTGGCTTTGCACTAACAGTTAAGAGCCATGCCTCCCTCAATCAGACTGTGAGTTCCCCAGGGTGGGAGTTGTGCTCTTAATCCAAGCTACTCTCATCAGGAAGGAGGCTGGAGACCCCAAAGCTCTATATGCTTCTTTCTCTGCAGTGTCCACCTTCGTTGCTCTACAGACAGTTCCAGGCCTCTCCTCATACATTATCTATCCAATTTTAGGCCTTCCTGGGCCTGGGATCCCCTTGGCCTGCCACTGACCCTCTCCCATCCACAGGTCTACAAAGGAACCAGTGAGACCAGAGGCTCCAGTAGCACCTCCCCACAGGAACTACCTTCTCCTGGCTTTCCAACGCTGAGAGGGTAGTTTAGGGGGAGCCCCACTCAGCAGTCTGAGTCATCCAGAATGCACCTGACCACCTTCCCTACCTGACCTGCCTCCCCAGGCTTGCCAGCCTACTGGGATTCTTTTGCAGAAGTTTGTCTTGAGGTGACCAGGCAGGCCATACTTTACTGAGAATCAAAGCCTCATCAAGAAGAATGCCTGTAAGGCCAGGAGAGCATCTGAGAGGCAACTAAAGTCAGACTGTCCTAGATTCAAACCCTAGCCTTTCTTTCTGCAACTGTGTGATCTGCACTAATTTAATTTCTACCGGCCCCACCTGTGTGGTGGGCATTGTCACAGTAGACACTTCACAGATTGTGAAAGGAGTCTATTAAATGATGCATACAAGTTGCTTGCATTATGGTGGGCAGAGTCATGTAGTGAATGTGCATCAATTGGGAACTTCTATTATTATTCTGTTATCATGATTATATTCATCAGGAGAGCCCCCACCCCCAATCCAGGCTAGGCTCCAGCTCTTGAGAAGGTGCTCATACATGTCATGTCCTCTCCTGCCCATTCAGCTCCTGACTGGACTGCTGCACCTTGGAAACATCTGGTTTGCTGACTCTGAGGATGAAGCCTAGCCCTGCAGCTGATGGATGATGCCAAGTGTGGGGATAGGGTGAGGGCCTGGGTCACACACCCAGGCAGGCCCTGCCTGGAAAAGGGCCAACATTGGTGAGACTGGGTGGGAGTCCAGAGGGAGAAATCTGGAATGTGATACCCTTGATGAAACCATTAGCTATAGGTCCCTGCCCTGTATGCTTCTCCTCACCCCGTCTCTGATAAACCAGGCAGCAGCCTGTCCACTATAGGTGAGAAACAAGAGTTTGAGGATTTATAAAGTGGTAGTGTAGACTGGGGCATAAAAGTCTTGGGTTCAAGTCCTGCCTCTGACATTTATGGGGGCCTTTGGTGAGTCTCCTCACACACCAGAACCTAAATTTCCTCTGTCCATTTGTCACAGAACAAGGTGACAAGTGTCACATTGGGCAACATAGGGACTCCAAGAGGCAAAGTGGGTATTAGCAAACCCATTAGACAGATGAGAAGACAGAGGGGCAAGAGACGGCCTATGACAGTCACCAAAGGCCCAGAGAAACCTAGACCAACTTATGGTGTTCAGCTCACTGAAACACCCTCCTCTATGTAACTCACTGTCCATCTCATTTATCAAGGAGCAGATTCTGTCCCCTCTGTCAGATCCAAACAGCTCTGGTTATCATGGTAAATAACAACTTACTCCAGGTTCTCAACAACATAATCCTCCTTGGGGGACAGGAGAAGGGTTTTTGTGCCCTGAGAACAAACATGCCACCCTGTGGCTGGTCTGACAGCCATTGCAAGCCCATGTACAATACCCAATGAGGAAAGGAGACTGCCAGTCAGACCCCGGGAGAAGTGGGGGGGACATGAAGGAAGTACAGGTGCCTCCCACACCTGCTGGGCCCTCAGGAGATGAGCCTACAGTGCTTTTCAGCTTCTCATTGCAGTAGTTGAGCCACAGCTGTACCAAGCCATCATTGGGATGAAGGTGAATCCAAACACACCCAGCATGTTTGGCAGAATGAAGTAAATTCAGGGGTCACCAGGATAGGTTTTCCTGAAGGCCATGGAGGAGCTCTTCCACCAAATTGAATGATTGACAGCCTAAGCATCTACATATGACCATCATGAACCAGAAGAATCCCACTACTGGGGTGCCTGAGGACAAGGCTGGGGAACACGATGCCGGGAGGTATACAGAGCAATAACCTCATCTCTGTACACACATCCAAAGTGGTCACATACTCCTCTGCCCAATCTGTGAGTCCAAAACAGGCATAAAGGCTCAATGAAGGATGGGGCAGCCAAGGCACCAAGCCACCAAGGCCCATCCAAAGATAGACACATGAAATATGTGTCTCTTGGGTATAACTGATCTCAAGGGGCTGTGGATTACACAGTGAGGACCCCTCACCCACTGCTGATGAAGTCACTGGGAGGTACTAATTACAAGAACCTCTGTGATCTAACTGGTTCCTACCTCCCAGGTACCTCCCCAAGACTCCACCTTGAGCCAGAATTGGCTTGTGGCTTCCTCCAATTACCCACGCTCTCCTTTTCCCTAAGCCTTTCTAGGCACATGCTATGCTTTTCACCTTCTGGAATGCATTTCTTTTTTTCTTTTTTTTTTTTTTCTTTTGGAACGCTTTTCAACCACTGCCTCCTCAATTCTATCCTCAGCCCCATCTTCCACATCACTTCATAGTTTATTCATTCTCCTTATTATAACCTCAGCTTTAACATCAGCTGCCACTGAAGGACCTCTCAGGACACGTAGGTTTGGTTAGCACCCTGTGCGTGCTCTGGCATCAGTCCCAGGTACCCCCACTGTGGCCCATTAGACTCTGAGCATTGAGAGGGCAGAGGTGGCTCATGTTGTAGCCCTGATACAGCTGCTGGCACACAGGAGGGATTTAATAATAATAGCTGGTACTTGAAGGAATGAGAAGGGCATCTTGACACTGTTCTCTCCTGGAAAGATTGTTCTGTTATGGAGGGGGGATGGGGAAGAACACAAGATCAGAGACAGAAGGCTGAGTCAAATGGAAGTCATAGGTCAAGAAGACCATGTGAAGGAGAAGCTGGGGAGTGTTGGGAGGTTGAGAGAGGAGTGTGCCTAGGGCTTCTCAGTGAAACCCCCTGTAGTCATCAAATGGGGAATCCCCAGATACACGAGGATCCTAGTCTGGGGACCCCAATCTCAGGGCTCAGAGGGTCCCTGTAGGTGTCTGATCTAGTCAACAGCCCCTGGTTTGTCCTCATCCTCTCCTCAGCTGCTTTCTCTCCCCTCTGAAGGCTTCCTTAGACCATCTCTTGCAGGTCCTGCACAGCACCACACTCCCTTACATTCTCTGCATCAAATTCAACAGCCAGGACAAACACAGACCATACACCAGGAAGAGGTCATTAACGTAGGGCCTGGCCTCTCTGCACAAAGACTAGCCTGGCCATGACCTGGGCTGATAAGGAGTAGGACCATCAGCTCTGAATGAGGTGAGCAGAGGAGGTCTCTCAAGCTAGGTCTGACACTCTGAAGGGCTGTTCTCACCTGTTCTGGGAGGGGTACCAGGTATGTGGTACAGTCTCTGCACTAGACAAGGGCTTAGCCAATAAAATACTGTGGGCTTCAACCCAGCCTCCCCCAGGATGAGACACCTCTTCCAAGTAACAGAAAGGCCCTCTCTCTTAAACCATTCACAGGCTCTGTGTCTGACTGGGGTGGGTGAGCCCTCCTACACAGACCATGCCCCAAAAAAACCCATACCCCTTAACAGTCACTCACATTCCCCCCTGATACTGCCAGCCACAGGCAGTCACTAATATTTATGTCTCTATGGATTTGCAATTTTGGACATTTCCTCTAAGTGGAATTATGTAATATGTGGTCTTTCATGAACTCTCTTTAGCTAAACATTTTCAAGTTTTATGTTGTAGCATATATTAGAATTTTCTTTTTATGACTAAATAATATTCTATTGAATGAATAGAATACCACATTTTATTTATCCACTCATCAGTTGATGGACACTGGATTATTTCTACCTTGTGGCTATTATGAATAATTCTGTTATGTACAGCCATGTGCAAGTTTTCACCTGAATATGTTTTTACTTCTCTTGGGTAAATACTTAAGAGTGGAATTTCTGGGTCACGTGGTAACTCCATGATTAACCTTTTGAGGAGCTGCCAGCAGCATTCGTGCTTCCTCACAGATCATGCTGATGGCCTCTACCCATGCCTGGTACTCTCCAGGGCCCTTTCATGCATTGTAGGGGGAGCAGAACCAGTCTAGCTCAGCCCCTCCTATACCCTGGCCAGCATAACCAATAGTGTGACCCTGTTATTCCTCAAGTCCTTGGAAGTAAAGCATAACCATAAGAGACTAGGGCTAAATTTGGGAACTGGGTTTTCTGGCTGTCTCCTTGTCACTAAAGGATCAGATTTTCTGGGGATATAAAGTGATTTCCTGAATCCATTGATGTCTTAGAAAAACTCTGACATTGTTCATTTGAAATTTCAAGAGTTTCCCAGGTGTAATCTGAAATCAGTCCCCATATCCAGGGTCGGGGGGGAGGAAGCAAGGGACCTTACATATGATGCTTATTTTGGCCAGCTGCAAGATGAGTATATCTCTGCACCCACCTGACAAAATCTTAAGAGTTTATATAAAGGCCTTAACTGGGTTCAGTTACATATACAACCAAGATGGTCTCAACAACACACTCTCTCAAGGTTCTGTCCTTGGGTAGCCTCTAGTGTGAGGAAGGCAAGCAGCTGAATGCACATTCCAAGGACAGGGGAGAAGGTGAAGAACCTCCCTCTGATTGCCTGTGTCTAGCGTGAGGGTTAACCAATGGTCTTCTCAACAGACATTGCCCTGCTCTACCTCACTATGTAACTTGGGACAAACTATAGCCCCATCTACAGACCTATCTGTAAAATAAATTCAGACTGCCCCTCAATCCTGAGGTTCTCCCCATCACATTATTTTCATAACAATGTCAATACATCTTGCAACTGGATAAACCTGGATTGGCACCAGCAGCTGGGTCCTGAGACAGTTATTTCACAGAGATGCTCTCAGGGCAGTTCTGAGCCACTGGCATACAGGAACCCACCTTTCTTCAGTCAGACCACCCACGCTGACCACGCTGAGTAAAGCAAGACAAGGATCATTCACTGACAAATATTTGTGTAGCTCCTAGAGTAGCACTGCTCTGGGAGAAGCCAACCTCATTCCTGACCTGACTGAGCTCAGGTCCTCAGGGTTGGGAGAGATTGATGAGGGAAGAGACAAGAGGACCACACCCAGTGGCATCTGCTGTCGGAGCAGGGAGCCTGGGCCAAAAGGCCCCAGGCTAGGGAGACATCACCCAATTGGAGGTGTTGGGACATTTCAGGCCTGAAGGGATGTACAAGCTTGATCAGGAAAGGTGTTCTGGGTAGGTGGAATCAGAAATACCAGGAGACTGAAACAGCTAGGAGCCAGACTGGTGCTGGGGGACTGCCAGTGGAGTGGCCATGGGCAGAGATGAGCAGGACAGTTTGGGTTAATATGAGCTCAGGAGATGAGGCTTTATGTATAGATGGAGTTTGGGGGGGGGGGTAATATATTTTTATTTAATTTTTTGAGAGAGAGAGAGAGAGTGCACACAAGCTGGGGAGGGGCAGAAAGAGAGAGAAATCCCATACCAAGTCCACATTGTCAGCACGGAGCCCAACATGGGGCTCGAACTCATAAACTGTGAGATCATGACCTGAGCTGAACTCGGACATTTAACCAACTGAGCCACCCAGGAGCCCTGATGGAGTTGTGTTTAACAGAAGCACTGGGCCTCATCCTGTTCCCAGGGAAAGGATGGGGGTCCTGTCCAGGGCACACCACCTGTGTTTGCCCTCCCATAACCATAAATTGCTTCCCTAAAGTGTCTCCCCTCTGCCTTTATCCACTCATTTCCCACCTACCATTGCATTCTGACAGAGGGGCCCCATGACCAACCTGGAGGCTCTGGGGACATTGTGGCTGCTAGAAGGCCCTGGCTGGGATGCCACCTAGCTCAGAGATGTGTAATCTGAATCACACAAAGGGTTATTTTCATGTTTCTTAGAAACACTCCATAACTTCCCTCACTGTCACCAAGTCAGTGTAGTTGGATTGCTCTACCTCCCTCCCCTGAAATAGCCCTCCCATACCTCCATTTCTGCTCAGAGGTGTCCTTATCTTTTCTTTTAACGTGGGGCAGGAGGTAGAGGCTGCATACTTGGGCCTGAGGGTGCAGGAAGGAGAGTTTTTCACAACAAGCACTGGTGCTAGAGTCTATACTGGAATTCCAAGTGAACAGGAAAGAGGCTCCAGGGCCATAACCAGGTCTCTGCCTTCAGCTCCTGGCTCCATGGTCCTGGAACACCAGCCTCTCCCTGTTAGATCATTTCAAGCTCCCTCCCTCCCTTCTTCCCCCTTACCTCTGACCTCTAACTCTGGCCAAATCCCCTGAGCACAGGCTCCAAGCCCCATCCATCCCTGGGGCTTGTGGCCTGGCCCAGGAGCTTAGCCCCACTGGCCCACCCTTTCGCCTTGCTTCCCAAATAGAATTCACAGTGGGGGAGTAGGGCTGTCATTGACCTTATAGAGCTCCAGCCAGCACCTCAAGGGTGCTGTCCATCTCGTGGTACTGAACTTCACGACTACTTCAGCGCCTATCAGGAGCTGCATCCCCCACTGTAACCTCCACTCAAAATCCAACCCAAACTCTAGGACATGTTCACACTGGTCCAATAACCCACATGGATCATCCTCTATTTCAACAGTTCAAACCATCCCTGATTTGAACTGGAAGCACGCAGGAGATCCAAACTTCAAGAAAGCAGAACGTGACCCAGCTGAGGGCTCCACAAGGGGCTGCTGGTCCATGGGTCCTCAGAGTTACCATTTTCTGCCTCCTGGCCAGCCCTAAGAGGGTGGAGATCCAACCAAAAGACTGCACCCCACTCCTCACCCCACCCTCATCCCCATATCTGCTACAAAATGAAAATGCAGAGCACCCCATTCAAAAATTGTCAAGAATGTCAAGAGGGTGACAGCAGAAGTCCAGCCACTCTGTGACTACACAAGTCCCACACTCAGGAAGCCAACCCTGCCCTTTTCCACCCCACATAGGTCTCATTAAACTTTACATTTCAGAGTTAGCTAGGGGTTACCTACTATGGCAGCCACTTGCTTCCCACCTTCCTTGGTTGCCAGAAAAGGGAGGCAGGGAAGATTAATCTAACCATCCCATATGTACCCACACATAGCTCTTACCAGAGGCAGGAGGTCAGCTATCTATGCAGCCTTGCTAAATCTCAGCTTCTATCTGCCGTTCTGACACCTCCATCCCACCCCAGGGTATGCAGAGCCAGGGCCACACCTGAATGAAGTGTCTAAGGTGGGGTACTTTCTGACACATTCTCAATTATTTTTCTCAGTTTCACTTCTGATAGCTGAGAGTAGTTCAGATGATAAATGAGGTTGCACAAAGTAGTAGCATTCAGGAAGTCTCTTGGGAGGTAAAGTTCTGGGAATCAGGGGTGGACCTAAAGAGTTGTTTTCCAACTCTCTGAATCTATTTTAGTGTCATTAAATGATGCCCTTCCCACAACTGAAAAAGAAGCACCAGGGCAGGACAGACTGATACAGTTATCGTGAAGAACTTCTAAACTGTAAAAGGTCCTGATAGGCTGGAAGCGCAGGGACAGCAGAGGGCGCCATCTCTGTGCAAACCACAGCGGGGAGGAGGCATCCACAAGCACGCACTTTTTCCTCACAGCCTCTCTACCCTGCAGATCTATAAAAGAACACCCCCACCATCACCTCACAACCCCACACACATGTTCCCTATCTTACAGGCACACCAGAGGTCAGAGAGTTAGAACTCCAGACTCAGATCCTCCAATTGACCTCTGAGGGTCCTTTGGGGGCAGGGAGGGGGGACCTCACAAATCTTTTGCCTTGTCCTTTACCGCACCTCCAAACTATTCTCCTGAACTGATGGTAGTTCTACTCAATGAGGAGCTGGGGGAAGGAACTGGGATGCCTGGTTTCCCTCCCAAGCCTATGGCTCTGCTTCTCCAGTGAGATGTTCCCTGCGGTGTTATTTACAATGGGAAGTCAGCTGAGGACACAGGCTATTGTGGAACTACAAAATGACAATTGCAAAGGCTGTGAGGTAATAGGACTCATGTTTACACTGAAATGTGAAGTTTAAAAAGTAAGACACAAAGCTGTTCATTATGTCAATAGTGTTTTGCATAATGATCAAGACTGAAAGAAGATGGAAAAATTCAACATAGATTAAGGTGGCGGTGATTATTCTGTTTAAAGCTTTCTTTCTTAAAAATATGTCAAATTGTAAAATAGCTGCCTCTGGGAGATGAGGTTATTGGTGATTTTTTCCCCATGCATCTTTCCAAATATTCTACAATGAGTAGGTATTATCTGGATAATCAGAGAAAAAGAAGTACACACACACACACACACACACACACACAGAGTCTGTTCTCTTCATGTTGCCTCAGCATGAATTGAGGAGCGAACATTCCCCTTTCCTCCAAGGTTGCCTTTTTCTCCCTACCTGGTTCAACCTTCATCACCCTCTTTAGAGTTTTTTCTGCTCCAAAACCAGAATGTAAATGAATACACTTGGAAAATCCAAAGCAGCTCTGATCTCAGCCTCCTGCTTGTGTGAACCTGGACTCCTGTAGCTGAGACAGTGATAGGAGAGGGGACAGCCATGGGAGTTTTCCTGACCTCTCTGCAGGGCAGGAACAGAACATATGTTATTTCCATTGCTGGATCATTCCATGCTTTGTACTGCTATTATTATTCCAAAATGTCCAGGGCAGAAATTTCCACCAGCCCCTCTACTAAGGAGGTCCCTATCCTGCTCCATGAGAGCCTCCAACTCTTTCCCCTTCTTCCTGCTTCCCCAGGATTCTCCCTACAGACCAGAGAAACAGGGTAGGCATGAAGACAAGGGAAGAGTAACTACAGGTTTCACAGGTGCTGGCAGGAAAGGAGATTTCTTATCTCTGCTAGAATATGGCAGAGATCCCTGTTGGGGAGTGCTGGAGAGCAGGATATTGATTAAACCTTGTCCTGCATGTGGGTTTCATCTCAACACCCAGGGACACAAACCTGGAGTCTCTGCAAACATTTCTTTGAATCATCTGCTAATCATAGAGGCCCTGAGGGTGCAGAAAGCAAGAGGAGATGGAGGCTAGGGGTCTCAATGGGAGGGAGGTGTGTGTGTTGTGGGGGAAGGGATGAAATGGCATGGAAAGAGTATGGGGAGGGGAACAGGAGACCAGGGTTCAGACCTCAGCCCTGTTTTCTCTTTGCTGGGCAACTTGGGTGAGTCACTACCCTCTCTGAGTCTCAGCTTCCTCTTTTGTAACTCAAAGAAGTTATTAAAGGTCCCTGTCCCTTTCTAGGGCCAAGCAACCCTCTCTGAAGAGGTTTCCTGACCCAGAAAATCACGGTCTTGATATATACCCCTCATCAAAGGAAGTATCAGTACAACCTTCTAACTCCAACATCTGATGCCAAATGCCCCTCCAATCCCATCTCTTGGCACCCTCACCTCTCACTTGGTGATTATCCATCCCACTCTATGTCTCTTCTCATCCTGTTCTCTCCGACTGGATTTCCCTTCTCATTTTGGGTTAACACCTACTTGTCTTCTAAAACTCAGCTTGGGTCTCATCTCCTCCAGGAGGCCTTCTCCAATTCCCCACTTACTGGCTGGGTTAAGTACCACTCCCCTGGGCTCCTATAATATCAAGGGCATATTCTATTTTTGCCCCTAATGGTTAGTAATTACAGCTGAGGCTTATTGAACTTTACTAAGCTCCTAGACCTCTACCAGGCTATCTACCCAGCATCACATACTTGGATCCTAACCATACCATGTGAGGGAGTGCTGTCTTCATCTCCATTTTCCTTAACCTACTGAGCCACCCAGGTCTCCTTTCTCCATTTTCCTGATTAGGACATTGAGCCTGAGGGCTGGGGTTGGGATGTGAACCCAGAGCAATATTGTCTAAAGCCTGTTCTAAGCTTCTGCCTTATACTCTGCCCACCTTACCGCCTGAACATAGATGTGGTAGTTTTCTCTTTAGGGGTATATATTAAGCCTTCCTCTGACCTATTAACACCAGGAATGCAGTATTCTTGTTCCCTGTGCTTCCACCCCATGCCAATCAGAGTCCCAACAAGGGCTGAATCTGAATCTCACATTCTTGAGTCCGTGCAGTTGGGGCTGCAGGCTCCTTGCTCCTCAGCCTCCCTCACCCCTCCCTAGGTCCTGGGAGTCCAGGAAGAACCTTTCCTGGGCCTAGCCCAATGTCCCACCTGATGCCACATCCACACCTGCCTAGGGTCATGTTTAATTCAGGTAAAGGGACCTTCATTTAGAGGTCATGGTGACATGCGTTAATGTGCTAGCCTGGGCCAGCCTATCTCAGACTTAGGTCACAGAATTCTCACAACAACCTATGAAGAAGATAGGATATGATTTTCATTTTACAAATGAGGGAAACTGAGACTCAGATGACCTCACAGAGCAAGTGTGTCGAGCCAGAAGTGATCCCAGGGTTGTCTGCCCTCAAAGCCCTTTAGTTTTCCCACTGCTTCTGTCCTGCTCCAGGGCCATGTGAGTGAACATCCCCAGAAGATGACAACCGTGATTCATGTCTGCACCTGCCACAGGTCAATGGCTACACCCAGGAACCATGAGGCAGGTTGTGAAAGTCTGGGCTGGGCAGGCGCTGGCTCACAACTGGTTCCCAATAACTGTTTATTGACAGAGGTCACCAGGGTAGAGATTATCATCCCCACTTTATAGATGAGGAAGTTGCAATCACAGAGGAGTAGGAAAGTTGCCCAAGGCCATCCCTCAGTTAGAGGAAGAACAGAGACCTGAATGCAGGACACTTGGGGACCCTGGGCGGAATAAGAGGAAAGAGCCTGTGCCAGGGCTGGGGCTGGTGGGCCTGGGCTGGCAGCTTTATGGGTCCTGTAAGTCACTGAGATGCGTCAGGGCCCATCCCAGCTCTAATGATACCTGCTTGAATGAGGGCTTTGTCCTCTCCAGGGGAACAGGGCCCTGAGCCTAGACAGTGACAGGTGACTAGTTTATAGCAGGCCAGGACAGGGGTCTAGGCTGGGAGATAAGGCTGGGAATGTTAAGACTAAAAGTGGGGGGCCTCCTGACCTGTGTAACCTTGAAGAGATGACATATAGAGAAGGAGCCACCCTCTGACCTCCCACATTGCAAATGTACAGCCTTTGTGGTGTCCGTGATTAAGGAACATTCGTGAGGATGTGCCCAGACTTAACCTCCCCCCATTCATTCCCCATGCCTCAAACGGTACACCATACCAGGGCCTGGTTCTCCCCCCTATCTTGTTAGCCCCAGTATCTTAGGGGGCGCACTCAAAAGTGTGGAGTAGGATTACCTGGGTGTAGCTCTCCCACCCACATTCTTCTCCCCTGGGAGGCCCCAATGGAATGGACTTTGAAGGGGATCAGTAGCCCCTTAACCCCACCAAAGGTTTCCAAAGTCTCTCCTGCAGTCAAGGGGCTGGCCTGGGGTCACAGGGAATCCCTGAAGTAGATTTCATTCCCAGAAATAGGGTTCCTTCTCACTCCATTCCTCAGTCCTGAAAGATATATTTTTATAGCCCCATGGACGTAAATCCACTCCACAGAAAAGGCCCTAGGGTGTGGAATCCCTCCCCTGACTCCCATGGTCCTGGTTGCTGATTAAATTCTAAAGCAGTGTGGACAATAGGGCCCTAAGCCTGGTGTGGACGTCCCCTCTCCTCTCTGTAGGATCAAAGTTGCTCCTTGAGGCTGTGTGATCCTGGGCCAGGACGGGGGGAGTGCTGATTAGAGCCAGGACTCTAAGGAGGAAGCCCCTTTGCCTGGATAGTTCTAGGGGAGACAATCCCTCTTCAGAGGTCCCTAGCTTAGGTTCAAAGGCTGGTGGGGGCTGAGAGGTTGGCAGCGGATGGGGAAGCGACTAGACCAGAAAACAGGGGCTTCCTGTTGATGAAGGGGGCCCAGGCCCACTGCATGATTCCCTGTCCCTCTTCCTTACCCAAGTCTGAGCCTTTCAAACTCCCACGGAAGCCTTCACCAGATGTGGGACTCACAGTACCTAGAGCCATGAAGGAGTCCAGAGGCATTGCAGCAGGGGGGCCAAAGCCAGGAGAGGGAGTACCCCTCCTGAGACAAGAGGCAGCTTCCTCTCTATGGCGGCCCTCAGCCCAGTTCCTTCAAGAAAACTTTCCTTTCCCTGGCCCTCTCTGAAGATCCTGACAGACAAGTGAACTAAGGGTCCATTCAGACCCCTGTCTTTTCTCTTCCCATCTCATCTTAGGGGTTGGGGGGGCCTCAAGAGGAACGAGCCCCGTCCCTCTGACCCCATAAGTTTCTCACTGAGCCCTTGGACTCTACTTCTTAGTTCTGCCGCCTCACCGCACCCTTGCTCTGGCCATCACAAAAACACACAGCAATTTAGGGGCGTCTTCACTGTTGGAAGAAGGGTCTTTGGTCTGCTTAGAAAATAAGTTTGGAGCAGCCTAGGAGGAAACAGAAAAGAGATGATACCCAGAGTATCAGCGACCACTGAGTGAGAAAAGCAAGCCTTCTTTCTGAGGACACCTGTTTCAACGAACACCCGTACACATTCCTCAACTCCAGCATCCTTCGGAGGCTATGTACACCCGCCTCAACTCAAGCCCATTCCAAGGCCCCGGCGGACTGCTTCCGAGGCGAGAGGGCTGCGCAGGGGTCCAGGCCAAAATGATCAAAGGCAGGAATATGGACACCCACCGTTGTGTCGAGCAAGTACCTCGCGAAGTCGCCACCCTGTTCCCAAACCGGAGACCCCGTGTGGGATGGGGGCAGGGGGCTATGGCGGGGAGGGCACGACCTCTGGGCAGAGAGGAGAGGAGCTGGCGGAGGAAGGGAAGAGGATTGTTCCGGGCACAAGGCACAAGGTGGCTCGGCAGGGGGTGGGAAGGCCAGGAGGGGAGCGGAGGATTTCAGCGCTGGGACAGGACGCGGGGAGGAGAGGCTCCGCCAGGGGGAGGAGCTACTCTCCGCGTCCCGCTGTCGGGGCTCCCTCCCGTAGCGGCTCCGCTATAAAACCCGGTCCCGCATGATCGCGGCACCCCCGGAGGCCTCCTCGGCGCGCGCCCACCGGCTCTGCGGCGTGTTTGCTCCTGTGAGGGATGCGGCTGCTGCCTGCGCTCCTGGCCCTCGCTGCTGCCCGGCCCTTGGCCTGCGCAGGTGAACGCGCGGGCTCCCGCCCGGCCCCTCTGCGCCCCCAGCCATAGTGCGCGCGAGACACCGGGCGCGCGTCGGGCTCTGGCTGCCTGGGTACCGCCGCGGCGACGGGGGCGAGCGGATGGGACGGGCGCGAGCCAGTGGGCGCACACGAACGGCCACGTGCGGCTGTGGAGCTGGTGTGTGCACGAGTGTGGAGGGCTGCGGGGGGCGCGCGGGGCCCTGCGGGACCTCGGCCCTGCGAGCGTGACAGTCAGTGATGAGGATGCTTCTCCCACCCGCCTCGATGCACGCAGCGGTTCTTTCCCTTTCTGGAGTGGCGTGCGCCTTTGCTCCTCAGACGGTCGCAGTCCGTCCCGCCGGGGCTCGGTGCTGAGTGGCTGTCCCCCTCCCAGAGCACGGGTGCAGATTGTGTGCGGTGGGTCCCTGGTATCCCCCCTTCCCCCCCCCCCCCCCGGGTTCCTTGTCGCCTGAGGCTGCCTGTCCCCTTCACTTCCCCAGCCCCCAGCACTGTACTGGGAGCCTGCAGGCTAGGGACACTGGGAGACCCGAGGCCCTGGCCCAGCCGGTCTTTCCGGCCAGGGTGATTTTCATGTAAAGATTAATGTGTGTCCGAGCTCTTAATTATTCGTCTAGGTGGGAGGTGGCGGGAGTGGTGTGTTAATATTTGATAAAGAGCCGAAAGCACCTCCAGCCGCACAGGGCGCAGAGATCCGGGGAGGCATCTTTTCTGCGACCCCGCGGGGACGGTCTCCTTTTCAGGAAGCCCCCATCTGCTAGTCTCCAGCTTAGCTACCCCTCCGATGGTCCCCCTAGGGGTTCACCCGGCTAGACTTACTCTCCAAAGCTAGATGCTCCTCTCTTTGGAGTTCTGGAATTGAGTGGTGAGGGTGTCCTCAGGAGCAGAGGAGAGTGTGTGCCCTTTGCAAGAAAGATTTAGCTGGCCGGTTGTGTGTGTGTGTGTGTGTGTGTGGGTGTGGTGTTCCGGGGGGAGGGGGGGATGAGGGGAATCTTACAGAAACTGTTGGCTTCTTTCTAGGAGAGGAGAAAAGAGAAAAGACAGGGTGTGAAAAAATTTCTAGGTAAAGTTGAGAGTTTGAAACCAGCTTCAGTGGGCTTAGTAGAAAAAGAAAAAAGAAACAGTTGCAATTAATTCGGTTGTTTTGTACCTGTGTGGTGGTGGGTAAATCACTTAATCTCAAATTTCTCATTTACAATATAGGGATAGTCATTCTGACCTTGGGTGTTTTAAGGATTCAAATAAGATAATGGGTGTAAGTACTTAGTGCAGTGCCTGCATGGCGCGTGGCAGACTCCCCCAGATGTGATGACAGTGATGGCTCTACCACTGCCTGGGACCAGCCAGCCAGGAATCTTTCTCAACTGCCCCTTCATGCAAGCTGTGCTCTCCTTAAGTGCTGAGGCTTTTTCACTGGGAACTATCTTGGGACCTGTCTTCCTCCACCCATTTCATCCCCTTGGACATTTGAGGCTGAAGAGTGATGAGGCTGCACATCACACTCCCGAGTATCTGCTGCTGTGCAAGGTGAAGGAGGGGAGAGGAACATAGACTTCTTCTGAGCCCCAGAACCCTGGCCAGGAGTTGCTGAGACTTTGCCAGGACATACTTGGGTTTTTTGCTGAGCTGGTTTCCAGGATTCCTCCTTCCCCACAGAGTGGGAGGGTAGCTTGAGCAAGGTCCATCAGAGAAGTTCGGTCACCTCTAAAGAACAGAAGGGTGGTGGGCAAGTGATTGGTGATGTGGTTATGTCTATTACTGCATCCCTGGTCAGAGCAGGTCACCTAGGTAGAACTTGGAGTTTGGAGCCAAGATCTGTCTGTGGGGAGCCTCTCTTGCCCTATGGAGATGGACTGAGGCAGCAGGCTCATAATTATTTGCAAGGGCAGCCCTCTCATGAATGAATATAGGAACCTGAGCTGGTTTGCGACCCTGCCGCCTCTTGCTTGAAAGTCCCTCCCCTCAGCCCACGGACGTAGACCTGACCCCTGGCCTCATCAACATTATGTTTTCCTGGATCTTGACTCCAGAAGAGAGTAGTTACAAGAGCATTCAGCCAAGCAGGGCAAAAGTCTCCATGATTAAGACAGTAGATCAGAGGTCACCATTCCAAAACCAGGAGCTGTAGCCAGAGTCAGGGGAACAGCAAATTCCTAAGAAAGGCTCAGTGTGAATCAGATGGGCCCTGGGGAGGCTGAGAGGGGGTTCCGCCCTTCAGGACTCTGATGTAAGCAAGGCTTCCCCTGGAATGGCTTCCCCTTGGGCCTCCCAGTCAACCTTGGAAGCCACTTCTGCCTTCAGGACCTTTGAGAGGGGAAGACATAGGAGAATTTTTTTAAAATTTTTTAATGTTTATTTATTTTTGAGAGAGAGAGAGAGAGAAAGAGAGAGTGCAAGTGGGGGAAGGGTAGAGAGAGAGGGAGACACAGAATCCTATACAGGCTCCAGCCACTGAGCTGTCAGCACAGATCCCGATGCAGGGCTCAAACTCATGAGCAATGAAATCATGACCTGAGCCAAAGTTGGATGCTTAAGCAACTGAGCCACCCAGGTGCCCCAAGACATAGGATAATTATAACAAGGAGCCTTCCATGGGTGTGAATGACCTTCCATGTCATTCAGTGTCTGCTCGGACACTGACCAAAGTCCTGGGTGTTTGGTAGCAGTTCGTTCTGAGGGAGAATGGAGGGCTCAGAAAAGTTCACGTAATCCTCCTGCAGAGATTGAGCAAGAGGCAGAGCCAGGACTGAGGCCAGGTGAACAGGCTCCAACTTCAGAGCTCTATCTACCTGCAGAGATGGGCCTGGGTGGGAAGTGGCCACAGCTCCTTGCAGAGTTGACCCGCATGGGGGTTCCTCAGATGCAGCAATTTCTGGGAACAGCAGAGCCCAGTCCAGGGCAGGGACAGATTGTTGTGGGGAAGACACTGCAGGGACTGTCAGACTCTGAATGAGGCTGAGCCAGCTTTGACCCAGAGTTGGGAAACTCAAAAACCCTAGGTGACTCTGAAGGGCCTGGAGTGAGAAAGTGCCCTGTTTTCTGTGGATGCTCACTCTCCTGACCTGGAGCCCCTCCTTCCTTCCCCTACCAAGAACTTGACCTCCTACTGGCTCCCTCCTCACCACATCCCCATTCCAGGGACTCCAGAGGAGGTGGGGTGGAGGGAGGCAGCCTGGCAGGAAGGGGGAGATGTGCTCAGAGACCTTAGCTCAGCTGAGTGGGAAGCTATGCTTTTCTTAGGAATTTTCTCATCCCTGAGTTCTTTCCAGCTCACTTCATTTGTCTCCTCTCTGCCCAGCCTTTGGCCATCTGTGCACTGATCTGAGGCCAGAGGGAGGGAGGCCAGAGAAGGGAAGGACCCATTAGGGAGTTTACTATGTTCTAGGTTGCCTGGAATACTCTACTATCTCTCATTTAATCCTCCCACAGCCCAGTGAGGTGGATGGTATCAGCTCCACTTGACAGATGATAAAACTGAGGCTCAGAGAGATTAGGTGACTTGCCGCTAAACCTGCCGTGCCCATGTGGCCCAGCCAGGATTCCAGCTCTGGATCAAATGTTTTGTCTATCCTGCTGCTTCAGCCTTTTTTTTTTTTTTTTTTGTAATCAATAGACTATACTTATAGAGCAGTTTTAGGTTTACAGAAAAACTGAGCAGAAAGCACAAAGGGTGTCCCCTCTGCCCTTGCAGTTTCCCTTGATGGTAACATCTTGCATTTAGTGTGGTAGGTTTGTAGCGCTGCCTCTTTTCAGAGATGCTGGTTCTACTGCCCTGAACCAGAGCTGGGATTAGAACCTGAATCTGGCCCCATGAACCAGGATTGTGAGATAATGGGACAGGGAAAAAGGCCTGACTGCCTTTCGCGATGGGTTGTGAGAGTTTAGCCCAGAATGGGTCTTAATAACACAAGAGGGTGTGTGTTCCAGGGAGGGGCTAGTCTAATCTCCTCCATCATCCGGATCAGCTCTGGGAAGAGGGCCAGGCTGAACCTGGCTCTATTGTCCCAGGAAGGGAGACTGGGCTAATACTTCTCCTGTGCTCTTGCCAGAACCGCCCTTCCAGGTTTAGGGTGGGAGATGCAAGGGAGGAGGGGGCTGAAAGCAATTGGAAGAGAGTGTGGAGACCAAGCCCGGGGTAGAGGTGGTAGCCTCAGAAGGCCCCCCTAAGGTCCCTCAAGGGTGACTTTTTTGCCTGAGGAGTAGTGCCCTGGGCATGATGTGCTGTGGGTCAGGACACCTGGGGCCTGGCTGATTCTACTGCCTCCGCCCCATCCCTATATTTTCTTTAGCCTCCTTCCTTTGGGCCCTCTGTCCCAGACTCCAGGAATGCTCCATCCCAACCCAAGGGGGTCTCTGACTCCATGGATATTCCTAGCCTCTGACCCACCATGTACGTGCACACGTGCGTGCGCACACACAAACACACACAGAGACAGTGTTGCTTGTGCATACACAGCTCAAGTGCATTCCTAGAGACATATGTGTGCACAAATACACTGACACAGACTTCATATCCTTCCTCTGCCTATTCCAGATTCACACTGGTGCTACGACATTCAAGCCAAGGCCTCCAACTATGCTTGCTTGGGTAAGTATAGCACGTCTTACTGACAGGCCTTTCTGTGTGGTGGGGACTGCCCAAGTCAAAATGAAGACCCAGGGAGGGTGGGAAGGATAAGGGTAATGATGGCTCCTTAGTCAGATATCAGTTCTTCATACACACACACACACACACACACACACACACATACACATACACACACAGTCCTGGTCCTGAGGAGACAGGGAATGTAGAGTGACCTGAATCGTCCCTGGCATCTCCTGTCACTATCACCAAGAGGATGTCTTCTATCAAATAAATCAGCAGTAGCATCAGATGTAAAGATACATTTTGCTCTTTTTTTTTTTTTTTTAAGTAGGCTCCACGTCCAGTGTAGGGCATGAACTCATAACCCTGAGATCTAGAGTCACATGTTCCACCGACTGAGCCAGCCAGGTGCCCCACATTTTGCTCATATAACAAAAGGAAGAGTTGGGTCTGTTCCAGTGACACCTCTTTGGGTGGACCTGGGAAGTTGTCCTTTGCATTTTTCCCCCAAATTTGATCCATGCCCCCACAGTCTGCTTTCCTCTGGTCTGTACTGTGTTTCAGTGACTGGTGCTGCCCCATTCCCAAGCCTCTATCAACTGGCTACAGGGAATCAGCCTCCTCCAGGTCTGCTTCCCTGCCTCTTAGTCCTCAGATAATGCTTAACATTAGTCAGGCTTTCCTAAGCCCCCTTCCAGGGCACTCCTCTCCACAGCTTCCAAGCACCTTCCCATCCCCCTCCTTGAACTTGAGGAGGTGCTATGTGCCCCTGACTCTCAGCCCACCCTCCCTCCTTGCTCAGGGCCTAGCCAATGGGGTGGAGACTGCAAGAAGAACCGCCAGTCCCCCATCAACATTGTCACTACCGAGGCACAGGTAGACCCAAACCTGGGA
This sequence comes from Panthera pardus, assembly GCF_024362965.1. Taxonomy (NCBI): domain Eukaryota; kingdom Metazoa; phylum Chordata; class Mammalia; order Carnivora; family Felidae; genus Panthera; species Panthera pardus. The sequence goes on along the minus strand of NW_026526876.1, from coordinate 49,009,938 downwards.
CTCTTCTCCTTCTCTGGCTATGACAAGAAGCAAAAGTGGAAAGTCCAAAACAATGGGCATTCAGGTGGGTCTCAGGCAGATGGGATAGGGGACCTGGGCAGGCATGGGCACCTGGTCCAGGGACCCTTGAGTTCCAGAAGACTTGGATGAGTGGGCTCCTCCAGGGACGACTAGGTGCAGGTCCACCTTTGCTGAGGAAGGACTGCAAAGCCTAGCAGTGGGAGGGTAGGGGGAAACAGGAAGGGCCTTAGAAAGGAGGGAACACTTCATAGTATTTTCAGTACTTTAATCAGACCGGTCTGCTATGGGAGAAGGGCAGCATTCTAGGAAGAAGGAACAACATGTGCAGAGGCACAGAGGTATGGAGCAGCTTGGGGTGCTCAGGGAACTACGTGTGGCTCCGTGTGCCTGGTGGACAGAGAGCAAAGGTAGGAGGGATCAGAGTCCATCCAGGGTTGGCCAAACTGAGCCCAGGGGCAGGTGACCCAGGGCTGAGGACTCTGGACATTGCCTTGAGGACACCAGGGCACCAGGGAGAGGGCTGAATTGCATGTTTGGGATGTGCAGAGGGAGAGGCAGGCAAAGAGGCCAATAAGAGGCCAGAAAAAAATCTGGGCCATATCACCTGTCCCATTCCATCCTATTTCCACAGGCCCAGGCATGTAGCCTACGAAGGGTCGGAGGTAGGAGAGAAGGTTCTGCCTAGGTGGAATTGGGAAGGGCTAGAGGAGGTGGGTGCAAGGACTCTGTCCCCTCTTGTGCCCTCCAGTGATGGTATTGCTGGAAGATGAGGCCTCGGTCACTGGAGGAGGATTGGCTGCCCGCTACCGGGCCAAACAGATGCATCTGCACTGGTCAAAGGAGTTGGATAAGGGCTCAGAACACACCCTCAACAAGGTTCGCTATGCCATGGAGGTGAGTGCCCTTTCCTGGGTTGACACCTTTGTTGGGCTCTGGGTGGACCTGCCTGTGGCAAGAAAGGTGGTCCAGCCGCCTCACAGGCCCTCTCTCCATTCCTCTCACTCCCCACCAGATGCACATAGTACATGAGAAAGAGAAGGGGACATCGAGGAGCGAGAAAGAGGCCCAGGATCCCAAAGATGAGATTGCAGTGCTGGCCTTCTTGGTGGAGGTGGGGCCCTCATCCCCCAGGGTCTGAGAGGCTCCTTCTTGGATCCAGAGATCTGCAAGGCAGGAGGGGACTGGGGGGATCCAGACTTCCCCTCTGTTTCTCAGTGACTTCTCTGCCTCCAGGTGGGGAGCCCAGAGCCTCTCAGGGCCTCAGTCCCAGAAGCTGCCTGCCCTCCCCACCACAGTCCAGAAGAATGGGCTGGTGGTCACCCCTGGCTCTCCACATGTCCCTGTCAAGCCCCCTTCTGTTCTGTTCCAGGCCGGATCTGAGGAAAATGATGGCTTCCAGCCTTTGGTGGAGGCGCTGTCTTATATCCCCAGACCCAGTGAGTGGCTGGGGGTGAAGGGAAGAGAGGAGACTTCTTCTTACAAAGGAAGAGCTAGGGTGATGCAGTGGCCTGGGTTCTCAGGGATCCCCTGCTTCTCCCACCAACTGACAGTATCCTCTGTTTCTGCCTCTGCCCCAGAGATGAACACCACAATGAATGACAGCATCAGCCTGTTAGACCTGCTCCCCAAGAAGGAGACACTGAGGCACTACTTCCGCTACCTGGGCTCACTTACCACTCCAGGCTGCGAGGAGAAGGTTGTCTGGACTGTGTTCCAGGAGCGCATTCAGCTCCACAAGGACCAGGTACCTAGGACCCAGCCAAGGGTGTGGCCCCCCACTGCCCAGTTCCCCACACCATTCCTCTGGATCCCCACAGAGGCACCCTGGACTGGGGTGGAGATGGGTCACCAGGGAATCCATAGACATTCCTTGGGGCGGACAAGACAGGTCTGGCCTATCCCATCCCTGGTTTGAGGGCTGGAGGGGAGGCTATGGCAGAGGAGGTCAGAAAAGGCTCCCATGCTGCCCGCTGTAAGTAGGTGGGAGTTGTCCAGCTGAGGGAAGGGAACCAATGTCCTGAGGAGAGGGATCAGCATGGGGGAGGGTCCAAGGCTGGCCAGGAGCAGCTGAGAGAGGGTCAGGATAGCCACAGTAGGAACAAGTCCATTCATTCAACAAATGGTTCTCGAATCCTTATAACACACTAGGCTCTAGGGATAGAGCAGTGAACCAAAGGGCCCAAATCCCTGCTCTAGTGATACTTGCATTGCAGAACAGTGGTTCTCAAAGAGTGGTCCCTGGACCAGTGGCATCAACATCATCTGGGAACTTGCTCAACATTCACATTCTTGGGCCTCACCCCAGTCCTACAGAATCAGAAACTGTGTGGGCGGGGCCTGGCAAAGTGGGGCCCAGCAAGCATCCCCCCTTCCTCGCCCCCAGCTGTGATACTACTGCACACTGAAATCTGAGAACCACTGTTCTATAGTAGCAGTGATAATACAGCAGTGATCAGTGACTGTGGGGCTGCAAAACGGTGAGCTGTATGTCCTTAGCTTCCCAGCTAAGTGAAGCTAATAGGAACTAAGCCCCCACCAGTGCCAAGTAGTCTATATCCCCTTTTTCTTTTCATCTGCACAAAACCCTGAGAGTTAGAGATTCTGAGCCTCCTTATTAGTGAGGGCTCAGAGAAGCAAGGTTACTGGCCTGGGGTCACACAGCAGGAAATGTAGCTATGCTTGCTCCCTGCTTCCTGTTGAGCCCTGCCCCTTCCACAGATCGCTGCGTTCTCCACGAAGCTCTACTACGACTCGGAGCAGAAACTGAAAATGACAGATAATGTCAGGCCACTGCAGCTCCAGGGACAGCGCCTGGTGTTCAAGTCTCAGGCCCCAGGACAGCTGCTGCCCTTACCCTTGCCAACCCTGCTGGTCCCCATGCTCACCTGTCTGTTGGCTGGCTTCCTTGCATGATAGCTCACTTCTGGACACTTGACCTCTGCTCTCATCCCATAGAGGCCTGGGGCTTCCATTCCTCAGGCTTCCTAGCTTGGATTTTGATGATGATTAAACAGATATATTTTTGGAGAAGCCTTTCTCAGGTCTATTTTTAGTTTCCATGACTGTCTCTGTTCTGTTCCCTTCAACCCACCGCCATTCCAGGGTAGGAGCCTTAAGGCCTGGATATTTCTTCTACGCAAGGACCATGGGGCATCCCCTCCTACCTTTTGCCCCCCTCCCACCTTTTTTGAACTCTCTGTCTGCATCCCATTTGGAGAGATGCAAAGATAGCTCTGAGTTCCAATACAGCGAAAGCCAGAAAAATTCTGGGAACCTGGGTGGCTCAGTTGGTTACACTTTTGACTCTTGATTTCGGCTCAGGTCATGATCTCACAGTTTGTGAGATCAAGCCCTGTGTCAGGCTCTATGCTGACAGTATGGAGGCTGCTTGGGATTCTCTCTGTCCCTCTTTCTGCCTCTCCCCCTCCTCCATTTCCTGCTCTCTCTTAAAATAAATAAACTTTTAAAAAGAAAAGAAAAGAAAGAAAAGAAAACCAGAGAAGTTCCAATCCAGCCTCTTCATTGTATAATGGGGGAAGCTGAGGCTCAGAAAGGAGAGGAGAATACATGGAGGCCACAGAGGGGGCTCTGGCAGAAGTGGCTCAGGATCCAGCCTAGCACTTTCTCCTCTGTACTAGGGGTGGAGAGTGCAGGTTGTGTGTGGTACAGCCTAGGCAAGGTAGGTGAGAGGGGGTTCATTTATTTGTCCAAATATTTCTTGAGCATCTATGTTTTAGGCACTGGGGATGTGGCAGGGAAGACAGACAATAAATGCCTGCCTGCCCTCCTGGAGTCCACAGTCTAGTTAGAGTCACTATAAATAAAATATACACACTGTACATGTATCAGAAGGCAGCAAGAGCTATGGAGAAAGATACACCAGGAAGGGAAGGTCGTTAGGGAAGGTCTCCGCAGACAGGGGCAGACTTTCCATCAGGAAGCCAGCAGGTATTCATGTGTGGAGGGGAGGGTGCCTGTCAGAGGAACAGGATGGAGACCAGCCAGCAGGAGTGGAGTGAGGGAGGGAGAAACTGTGTTAAGAGAGCTGGAGGGAGAGGGGGGAGGGGGAGGAAGGGGGGAGGAGAAAGGGGGAAAAGGGAGAGGTCAGTTGTGTGGGGGGCAGGAGGAGCTTGCACTAAGACATTATAAGGATGTTCGTTTTGAATGTGAAAGAGCTGGGAGCCCCTAGAGACAGCTAGCTAGAGCCTGATGTGCTTCATTGGGAAACAGCTAAGGGGTGATGAGTGAGGGGAGGCTGCTGCAGGGATCCAGGAGCTGATGGATCACAGGTCTTTGAACACTTTGCAAGTGAGACCAGGAAGAGGCAGGTATGGGCGGAAGGGCCCAGAAAACTGGAGGAGAAGGAAATAAGGGCCCCATGGACAGATCCCAAGTCGGCAACCCAGAGTTAAGGGGCCCCAGGCTCTGGGATCTCATCATCTAGGGCAGGGCTGGATTTTGGAGGAGCATGAGGGTGGGGGAAGGGGAGGAGAAGGGGCCTTGCTAGGTAAAGAGGAGGCCAGGGCCATGTCTGTGGGGACAACCTCTCTAACAGTTCCATCTGTACACGGTGAACTTCCCCGCAGGAAGACATGCGAGCTAGTCAGGCACTCAAGGGATTCCATTATGCGATGCTAGAAGCCCTGGCAGGCATACTGTCGCTCTCTGAAGGGGAGCTGGTTGGCAGAGGTGACCTCTAAGCCCTCTGCCGCCCTGACACCCTCAGAGCCCCTGACTGACCACTCCCAGCAGAGCCTGCAGAGAGGGAGAAGCCTCCCCTCCCCTTTCCTTTCGTGACCAAGAATAAGCACCCCTCTCCCTTCACCAGTGACCACACAGCCGTGGGGGTGGTGTTATGGTCACCATGACAACAGCAGGTGGCGTGTGTCAGCAGGGGGTGTGTGGGCACCAAACCTGTTCTTTTTGGTTCCTGGTGCAGCCTGTGGGGGATCTGAGATTTTTTGTACCCGCCCCCTCCCACCCAAGGCTCAGGGCTCTCAGAAATCCAAACTCCCCCCCTCCCCAATAAAGCCCCACCCCTATCCCTGCCCTCAAGGCAGGATTCAGTAAAAAACAGGGCAGCAGAACCCGGAAGTCCCAACTCTCTCCAAGGGGCTTAAAGGAACCCCTGCGGAAGGCATGTGACCCTCTCCTGTCCCCCTGACCCCACAATAATAAACCTGGCCAGTGGAGGACAGAATCAGCACAGCTTGTTCAGGTCCCAGGGCTCAAGCCTCTCCCCTGACTTCCCCTGCGTGCTTAAAGCTGAGTAGGTGCCGTCAGCACATGATTCATAGCAAGGTCATTCCCAGCCAGTTACTGCAGGAGCCATTCCTGGAATTAGCCCCCATATCCTGGAGGTTGAGATTGACAGGCAATCCCTCTTGTGGGGTGTGTGTTCTTGAGAGCCTCCTCTTCTGAGCAAATTCAATCCCTCCATGCTGCCCCACCACCACCCTGGGCAGATCCCTTTCTAGAGAGGCCACTCTAAGTTCCTTGTGCCCAACCCAGACTGGCTTCTGACACAACGTGGCCAGAGATGATAGGGGTCACCAGGGGCAACCTTATTCAGAAAGAGAGTCCTGCCTGCCTTCCCCACAGCCCTGCTTTCATTTACTTCTGATGCTCCTCAGTCATTGCATCAGGCATACAGTGTGTACACACACACACACACACACACACATGCACACTCTTCACTGCAGCTGGCCAGGCCTGAGGAAGGCTCAGTGCCTGACAGTTTTGGTCAGCACCTGACTTCTTTGAGGTTACTGGCTCCGAGCACAGACCATGATTCACATTCATCCAATGCCTGCTGAGGGCCAGACATGGACCTCTCTACAATCCTTGTAAAGGGTGGCGTTATTTCTTTGTTGCACAGATAAGGATGCTGAAGCACGGAGAGGGGTTAGGAGACCTGTCAGAATTTGGGGTCGCTACTCTGCACCTCCTTGGCTCCCACTGCCACTTTTGGCCTGTGGCAGTTCCCAGAGAGACAGATCTTTGGATCGGGGGTAGGGTGGGGTCTGTAGCACCCTGTCCCACCCTGTCTCCCTTGGCTGCTCTGTATCCCTGATGGCTCTTCTCTCTGGCCTCCCTCTCTGGCCCCGTTTAGGTTTGGCATCTGGGTGGAAGCCAGGGGCTAAAAATACTCCCCATGTGTTTAGATGATTCTTGGAAAATAAACTTCCCCATCTTGGCTCTCAGTTTGCACACTTGCTGGTCCTGCTTCCTGTGCTCTGATCTGACAGTGCCTGGAGTATATGGGGGGGTGGGCGGTGGGCGGGTGGGGAAAGTAGAAGGGTCTATAGGGGCCCAGCATCATGGGCGGTGGTGAAGTGAGCATGCACATGCATACCTGTATGCAAAAAGGTCACCATGTCACAAAACTCTAGGGGTGCCTATATGGAGACCACATTGTGAATAGTATCCCCGTGTGGTGGGACCACCCTGAGGCTCTGTGCTTATGTGTGGGAAGAGGCAGGGAAGCTGGTGGCCTTGCAGGCCTGGGAACAGGGCTCCCATGTTTCTGGGCCTGTTTATCCATCTACAAAATGGGCCAAGCTTGACCCTTCCATCTAACTGGGCCTAGCTATCTTCAGGCTCCTGCTGGTGACCTTGGGAGGAAAGCCAGGCCCATCTCTGTGGGTGGGGCGCTGCTCCTGCACCTTGAATTACACATCTAGCAGGCTATGTTTGTTTATCTGAGTAGGGACAAAGGCATTATCTCCTCTAGGGACTAAGGACATGTCCCTGGGCCCAGGCAGCCCTGGGGAGGGGCTTCCTTTGGAGGACAGCTACAGGACAGACAAGTCACAAGCCAGTTCCTTCCTCTGAGCCTTAGCACCAGCTGAGAATGGACACGTGGAAGGCTCTTCACATTCCAAGTGTTGGCTGCTGCAAGGCCTGGGAGGAGAGGGAGAGGGCCAGGGGACAGGGAAGGGACAAAGGTACATTTTGATCTTTCAACAAACACTATTATTTCCTCTGTGCCAAGGACTGAGGATTCAGGTAAAAAAAAACCAGTCTGTGCTCTTTCCCCAGGACTTCTGACCCAAGGGCAGACACATAGGGCACAGCAGTACCAGGTCTACAAAATACAGGCATAGACACATGGGAGCATGGGCCCCAGAGCCACACAGATTTAGATTGTAGTCCTCTTCCACAGCTGTGAAAGGCAAGTGAGAAGCCTTTGGTAACTTCATTCACCTACCTTTCTTTCTTCTTTCTTTCTTTCTTCTTTCTTTCTTTCCTTCTTCTTTCTTTCTTCTTTCTTCTCTTTTAGGTTTATTTATTTTGAGAGGGAGTGAGAGAAGGTGAGTGGGGCAGGGGCAAAGAGAGAGGGAGAGAGAGAGAATTCCAAGCAGGATCCTCACTGCCAGCGCAGAGCTTGATACAGGGCTCAAACTCACTAACAGCAAGATCATGAACTGAGTTGAAATCAAGAGTCAGATGCTTAACCAACTGAGCCACCCAGGTGACCCATTAATTCATCTTTCTGAGCCTCCATTTCCTCATCTGTAAAATGGGCATGATGATGATTTACTTCATAAGGTCAGTGTAAAGATGAAACAAGATGCCTGGCCAAGAGTTTGTATTCAATAATTTGTAGTTATCATTATGATTGTTTTTATTAGAGCACTGAAGGATGGGTAGGACCTACAGACAGAGAGAAACTGACCACTTCCAGAGATGGGAGTAGGGAAGAATATGTGGAGGTCAGGATTCTGAGGGGTGATGCATAGATTTGCCCCTGTGGTAAGGAGTAGCTGTGAGATGGGCTGGCAGTCCTACTATGGAAGGGAGAAACTGTAAGACCCCTCCAGGGGTCCACTTCTCCACTCAGACACCCTGATGTCCCCCTCCTAGCACTCCACCCCACCCATACACAGAGCAGTCCACTGAGGCAGGCCCCCCAGCCTGACCTTTGCCCAGAGTTCACCAAGGTCACTCAGAACAACAGAGAGAGACAAGAGGGGGAGGCCAACTGAGGCCCAGCCTGCTCTGCAGCTCTCATGTTCCTGCCTTATTGTGTGGTGGTCCAGGTTAGAGTTTGGCTGAGACTATCCAAGGCCCCTGCCGCTTTCCTGCTGTGGGATCCATTTCATTTTCCTCTGGTCCTTCCTCAGGAGCAGCAGGATTACCACATTTGCCCTCTGATGGGTCCTTTTCTCCACTGCTGGTTCTGTCCCTGGCCATCTGCCAGTACACCTATTACACTGTCTGGATTTGCTGCAGGCTTCCCCCAGCTTATGGTCTGTACCCACCCAGTATTGCCTGATAAATTTGAATTTCAGATAAACACTTTTTTTTTTTAGTGTATCTCCAAAATTGCATGGGGCATACTTATACTAAAACATTATGTTGTTTAGCTGCATAAGCATCTTGATTTTGTATTTACCAGATGTAGTGACCCTACCCTCATTCCATCTATGTCAGGGAAACTGAGGCCAAGAGGAAGGGCAGACAAAAGGAGGGGTCAGAGACCAAGGCAGCCACCACTTCCTCCTTGGCCATCTCCTCTCCCTCCCACTGGCCACACCCTCCAGGAACTGATAGCACACTGGTTGAGGGGTTTTCCCCTTCCCTGCCTGGTATTGGGTTCCCTGTTGGAAGGGCAGCTGGGTACACTTTGCAGCAATGGACTTCCTCCCCACAGTTTTCCAAAGACTTGGGAGAGGCCAGTGCCAAGGACTCATTCCTTCTCCTTTGGCCTCTGCTTGACTCCCGCTTCCCTGAGCTGGAGGGCCAGTGTCCCTTCCTGCAGCCCCGCCACCATCACACCAGCCACCTCTTGAGGAAGGGAGCCCTCAGGCAGCGTCTGGCCGCCATGTCCAGGTGGGGTCAGAAGGGGCTGGGTGCCAGGGTTTTATTTACAAACTGAGGAGAGACTCAAGAGGTGCAGAACACTGTGGGCGTCGGAGTGCTTATTGGCGTCACAGCCTGGAGTACAGGAAGAGGACCCAGACACCAGTCAGCAGCTGAGTTCCCTCTGTCCATCAGACACCCTTCCTCCCATTCCTTTCGCCTTGTAATCACCCTGATCTGTTTTCCTACCTTCAGCTATCATTATCTGCATGCCAGGCCCTTTGTAAGGTACTTTACATCCACTATCCCATTGAATCCTGACAGCAATCTTTAGAGCAAGAGCTCCCACTGGCACAGCCTCTTCAGGACAGCAGGCATTTCCATCTGTTTGTAGTGGATGATGTGCTGCCCAGCTCAGAGCCCTAGGAACGGCTTGTCCCAGCAGTGAGCACTGTCAGAGTGTGGATGCCTTTAGTTGTCAGCCTCTCTAGGGGAAGGAAGCCCCTTCACTCCAGGTCACACTCCTTTCTGCAGCAGCCTCTAGCCAAAAACCGATCAGCATGGGGGGATAAAGAGTTAGCCCAATTCGAGGTGACTCCAAGGGACCATTCCAGCTCCAGAGCTCTTGGTGGGGCCAGCCAAGGTCACCACCGGGCCTGTGTGGCAGCTCCATCCCTCCCTTATCCTACCCTGCTTCCTTTGCTCTCTTCCACAGGTGTTGGAAGGTCCTAGAGGCACTTCTTAATAAACATCTTGTACACTGAACTCTGTCAGCTTCCTGGGGAAGCCAACCTGTGGGGCAGTTTGGGCTCATCAGTGCCCCAATGGCATAGAGCACATAGTAGACTTTCAATCAATACTGGATTGGAAGAACCCAGGCACAGGCATTGCTAGTCCTGACTCTACGCAAATAACAGTATACTAATAGCAGCTAATATTTATTCAGGTAAAACTATTTGACATGCTTTATGTCTCAATCCTTAAAACAAGCTTCTGAGATGTGCATTTCTATTTTCTCCATTTTCAGAGGAGGGAACGAAATGCAAGGGACCCATGAGTGGCAAGTGGTACAGTGGTGCTGGGACTTGGACCCATACAATTTGGTACTCATGCCCACCCTTGGATCATCACCATGCTCTGCCATTTTTCTGAAGGAAACTGAGGTTTAGAGAGGTAAAGGGACTTGCCCCTGCCAGCCGATGGGTGGCTGCCAGATCTACAAACTCTACGGTCTGCGCTGCTTCCCTTGAACTCGTTGCTGCTGGCCTGGAAGTGCTTCCAGGGAAGCTTGAATTTAGAAGTCACTAGCCAGCCCGAGACATGTTGTTCCCTAGATCTGAACGCTATCCCCTGCCCCTCCCTACTTGTGTTTTTCTCGTGAGGTTAACACGCCAACCAAAACCCAGCTCAAAAGGGACTCCTTTGTGAAGCCCTCCTCAATGTCTGCTCTCCACCTTCTTCCCCACCAAGATCTCCTGAAGGAAGAAGATTTGAAGGGTCGCAGCCTCTTAGCCATCAGAGTATGGAAGTGCCACACCTTGGCTGGCCACACAAAGCGGGGCAGGCAGCAGATGTTTGCAGGATGAATGAATTTAAAAAAATGATAGCAAAACACAGAATTAGCAGGCACCATTCCAGGGCTGGAACTAAATATTTACCTTGCCCACGGGGCAATCCTGAGAGATAAGCCAGGTTTTCCAAGCTCTATTTATGCTGACTTTCCTTCTGTGACTGACACAATCAGCCTGGTTTTGTTACAGTTTGAACAGCTGTTTCCACATGTAGGGCCTGGGCGTAGGAGATACTTGATTCTGGGCTTTCACTGTTCCCCAACATCGTGTGTCCTCCTCATGGTATTTGCTTCCCAATCCTTGGCCCGAGGTGACACTGCCCCTCCAATCTGTGAGCCTGGACTGGCCACAGTCTCCATAAGTGAGTGAATTGGGCCTTTACTCTAGTTTAAGTTGTGGGTTCATGCACAGCCACAGGGTTAACAGCTTTATCAGGAGCTGCTTGGAGTATGTAGGACAGATTTGCCAGGGTCTACTGCCTGAGTGGTCACCTGGGAGACACCTCTTAAGGGAAAGGGGTTGGCTGTGATATGATGGGTCCAAGTAAAGGGTCATAGGGGAGGAGGACTTGGAGTTCAGTGTGGCGTTTATGAGTCAACCTCTGGGATTCACACTGGAGTCTGTTAGAAAGAAAACCTCAGGCCCAAAATGGAGTCACTTATGTTAAGAGCCCAATGTCAGCAAACCAAGACTTAATATCTAACCTAACTGCAGTTTCAGGTCCCCCTAGGAATGTAACCTTTAGCCAGTCAACCTGAAATTTCCTGGTCAGCACTAGGAAATTTACTGATAGACCCCTTCCATTGCCCTTAGGAGGGTGACCTCGCCTAAAACAATGCTTTTTTTTTTTTTTCTTTTTGCTAATAATTTCCTTTTTTCTGTGCCCTGTCTGCCTTTAAAACCCTTTTCTTTCCTGCAGCTCCACGGAGCTCCCTTCTACTTGCTAGATGAGATGTTGCCTGATTTATGAATCAATTAATAAAGCTAGTTAGATCTTTAAAGCTTACTTGGTTGAATTCTTGTTATTCAACAGGTCATAAAAGTTATGGACGTGGCATATGAAAATGGAAAGAGCAATCTCATCTAAACAAAATGGAAAGAGCAATCTCATCTAAACACTAACACTGCTTGTGTGGGCCAGGCAGCTCTGATTTGGGATCAGGCAGCTGATTTGGCAGCTCTGATTAAGGGCCTAGTGAGCAACTCTGCCCCTGGTGTTCACTCTGTGAGGGGACATTTGGGGGAGGAAGTGGTAGTTTTGCATGAGGGGACCAGAGATTGGATGTTCCTGCTCAAGGGACACCACATGACAAGCTGAAAGGATTAGTTTAAGACATACTTGAGGGGCACCTGGGAGGCTCAGTCAGGCGTCTGACGTCGGCTCAGGTCATGATCTCACGGTTCTTAGGTTCGAGCCCCACGTCAGGCTCTGTGCTGACAGCTCAGAGCTTGGAGCCTGCTTCAGATTCTGTGTCTCCTTCTCTTTGCCCCTCCCCTGCTCATACTCTGTTTCTCTCTCTCTTCCTCTCTCAAAAATAAATACTAACAAATTTGTGTGTGTATACCTATATAGATATAGATGATATAGACAGATGATACAGAGATATAGATATAGATATAGATATAGATATAGATATAGATGATATACTTGAGATACCCTCTAGAGGCTGCCTTCAACATGTACATGGGGAGTGGGACTTTATGGGGATAAGAGTAAGGTCCAGGGAAACCCGTGTAATCACAGGGAGTAACCATTCACTGAGCCTGAGGCTGCTGTGGCCAGGCCAGCACAGCCGGCATATAAGCAGATTCATGAGGCGCTGCAGTGTGGAATCTGGTGATAGTTCCAGTTCAGGGAGGGGGCCTGTGCTCTAGATGAGGAAAAGGTTTTCCACAACGGACTATCAATGCAAACAGGGTAACAGATGAAATGTTTCATCCAAGCCTTTGCCAGGCACAGTGCCCAAGCTGCTACCTCCAGAAAGGTGTTACCTAGGCAGTGTAGCAGTTCCCTGACCTCAAATTTCTTTTTCTTTCTTTAAAAAATTTTTTTTTAATTTATTTTTGAAAGAGACAGAGACAGTGTGAGCAAGGGAAGGGCAGAGAGAGAGAGGGAGAGAGAGAATCCCAAGCAGGCTCCACAAAGCACAGAGCCTGATGCAAGGGCTCAAAGCCACAAAACTGTGTGATCATGACCTGAACTAAAATGCTAAACTGACTGGGCCACCCAGGTGCCCCTCAATGTTCTTTTCAAGTAAGTAATGGAGTTTAGACTTCACTCCAAATTTATAGTGATTATTTCCTTAGAGTCCACACTAGGCATGCTTCTCTCTCTCTCCCTTCCTTCTTTGCTTTCTCTTCCTTCCTGTTCTCTCTCTCTCCACTTCTCTCTTCCTTGCTCTTTCTTTTTTGACATAGGTTTCCCTCACTATCCAAAGTAGAGCATTTCTATGAAACCTCCCATAAACTGAAGTGTTGTAAAGTGAAGAGTATCCCCCACTTTCTGAAAGTTCATGTTGTGCCACTTAGCTTTCATGAAAGATCTATATTAGTATGGTAGTGGCTTTTCTCAGAAAAGTGAAAATCCTCTTTGGATTTCTTTCAGTTAGTGAGAACAGGTACTAATGTAGGTTGTCTGTAAAAGTGAAGTGCGATAACGTGAGCTTTCAGAAAGTGGGGGGATACCTGTATCCATTTTGGATTGGGGTCTAGCATTTCCATCATCATGGAAGAGGATAGAAAATTAAAGTTGGGCTCATAAACCCTGGGGGAAAAGACAATGGGCTGCCTCTTTGGGGCTCACCATAGCCCCAGTCGAATGGAAGGCAGCTGAGGAGTTGGCCTGCTGTGTGATGAGCCTGCCATGGTGGTTGGATAGACATGTGGTATTTGGTTTAGGCCCAGGCTTACAGGGACAAACACCTGGGTAGAATGGTTAGGCTCAATTGTTCTCCCTCCCTTCCCGGGAAAGGCCAGGAAGGAAAAGGCCCCAGTTTAAGGGAGGAGGCATTGTCCTCAGTGGTTAAGCATCATCAGGTAGCCCGGTTTGGCAGGGGGCCAGTAGGGAGCACAGGAATCTCATGGCTGCTATAGCTGGTGGCTGGCTTCCCAAGAATAGCTCATTCAATTCTCATCTTTCCTATCCTGCCTCTGGTACCATCACATCCCTGTTAAATGCCTGATATTTTCAGACAGTTCAAAGTTCAGTTTGGAGCTACAGGCCTTGAGTTGACCCAGAGTCCTTTTTTCCTCCCTCCCCAGTCCCACCTCCCCTCCTACGCCCTCCTTCCTCCTTCTGTCCAGCTCCCAAGGCCCCTGGGCCACCAGAAGTGGAGATAACAAACCTAGGATGTTAAGAGTCAGTTAAGAGTCACTTCATGGCTGTTTGCTCCCAAGAGTTTTTATCTTCCAGGAACAGGAGGAGGAGGCTGTTCTCAGGACATCCACTTCCTCTCCTTATGTAACAATAATACTTCATATTTGCATAAGTGTTATCTGTTATAAAATGGTTTCACATTACCTTTTTTTTTTTTAAAGTTTATTCACTTATGTAAGTAATCTCTATACCTAACATGGGGCTCGAACCCACGACCCTGAGATTGAGTCATGTGCTCTTCTTTCTGATTGAGCCAGCCAGGCACTCCATCACATTCTCTTTTTCATTCAGTGCTTACCACAACACTATAGAGTAGTCAGGGTCATGGCAACCCTAATCCTTCATCAAAGAAGCCCACTGGCGGAGTTTGGAGAACTGGGTTGGTGAGCCTCGGAGATGTGAGGGGAGTGGGGTGTCTGGAGAGGGCATGAAAGCACCACACCTTTTCCCACATACCTTGTCCTATGTATCTAAGCTGTTCCTGAGCTGTATATTTTTGTAATAAGTAATCCAGTTGGGGAGAAAAAAAGGCAGCCATGCGGGTTCAGAGTGCTTGACCATCTTGCCAGAGCTTAAGTGGTGGATGACAGACTCCAGCCTAAGCACAAGTGAGGTATGGAATAGAAGCAGCCAGAGTAACCTGAGTTTGAAAGCAGCTCAGAAATGTTCCATGTGTGGGACACTTTGGACAAAAGACTTAATTTTATTTAGTCTCGGTTTCCTCATCCATAGAAAGGGATGATAATGCATCCCTCACAGAGCTGTGGTGAGCATTTAATAATGAATGAGGCATGCATAGCATGGGATTTGGTAAGTAGGAGATGTCCAATGTCTGAGCACCCCTTCTAACTGTTCTGGTTCCAAGTGCCAGACTATCCTTTATGCCATGTAGTAGATACTCAATAAACATTTGATGTATGAATGATAAACTCTCCCTTCCCCAACTCTCCCGAAGTGAGAGGATGTTTATTTACAGCTGCAAGCAACAAGGAGTGGCAACAGTGTTTCTTCAGCTGACACAATGGAAAGTCATAGGCCCTGGGGCTGCCTCCTTGTGGATACCCAGCCACCGGCACCAGGTGCTACCTGTGGTTTCTGCAGGGAGGGAGGCAAGACTTCACTCTAATTCCTGGCTGTCTTTTCCTGCCCAGATGTCCTGAGAGTAACAAAATGGCTTTGGAGAGATCCACCCTGAGGCCACAGTGATTTCCAGACCAAATGGAAATCTTGTTGCTTGGGACAATTCTCTGGGAGCTCCTCCAGCACTGCATGACAATTTTCTGTATGTTGAGAGGCCAAAGGTGCTTTAATGGGCGTCTGACCCCACACATTAGAGCACTCACAAGTTGCTCAAACAGTACCCTACCTCCCCCCTCACTTTAACCTGAGCAACTCCAACCTCACCTGCTCTAGCCACCAGTCCTTCAGATAAAATGCAGTTGTAAGGGTCCAGTCCCAATGTTCCAAATTAAAAGTTGAAGACCACTGACTTAACACAACCCTTTCATTATTCACAAAGGTGAATAGGAACTGAGGTGCAAAGGAACAGGTGACCTGTTCAAGAGAATACAATTCTTCTTCTTTTTTTTTTTTTTTTTTTTTTTTTTTTTAAGCAGGCTCCATGCCCAGTGTGGAGCCCAATGCCAGGCTTAAACTCACATCCTGGGATTATAACCTGAGCTGAAATCAAGAGTCGGATGCTTAACTAAGCCACCCAGGCGCCCCCATACAATCCTTCAAGGAGCAAACACTCAGACTAGATTTCTAGTTCATTGCTTTCTGTGGTGGCAGCTAAGATGACTGCCCTGAACTTGAGGCTATAGCAGCCTTTGGTAACCATAGGTATCTCCTGATGCATTCTGGGAGGCTCTCTGCTGATCACCAACCTGAAGTCCCCTTCCTTCTACTTGACCTATAAACCCACTGAGCACTGGGGTTTAGCCATCAGTAGCAGAGGATCCTGCTGAAGAGAATTAAAGAAGCCTGCTTCTGTGGCCCCCAAAAGCCTTAGATGCCCTCACCAGCTCACTCTCCTTTTTTGGGCCTCCTCTCCTCCCATTCTCGAGGCCACACTCAGCTCCTCTCTCAGCTTGCCTTTCCAAAGCTCTTCTAGTTTTTCTCCCACCTCTTGACTGATTCCATTTTTTCTTCCACTTACTGGTTGGAATACCATAAGCCCAGCACCCTTCTGTGTTCCTCTTGGGCTTGCGGTAAGGTTCAAAGTTCATTATGAACAGAAATGTCAGCAAAAGGGGATTGTGTGTATGAAAAAGAGAGTTAAATTATGGCAAAAAACTGTTTGCCATAAAATGGTCTAGGGGGGCCTGGGTGGCTCAGCCAGTTAAGCTGGACTCTTGATATTGGCTCAGGTCGTGATCTCTTGGATGGGAGATAGAGCCCTGTGCTGGCACAGAGCCCGCTTTGGATTCTCTTTCTCCTCTCTCCCCCCGCCCCCCCCCCCACTGCCCCTCCCTTCTCTCAAAATAAACATTAAAAAAATCAATAAAATGGTCTAAATGTAGTGTGTACTTATGTAAACCATATGAAAATGTTTTGCAACCATACCAAAAACGTGGCATCGTGAAACTTTTATAACTGGTCTGATCTTCAAAGGCTTTCACAACATGGTTCCTGTTATCTTCTACCATGCTTCCCAAGCACCTTTAGCTCAGCCTACAGGTCTACATATCTCTGCTTCTTTGTCTAGACTGCCAGACTGTTTTGCACACTTCTGATAAAATCTTGCTCTTGCTTCATGGCACAGCTCACTTCCCTTTCCCATTTGGTTTTTCCAAAGTACTTTGTCAATAGACTACTGTTTAGTGTCCTCAAGTCAGCACTTCATCAAAGACAATTATATGCAGGGACCTTTGGTTAATTACTATTACTCCTCCTTGCATGTGTGCATGTGCGCATGTACAGATCATCATTCCCTAATTAGACTGAATACTGATTCATTCCCTGGAACAGTGGTTTCCGTAAATGACCAATCTGAAGACCAGTGCAAACTGGCTGGTTGTAAAACATTCTCTCTTGAGGAACTTCTTAAAATGCAGATTCTTGGACTGCATGGGAGAAGATCTCATAAATCTTACTGTAGAGTGATATGGAACACAGGTTTAATAAGACAATGATGGGATCATCACTTTAAACAAGCTTCTAGTTGATTTTGATGATACTGATGAATTGCCAGATTGGGAACTGCTGCCCTAGAAAACTTAGCACAGAGCTCTATACCTAGAACGTGCTTACATGTTGTTAGCTTCATGCCTCTGGACTGCTAATGAACTTGATCATAACATTACTTTTACAGTATTTACCTGTGTTCTGTTTCCCTAAATGAGGAAAGAATATTGAGTACCTAATATGTGTCAGATTCTGTGCTTATTAACATAGATTATCTACTCCTTATAATAACCTTTTGAAGTGAAGTGGTGTTCTCATCGGGCATGAAAATTTGAGCACCCAAGGAACTTTTTAGTGCACAGCTGTTATAATAGCAGAGCTACAATCTGACTTCTAATTTTTTTATTTATTTTGAGAGAGAGAGAGAGAGCACACATGGGGGAGGGGCAGAGAGAGAGGAAGAGAGAATCCCAAGCAGGCTTCTTGCTGATAATGTGGAGCCCGATGTGGGATTCGATCCCACAAGCCATGAGCTCATGACCTGCACCAAAATCAAGAGTGGGACTTTCATCTGGGTTGCCCAGGCACCCCTACAATCTGACTTCTGATTTAAATCCATAACCGTCTGACTTACAGAGGGCATGTACCTATGGCTTGTATCTGGCTTGCAGATAGGCTTTATTTGAACAGTACAATGTCTACAATTTTTTAAAAACTGCCAACATTTCTAAATTGGGTATTTTGCATTAATATCTGGATTTCTGGTTTCTCTTTGGGGGAAAAAAAGATATGGTAACATTGGAGCCCACATTCCTGCATGGCAACAATCAAAGGGAGCCTTTAGATGGATGTGCATCCTAGAACCCACCTTAGTCCCTACCAGTCCCCATTCTCATCCATGGCTGAACCCGCTTCTCTCACACTCTGTTCCCAAACCTGGTCCCTACAGGCCTCTGAGTCTGCAATTCTTGGACTCTTATTTACTATCTTGCTTCCCCATTGTTCAGGAAGTTTGGCAAACCTAAAGACATCCTATTTTTATTTGTTCTGTCTTGTATGAGTCTCTGATCATAGGGGTGTATTCTGGATTTTGTGATGTCAATACTAGGGAATCTACAGATACATCATCAAGGGAACTGGAATCTCTTTTCCCTAAGCTAATATTCTGGCTCTGGCCTAGTAAAATCCTATATACAACCTTTAAAATAGTTGGGGAAATGTGGCAATTCATCAGTTTGCTTCAATTCAGTAATGTCTACATTTGAGAAAGGAGCCCACAGAGAGCAATGCCACCATGTGGTGGAGAGATTTTTATGTAGAAATGCTACCTTCAGTCAGAGAGACTGGAAGGCTGACGACCTCTCTCAATTTATTTATTTATTTATTTATTTATTTATTTATTTATTTATTTATTTTAATGTTTTATTTATTTTTGAGACATAGAGAGACAGAGCATGAACAGGGGAGGGGCAGAGAGAGAGGGAGACACAGAATCCGAAGCAGGCTCCAGGCTCCAAGCTGTCAGCACAGAGCCCGACGCGGGGCTTGAACTCACAAACCATGAGATCATGACCTGAGCTGAAGTTGGACGCTTAACCGACTGAGCCACCCAGGCACCCCAAAGACCTCTCTCAATTTAAAGGGCCACTCAGAAACTAGAAACAGAGACACAGACTGGCGCTTTAGGAACTGTGTTTTAGTGTTGATGACTTTCTGGATCCTTTTTCTGTTTGTCTCCTTAAACAAGCTACCACTGCTGCTGATTCAACATGTTTCATCTATACATTTTTAATGTGTATTCCTGTTATTGAGAATGTGAGCAAAGAGCTATTAAATTCTTTTAGCATTAGTATAGCAAGAGTCAAAACAAAACAAAACAAAACAAATCTTTTTACAAAACATGATTGAATCTCATGGGGGTAGGATTTCACATTCAATGAGCACTTACCAAGAAACTGCCAGGCTTTTATACACTTCATTTACTTAAGATAAGGCTGAGAGGTAGGCAGTCTATTTTTAAAGATAAACAAACAGGGACTGAGGGTGAAGAACCCACAGCCCTAAATCTTCAACTCTTCTCAATACTGCCAATTGCTTCCCTGGAGGGCTCCCAGAGAGACAACCAGGGACATCCTTGGTTTCTCAGCATCCCCTAGAAACCCAGGATCATTTCAAGGTATTATTCAATGAGAAGTCTTCCTCTTCACCTCAACTCCTAATCTGCAAGAAAACTATCATTAAGGCCTCCTACATCAATTCTCCATTCACCACCAACTCTGCAGCCCCCGCCTGTCCACACTGCCCAATGCCTTCCAAACAGTTTCCTAACAGGGATGTGAGCAAAGTTTAAATCAATTCAGCTGGCCACTGCAGGTATCTTGTTCTACCTTCAATAGTTTCCATTCTCTCAGAGATGGAGCATCCACTCTATAAGTCAGGTACGTATTATTCGAGTAGGAGAATTAAATAGGGTCACAGAGAGAAAAGGCTGAAGAATTTGACTTTTTTCTTTACTTGTATAGAGGAAAACCAGCACATAGATGCATCCACAGTATTTAATTTGTTTGGATAATAGTTACAGATAAACAGGTACACTCCATATACAATTACCAATACTTTTTTATACAGTTCATATTTCAGTACATCAACACTATTTTATTTACACTCTATTTATGTACATTAACATCTTTCTAAAGTCAGTGCATTGTCAACAAGTTTTATACAGTAATTTACAAGGTGAATGTAGTTAATAGTTAATTTAATAAATTTTCTGCTAGTCATGAATTAAAAAATTAATTACAACCAATATAACAAACACAGATCAAACAACATTAGTAGATTGTGCTACCTGCTTAAATAAAACATCTGTAAGTAAATTATTTAAAATCTTCCACTTTTTCATGGGACTTGTCCAGGTAGAAATGGACAGATTTTTATATAACTGAAATCATGAAACTTACAAAGCCTGCATTTTGTCTGACTTTATAATATTTTATCATTTAGGCCACTCCTTCCTACTTGTAATTACGGTCTTTTTCTGAATAGCGTTTAAACTTACATAGCCATTTAAGGCAACCTTTCCAAATGCTCTGAGAAGAACTGAATAATAACCGGCCTCAGATATCAGAATACAAATGCTTAATTACATTGGTACCTACTATCTATGAGGAGGGAAGGTTAATGAAATCTGACAATTAATGAGAATCACTTCCAGGTTCCAGATTAATAAAAAAAGACTGAAATAAAAGTGAAATGTTCACCTCACATATATTTAAAAACAACACAGGGGGAAAAAATGCTGCCTGAAATAAATAACATTTATACTTTTGTTCCAGTTTTGAATTATCAGAGGAAAAAATGAAGTAAGCAAGAAACGTAACTTTTGATGACCATTACTGTGAAATTATTAAAAAAAGAAAGAAAAAAAAGACAAACTCCAGAATTAAAAAATAACAGACATGCAAAAAAACCAAAAGTTTACTTCCTAAACCCACCAATTAAATTAAAAATACACACTATCAGTGTTTGGGATGTGTTTTGTTTTTAAATTTAATATGGGGGCAAAATACCCCATATTCAAGTTAATTTATAGCCCTTACAGCCATCAAATACGAACAAGTTTTAAAAAATTCATTTGCATGTATTCTCTCTTTTTCTAAAGTGCAAAACAAAGAAACAAAGAACAAACAACCACTAGTTGTAAAACACCATCCAGCTTAGATGCCGCTTTCCCTCTGAGAAGCTCTTTGTGCAACATGGGCATGTGACGATGGTGCAAATGTTGGCAACTATCCTACTGCACTCAGCAGTGGTGGGGGATACATTTTTGAGGACACTTGAAGTAACCTCAAGGTAAGATGCCTCTATCTGGAGGGCTCTTTTAGCTGGATTTCCCAGGATACATTTTTTTTTTTCCCTACAAGGTCTCCAACCAAGGCCCTGGGTAGAAGGCACACAGCTCTTAAGAGATTCTCCCTTTCAGACTGACCACTTATATACATGCCTCTGCCATGAATGGCTGGTTGTGTCTCAAACACAAACACGACAACAGAAACAAAAAGCAAGAAAGGCATAGAAATAGTGGGAAAATGGTTTAAAAAATAAATAGAAAAATGTGTGTCCATGCCGTAAGAATCCTTTGCACGCCTTCTGAACTTGCTTTCTCACATCTTGTCAATAAAATGGAATAAAACTTTAGGAAAAAGGAGGTAGCATATCATGTCGTCCCCAGACAACACTACAATTTTTTGTTTTACTTTGACTCCAAGGAAATTCTTAGCATTTTGTTATGATTATTGGTAAACTCTACACTCACTACATTTGTTTATATCTGGACAAGCACAATTTAGTTCTTATTTGGTCCCAGGTGGCTGGTGCCAAACCCTTTTGTTTACAGGCTAATGGTGGGCTCCGCCTGAAAGTTCTCTACCAGAGAGCTTGTGTGAGACACTTCCAAACCAAAGTATTACTACTGTTATGCTAACTGCTATTTTAATTAGGATTTTTATTTTGTGCTTCAGGGTCACAGGATAAAATAACTACATTTAGCTTGCCTTTCACAGAGAAACTTCTGCCAAATGTCAGCTACAGGGAGTCATCTCCCTCACCACCAGCCTGTCTAGCAGCCAGAGTGGTAGCTTTACTGTAACACACAATACTTTTTGTAATCGGACTCAAAGTCTTCATCCATGCTGCTTGTGTCTGCCATCTTTTTGCCATCGATCTTTGGCAGAAATTGTGCATAGTCTATC
Organism: Panthera pardus; assembly: GCF_024362965.1. Lineage (NCBI taxonomy): Eukaryota > Metazoa > Chordata > Mammalia > Carnivora > Felidae > Panthera > Panthera pardus. The sequence goes on along the minus strand of NW_026526876.1, from coordinate 48,988,288 downwards.
CCCTGCTGCTCATAGAAAAGAATGTAGGCAGAGTCGGTGTCAATTTCATCAGGGTGAAGTTCCTGAAGAGGCAAGAAAAGCCTTTAATAAAAAAGTCATTACTATGCTGGCCCTAAATCCTTGCTAGGGAAGGGAGGACCAACCCTCTTTAATTACTAAACCAGACTGATTCCAATCAGCTTAACATTTTGGCTGTCTGATACCTGCCCTAAACTAAGCCCCATTATTTTCAATGTTTGTTTTGGGGAAAATATTCTGACCACAGACAGTCAAAAGAATGACTAAAAGCAAACAAAAAACCATCAAATTCTAACAGCTCAAAAGATAAGAACTTTTTCTCATTAACAAATACCTTCTTTTTCTTCACCGTCCATGTTTTCATTCTGTGCTCTGTACATCATTTAAAAAAATACTTTTTAATGTTTATTTTTGCGAGAGAGAGAGAGAGAGAGACCACGAGTGAGTGCGAGCTGGGGAGGGGCAGAGAGAGAGGGGGACAGAGGATCCAAAGCAGGCTCCACACTGATAGCAGAGAGCCCGATGTAGGGCTTGAACTCACAAACGATGAGATCATGACCTGAGCTAAAGTTGGATGCTTAACTCACTGAGCCACCCAGGTGCCCCTGCACATCGTTTTTGTTCCTTTAATACTGAAGACACCTATATACTAACAGAAATATTTCCTATTGAGTACAAAGTCTATTATTTCAGCAAATGTCCCTCAGATCTGTTGACATTTGTTTCTTTTATTCAAAGACGGGGGATATTTACCTTACAGCTGCTGTCATTATAACAGTACCACTTGCTGTTTGGGTTTTTGGCATAAGTGACATAATGGCCCCCACCCAGAATTCCTGAATGGCACTGTAAGAGAGAAGAAAGTAGAGGTATGTTAGTAGTTAACAGTAGTCTGGTCAGGGCACAGTACTAGGACACAATGGGGAAAATACCAATCACTTAGGTGATTAAGAAAGATGTTTTGGAACCATTTACCTTTTTCTAAAAACAAAACAAAAAGAAAAATCAAAATTTAAAAGCTCCAAATCTTACCATTTTACACTTGTAATTATATTTTAGAAAGAAAAAGTTCTTAGGAGTACATAATTTTTCATGACTTGAACCCATGACTCCAATTATAATGATTACATTACTATGCCCTGCATACACTGGGAGTATCTTGAATTCTATCCAAAAGGCCAAGATATCTACTGCTAACTTTGTCTATCACCAAGCTCAATGCCCAGCAAATAAGCAGGTCCTGAAAAAAATGACTGACGAATGAATGAATTAATGAATGAATGAGATGAATGAACAAATCATTGAAAAGTGCAGATCATTCTGAAAACCCTACAACAAACCACTTACCGAAATTGCATATAGATTATAAATAGGCTTAACACGAACATCTTCTCTTTGGTCATCAGTGCTGTCTTCTTCACTGTGGTTTTCAAGCTGACCATTGCTGTAGCCATTGCCACATGCCTCATGCTCATAAAGAAATCCATTGGCCAGAGCTACTTCGTGGTCCTGGGGGGTGACCAGTTCAGTTTGGCTACCCCCCATCATGTGCCCCCGGCTCAAGGAATCAGCCAGCTCACAAACTTGCCCACCTCCATTCTCTTTGCTGGCATCCAAGTTCTCCTTACTACTTGACAGTTTATTTTTGCTGCCAATCTGGGGTAGCCGGAGCCTCCCTTTGCTCCTCCCTAAAGTCCTAGGGCTACTGTTAGGGCTGCTATTTTTGCTGGAGGGACAGCTAGTTCCACTCTTTCTTGACGAAGACGGAGAACCTATGAAAGGGAGAAAAGGAAAAGATTCTTAAATCCAAATGCCACAAGTTTAACCAGCCACCAAATGCTAACTTTGAAGTAAACTTCACAAGTGTACACATACAGGTAAATACAGGGGTGTTCTGACCAGCTACTTTTTATTCCTATCATGCAGTGACAAGTTATATTCTTGTCTTCCTCAGGCCAAGCTCCTACAGGCAGCAATGTCCTAAAAACGTGAAGTACCATGTAGGGACTTAAAAACAGCAGAAAGATGAGGGGCGCCTGGGTGGCTCAAGCAACTGGTTGAGCATCCAACTTCGGCTCAGATCATGATCTCACTGTTCGTGGGTTCAAACCCTGCACTGAGCTCTCTGTTGTCAGCACAGAGCCTACTTCAAATCCACTGTACCCCCCCTCTCTTTCCCTCCCTCATTCTCTCTCTTACTCTCAAAAATAAACGAAAACATTAAAAACAAACAAACACAACAGGGTGCCTGGGTGGCTCAGCTGGTTAAGCGTCTGACTTCGGCTCAGGTCATGATCTCATAGTTTGTGAGTTTGAGTCTTGCGTCAGGGTCTGTGCTGACTGCTCAGAGTCTAGAACCTGCTTTGGATTCTGTGTCTCCCTCTCTCTCTGCCCTTCCCCTTTCTCTCTTTCTCTCAAAAATAAACGTTGACAAAAAATTTCGTTTAATAAATTTAAAAAAACAACAGAAAGATGAAAAATAAAAAAAATAAAATAAAAACAACAGAAAGTTGTACACCTGAGACAAATATAACACTGTGTAATAATTATACTGGATTTAAAATAAATAGAATAAAATAAAATAAAATAAAATAAAATAAAATAAAATAAAATAAAATAAAAAATAAAATAAAAAATTTAGGTCAGATTCAGTTCAAAACAAACAATTGGAGTAAGGCATAATACAAATACATACTCTCCTTTGTTAAATTAGATTACAGAATATGATTAAGTACTTACTATTGGTAGGCACAGTATTGGGAACTCTCTACTATTTCTACCTCTGTAGATCCTGTAAGGTAGTGGGTCTCAAAGTTTTTGGTCACAGCCTCACTCACTTCCATATATACTCTATATACTCAAAAATTGCTGAAGACCTTAGAACTTTTGTTTATATAAGTTATATATCAATATTAATCATATTAGAAATTAAAACTGAGAAATTTAAAAAATACAATACATAAGCACATATTTCACTGACAGTATCATCACATATCATGTTGGCTCTGACTCCACTACATATCTGTTAGAGAATGAAAGTGAAAAGGTGAATACTGTCTTAGTATTTTTATGAAAGAACTTCTAATCCTTCAGGTCCCCTGAAAGGGTCTCTCAGAGACCCTCTAGAGGTTGCCAGACTATACTTTGAGAACCTCCGACGTAAGGGAACAAGGATGACAACTATTATTCATGATCACCATATATGTCAGGCATTACGTAAAGTGCTTCACTCTTGATGCAGCAAATCCTCAGACACTATGAACTTTTACAAATGAGAAGCTGTATCTCTTGCTAAAAGTCACACAGGTGACTCAAATCTAGACAGGTCTGGTTCAAGATAGGTTCCTTCTACCTCACACCAAACTGGTGCTCCAGAGTGGAAGACAGGGAAACATGCAACCTACAGGGGTCCCAGGAAAGCCCCTCTCAGGGTGACATCTGGGCTCCATGAGGCCCTTCAGGCTTCCTCACCTTTAGGGCTACTGATGATGTTTGCACTGAGTGAAGACGGGCTCTTGCTCAGGAACACATCTTCTTCCCCAGTTGAATTCTGAGCATCCACTTTCTTCACCTCTCCTGGCAGAACCCTGGGTTCAGAGAGGTCATCCCCCTGGGGTGTGAGTGGCTTACACTGACAAAGAGCCGGGTCTCTTGGTACCAAAAAAGCACTAGGGTCAAAACTTTCACGAGGAAATTTAACAATTTTCTGTGATTTTATCCATCGGCCATTTACAAATTGAAATCGTTTAAGGTGAATAATCTGGAGAAGGAAAGGTAGAAAACAATTACATTAAAGGGCTCTGAAGATACAAAATTACATTTAAAAAACCTCAAGTCTAATACATGTTCAAGAATATATACATTTTTTTCAAAAAGAATGCATCTTATTATTTAATGGAGTTATCAGTGGGGCCACTGGCCTTTAGATATATAGCTAACCTGATAATCTCCCTAATTTCATAGTCTATGCATATCCAAAATTCTCTCCCAAATTTCTGCAACATCCTGGGTGTCTGTATTTTGCATGTTTTCCTCTGTTTCCTGGGCCTGTCACCCAGACTGACCTTTACCTTTCTCTAACATCACAGAAAATCCATCCACAAATATACTCATGAAGACAGAAGACTATACTGAATATTTTGAAGAAAAATGGAGGAATTTTCACAGATGAAACTTACCCAATCTCCGATAGGAGGCTTCTCATTTCTTACCATATCCTTTGGTTCCTACCAGGGAGTTTCAATGTCCTAAAGAGCATAATAAGAATCTCCCTTCTCCTTTTTGCCTTCTCTTTTCTTTTCCAAGAGCAACAAATTCCTCTAATCTTTATACAGTGTTATAATACAATCTAGTGTGGGCACAGATCTTTGGGTGGCTATCTCTATCCTAAATACTAACAATTTACTATTTATATAAAGAGAAACTCTTCCTAAGGGACATACTGGTATATGGATCTACAGCAGTCCACCAAGCTCTCAACATAATATTTATTTTTCATTATTCTTTAAAGATATCAAAAACATAGTTTTTATATAAATGCCTTTACTGCTTATGTTCTATGTGATTATTATACAAGTATATATAATTATCAAAACTCACCAAACTGACACTTAATCTATGCATTTGATTTCATGCTAATTATACCTCAATTAAAAATAAACTTGCCCCCTTCCCACCTACCTATCCCAAGCCTGCCCTGCCCTTTTCGTCTCTTCCCAGAGTTCTCATCCCTGGAGCTAGCTAATCAATGTTATTAATTTCCTAGGCATCCATTCCTGGGAAGTCTTTCTGGTCTAAGTAAAGCAAAACCTACATTTACAGTCTCACATAGTAATAAAAAAAAAAACATGAATAAAAAAGTACACACAAGGTCTAGTTAAAATATATCAATGCCTGGGGCACCTGAGTGGCTCAGTCGGTTAAGCGACTGACTTCGGCTCAGGTCATGATCTTGTAGTCCATGAGTTCGACCCCCACATCAGGCTCTGTGCTGACAGCTCAGAACCTGGAGCCTGCTTCGGATTCTGTGTCTCCCTCTCTGCCCTCCCCACTTGCACTCGCTTGCACGCTCTCAAAACTAAACATTAAAAAATATTCTTTTAAACATATCAATGCCTTACATTTACATTTGCTATGATACTTCTACCTGTACAGAAAAAATTTTCTTAAATGAACAGGAAGATCTGTCACTTCAAACTCTCCTGATGAGCAACAGAAGCATCTTCTATTCCATGAAAGAAAAAGGCAGAAGTAGTAAATCACGTGTAAAAGAACACATAAGCCCAAGTGCACCTGTGTGCTTGTGCTGTGGCCATGTGACCAAGCACAGTGGGACTGGAGACTGAGGCTCAGCTGTACTTCTACATAAGAGCCTAAAGGGCGAGCATAAAGATTCTCTCTCTAGAGCCACAAGTGCTTTCACCTTCTCCTGAAGTTCAAATTCACCAAGATGCAGAACTTGTGGCACTTCTCACATACTGCACTGAACTACAATTAATGGTCTCTCTCTCCAATTAATGACTTCTCTCTCCTTCTAGCCTGTATGCTCCTTCAGAGCAGAACTGGTAATAACACGTGTAGAACAATTAATCCCTGTGTGCAACACAAAATCCTTGCACAGCACAAGTGTTTTAAGCACTGCCACAGGGAAGGTTTTATTCTCAAAAGTAACAAAATTCCTATTAGTTCATGGCTTCTTTCTTTCATGCTAGGCTCCTGCTCTCTCTTAGGCAGGGCTGAAACATACCAGGATAGGGGGAAGCCTCCAGAGATCCAGCTTCTTGGTTGCCAAGCAGTGGGTCTTACACTTGGAACAATAGTACATCTCATTTTCCCCTAGTTCCTCCTCACTGGTGAAAGCACGGAGGCAGCTGTCCAGGTTGATGGGCTCAGCTTGTGCTCGCCGACTCTGTTCTACACTCTCATGCTCATCTACAACCTGGAAGTGGAAGGAATAAGAGGAATTGGAAAAGGGGTGTAAGGGAGGAAAGGAGTTTAAAATGATCCCATGGCTATGTATCATGTTAGGTGACTCACTCTCGTTTTACTCTACATGAGGAAAAAGAAAACATAACCCAAACTAGAGTCTTTGAGCAAATACCATACTTCCACATTTACTTCCAGAATTACATCAGTAACATCCTGGATCAAATTTCTATTTATATGACCATAATAGCTTTTCTTGAAAATTTTCTGAATTCTTCAAAATGACAAAAACAAGGAACTGCCTATTTTACAACTTTTTAATTATAATGGTATGTTTTATTTATATATATAAAAATATATATTTGTATTTGACATATATATATATATATACACACATATATATGTATATTTATATAAATCCAAAACAGTATCATTTCAACATGTGATCAATAAAAGAATTATTGATGACATATTTTAGATTCCTTTTTACTAAGTCTTTGGAACTATAATACTTCTTAATTTGAATCAGGCACATGTAAGTGTTCAATAGCCACATGTGACTAGTGGCTATTGCACCTCTTTTTTACAATTCTGACATCCTAAAACAGCTTATATGTGAGCTCACCCTCAAGTCAGGGGTGATGAGATTAGGCCATTTATTTTCAACCACAAAGACAGAACATTATCAATATGCTGCAGGCTTTGTAGAGGCTAGGAGAAATAATATCATCACTGGAACACAGATGCCAGTTATAGATTAAATAAGAAAGGGTACCAGAAAAGCTCACCAGGAGAAGGCAACATACCAGAGCATGAAACCTCATGGGATAAAACTCATTTGCATAGTAAAGTCATGTAACAGAGTTACCAGAATACCATGTGTATCATCTGTTTCCTGCCTCATGGGGCCTTTTCATCTGAGGTGGCAACAAAGAGATGGCAATAAAAGCAAGAGCAGGCTCAAAAAAAGCCTATGTTGAGAAGGCCCCTAATACCTGCCCAAATCTCTCTAGTTCTACTGACCAGCATGCTAGACTTTGGAGTAAAAAGGACATAAGTCTAATAAAGGAGAGAGAGCAGAGGAGGTAGTGTGCACGTGTGTTGGAAGTAGTGTGGGGTCAGGAAGGAGAGGAGGACGTACCTAGAATGCAACAGAAAAGGAAAAATTCTCCCTCTCCTGTTCTGGGTTGCCACTTAACAGCAATGAAGAACCATAGTGGGTGAGGCCTAGCACCAGGACTTTGAATGCTACCATAAGACTTCACACACAGATCTTTTCACCCCAGCACGGGGCCTCGACACTCACTAAGTCCAACAATAAGTGCCTCTCTTTCTGGGCAAAGGGCACACACAGGTCCATCACCAAACTTCTTACTCTGTTCCCTTTTTGAACTCATGATAGAACATTGAGCTGCCTGGCTTACAAACTGGCATGGCTCAGCACATTCAGTTTACAACAGGTTTTCATGTGTGGCTTTTTCCTGACATGAGAGGATAGCTAAGTCACAGGCTGTCAAATGCTAGGGCTGATCATGCAATTAACAGTTTTAGCATTGCATCACTGTCCATTTCTAAAGACCTCACATAAAAAGAGGAACTTAGAGGAAAGTTCTCTATTTCAGAATGATAAATGTACTGCCGTCTTTCCTGATACTAATTTTCATCATCTTTAGAGCTGGTCATCTGAGGGAAAAACTGACATGCTTCAATGTCAGTGAAATATGTTGCATCATGGTTGCTGGAATCAGAGTAGAAAAAGAGTAATATTCTTTTCTCATAGCCAGTTAAACATTATCCCTATTATTTCTATCAGGGATGCTTTATGGCCTACCACAAATTACAGTAAGCTGGTAAAGATACTGTTGATCTTTATTGACTATATTTCTTATGGAACACACAGGCTAGATGGAGAAAGGGAGGAAGGTTGACCAAAAAAAATGCAACTGACAATAATTTTTATTTACCAATAAAATTTCCCTAAATGACAAAGATTCCCTTTTTACCTCTTGGGATCCATTCCCAGATCCTCCACCACTATTCAAATAGTTTAAATCACTCATTGGCACCCTCCTCCTTCTTCTGCTTGAAAGCTTCTCCTTAACACAAAACATAAGGAATTGGGGTGCCTGGGTGGCTCAGTTGGTTATGTGTCTGACTTCGGCTCAGGTCATGATCTCACAGCTTGTGAGTTCGAGCCCTGCGTCAGGCTCTGTGCCGACAGCTCAGAGCCTGGAGCCTGCTTCGGATTCTGGGTCTCCCTCTCTCTCTCTACCCTTCCTCTGCTCATGCTCTGTGTCTGTCTCAAAAATAAATAAAAACATTAAAAAATTTAAAAAAAATTAAAAATTAAAAAAACCAAAACATAAGGAATAAAGTCATAGCTTTCTCACATGATAAAGAACATTAGAAAAAGAGGGAGATATAAGAAGCTATCTAGTTCAATTATCTATTGAGGAATGTGAAGTCTAAACAGGTGAAAAATAAAAAGACTAAGAGCAATGGTCTTTTTTTTGTTTACCAAATAAAGCATTTACATAGAAATTTTGGAAAGCATGGAAAAATATAAAAAGGCAGGGAAACTTTTATTCTTAATACAAAGACAAATATTGTCAAAATATTGGCAGCTTTTCTTCTGTCCTTTTCCTAAATAGTATATATTTTTTAATATTGAAAAGATTTTTTAGTATATGTAGTTTTATACTTTGCTTAAAAAAACAAAAACCAAAAAACCATGAGGGGTGCCTGGGTGGCTCAGTCAGTTAAGCATCTGACTTCAGCTCAGGTCATGATCTCATGGTTTGTGGGTTCGAGACCCGTGTTGGGTTCTGTGCCGACAGCTTGGAGCCTGCAGCCTACTTCTGATTCTGTGTCTCCCTCTCTCTGCCCCTCCCCTGCTCACGCTCTGTCTCTGTCTCTCAAAAATAAATAAATGTAAAAAAAAACCCAAAAAACAAAAAACCATGATACTTCTTTGACTAGGTTTATTCCTAGGTATTTTATGGTTTTTGGTGCAATTGTAAATGGGATTGATTCCTTGATTTCTCTTTCTGTTGCTTCATTATTGGTGTATAGGAACATAGGAATGCAACCGATTTCTGTGCATTGATTTTACATCCTGAGACTTTGCTGAATTCATGGATCAGTTCTGGCTGTTTTTGGTGAAATCTTTGGGGTTTTCCAAATAGAGTATCATGTCATCTGCAAAGAGTGAAAGTTTGACTTTCTCATGGCCGATCTGGATGTCTTTTATTCCTTTGTGTTGTCTGATTGCTGAGGCTAAGACTTCCAGTACTATGTTGAATAACAGTGGCAAGAGTGGACATCCCTGTCATGTTCCTGACCTTTGGGGGAAAGCTCTCAGTCTTTCTCCATTGAGGATGATATTAGCAGTGAATCTTTCATATATGGCTTTTATGATCTTGAGGTATGATACTTCTATCCCTACTTTCTTGTGGGTTTTTATCAAGAATGAATGCTATATTTTGTCAAAAATCGATACACTGAAAACTACAGAAAGCTTATGAAAGAAATTAAAGAAGACACACACACAAAAAAAGGAAAAATATTCCATGCTCCTGGATTGGAAGAACAAATATTATTAAAATGTCGATACTACCCAAAGCAACCTACATATTTAATGCAATCCCTATCAAAAAAACACCAGCATTCTTCACAGAGCTAGAACAAACAATCCTAAAATTTTTATGGAGCCAGAAAAGATCACAAATAGAGCAATCTTGAAAAAGAAAACCAGTGCTCGCTTTGGCAGCACACATACTAAAACTGGAACGATACAGAGAAGATTAGCATGGCCCCTGCGCAAGGATGACACGCAAATTTGCGAAGCGTTCCATATTTTTAAGACATCCAGATGGCCAACAGGCACATGAAAAGATGCTCAACATCTCTCCTCATCAGGGAAATACAAATCAAAACCACACTCAGATATCACCTCAAGCCAGTCAGAGTGGCCAAAATGAACAAATCAGGAGACTATAGATGCTGGCGAGGATGTGGAGAAATAGGAACCCTCTTGCACTGTTGGTGGGAATGCAAATTGGTGCAGCCACTCTGGAAAACAGTGTGGAGGTTCCTCAAAAAATTAAAAATAGACCTACCCTATGACCCAGCAGTAGCACTGCTAGGAATTTACCCAAGGGATACAGGAGTACTGATGCATAGGGGCACTTGTACCCCAGTGTTTATAGCAGCACTCTCAACAATAGCCAAATTGTGGGAAAAGCCTAAATGTCCATCAACTGATGAATGCATAAAGAAATTGTGGTTTATATACACAATGGAGTACTATGTGGCAATGAGAAAGAATGAAATATGGTCCTTTGTAGCAACATGGATGGAACTGGAGAGTGTGATGCTAAGTGAAATAAGCCATACAGAGAAAGACAGATACCATATGTGTTCACTCTTATGTGGATCCTGAGAAACAACAGAAACCCATGGGGGAGGGGAAGGAAAAAAAAAGAAAAAAAAAAGAGGTTAGAGTGGGAGAGAGAGCTAAAGCATAAGAGACTCTTAAAAACTGAGAACAAACTGAGGGTTGATGGGGGGTGGGAGGGAGGGGAGGGTAGGTGATGGGTACTGAAGAGGGCATCTTTTGAGATGAGCACTGGGTGTTGTATGGAAACCAATTTGACAATAAATTTCATATAATAAAAAAAAATAAGAAAATAAAAAAATAAAAAAATAAAAAATTTGAGATAATCAGGAAAAAAAGAAAAAGAAAAAGAAAAAGAAAACCAAAGCTGGAGGCATCACAATACCAGACTTCAAGTTGTATTACAAGGCTGTAATCATCTAGACAGTATAGTACTGGCACAAAAACAGACACTCAGATCAATGGAACAGAATGGAGAACCCAGAAATAGACCCACAAATGTATGGGCAACTAATCTTTGACAAAGCAGGAAAGAATATCCAATGGAATAAAGACAGTCTCTTCAGTAAGTGGTGCTGGAAAACTGCACAGCGACATACAGAAAAATGAACCTGGACCACTTTCTTACACCATACACAAAAATAAACTCAAAATGGACAAAAGACATAAACATAAGACAGGAAGCCATCAAAATCCTAGAGGAGAAAGCAGGCAAAAACCTCGTAGACCTCAGCCGCAGCAACTTCTTACTCAACAGGTCTCCAGAGGCAAGGGAAACAAAAGCAAAAATGAACTATTGGGACTCGTCAAAACAAAAAACAAAAACCAAAAAACTTCTGCACGGCGAAGGAAACATTCAGCAAAACTAAAAGGCAACTGACAGAATGGGAGAGGATATTTGCAAATGACATATCAGATAAAGGATTAGTATCCAAAGCCTATAAAGAACTTATCAAACTCAACACCCAAAAAACAAATAATCCAGTGAAGAAATGGGCAAAAGACATGAATAGACCCTTTTTCAACGAAGACATCCACATGGCTCACAGATACATGCAAAAATGCTCAACATCAAAAAAAAAAAAAACAAAAAAAAAACCCCAAAAAACAAAAAAAACCCACAAAAAATTTAAAAAAAAAATTAAAAAACAAGAAGGGGCAACCTGGGTGGCTCAGTCGGTTGAGCGTCCGACTTCGGCTCAGGCCATGATCTCACAGTCTGTGAGTTCGAGCCCCATGTCAGGCTCTGTGCTCACAGCTCAGAGCCTGAAGTCTGCTTCGGACTCTGTGTCTCCCTCTCTCTCTGCCCCGCCCCCCCCCCCCGACCCCCGCTCTGTCTGTCTCTCTCTGTCAAAAATAAATAAACATTAAAAAAATAAAAATAAAAAATGCTCAACATCACTCATCATCAGGGAAATACAAGTCAAAATCACAATGAGATATCACCTCACACTTGTCACAGTGGCTAACATTAACAACTCAGGCAACAACAAATGTTGGAGAGGATGCGGAGAAAGAGGATCTCTTTTGCACTGCTGGTGGGAATGCAACCTGGTGCAGCCATTCCGGAAAACAGTTTGTGGAGGTTCCTCAAAAAATTAAAAATAGAACTACCTACAACCCAGCAATTGCAATAGTAGGTATTTATCCAAGGGATACAGGTATGCTGTTTCAAAGGGGCATATGCACCCCAATGTTTATAACAAACAGCACTACTGACCATAGTCAAAGTATGGAAAGAGACCAAATGTCCATTGATGGATGAATGGTATATATTCTTCCATCTTCAGATGGAAGATGTGGTATATATTTATACACATTTGGAACTATGTGGATGGAACTAGAGGGTATTATGCCAAGCGAAATTAGAGAAAGACAAATATCATGACTTCACTCATAAGGAATTTAAGATGCAAAACAGATGAAGATAAGGGAAGGGAAGCAAAAATAATATAAAAACAGGGAGGGGGACAAAACAGAAGAGACTCATAAATCCAGAGAACAAACAGAGGGTTGCTGGCAGGGTTTGGGGGGGGGGGGGGGGGGGGGAGGGATGGGCTAAATGGGTAAGGGGCATTAAGGATTCTACTCCTGAAATCATTGTTGTGCTATATATGCTAACTAACTTGGATGTAAATTAAAAAATAAATAAAAAACCAAACAAAGCCATCACATCGTTAAGTATCATGGTAATCATGGTAAAAACTCCTGGTAATCATCATTTTCAATGACTGCATAATATTTTATCAAATTTATATACTATGCTTTATTTAACCAATCTTCTAATGTGGGACAAATACAAGTTGTGTCTAATTTTTTTAGTGTTCTAAAAAATGCTATGATGATTATTTGTCAGCATTAAAGTATTTCCCTAGAATAAATTCCTGGAAGGGAAATTACTGGAATAAACAACATAAAATATATGGGTAATAATGTCAATTTTGAACCAAGGTAATCACTTTGTCTACGTGACTCACTAAGCACATGCAGAAACCACAGGTAGGAAGAGAAATTTAGTAGGAAGAAATTAGTCATGTGGCCACAGTCCCCACCAAAGCAGGATATCTCAATAGCAAGTTGGTTTCCATGGTATCCTAAGAGCATCACTGAAAGTGGAAATGGGGTGAGATTTAACAGGTCACGTAGGCCCTTCTTTCTATAAGCAGGATGTCCTCCAGAGCTTTTCAGATCATACACTGGAAATTTCCATCAAGAGCCACATAAATGCAAAAGCAACTACAATTCTTCATGTAACTAAAAAAAAAAAACCAAAAAACCCGTTGATTCTGTTGCTTTTATTTCTCCATCAGATTCATCATATCTCTATCCACCAACTACCTAGCCAATCTATCCTTCAACAATATTTGGCAAATATTTTTATTGTTAGTATGGAGTTATTAGTCTTTTTGAAGTAACATTTTCAAAATGTAAAAACTGTTTTCCCAGTAGAGGAATGCTAAGTGTGAAGGAATAGCCATTGAGATACATTCTTAGGTGCCCAGTCTTAAAACATTCAATCTTTCCTTTAATTTTTCTGATCACTATGCCCAGTAAGCAGCTGTAGCCCTGGGATGCCTTCGAGCTAAGTTACAGTGTTACTAAATGCTGCAGATGTAATAATAATTAATACATAGGCAAAGAGGTATTTATTGCTTGGAGGCCAAACAATATAATGTCTTAGTCATACCCAGAATTTCGAGATTTACTTATTAGTGGTGTTTTTTGAAATGTAATGTCCCAATACAAGTAACTCTGTAAGTGGGAAAACTGAAACATCCATGTAATCATGTCAATATATTAAGTGGCTTAGAGAATACCAATGAATGTTTTTCTGATTGTATTTAGATCACCTAAAACAGAAATGTCACAATACAGTTAAACTGGGAAAATTTTTACTTATGAAAACTACCATCTTATGGTGGCCTTGAGTACTTACCCTTTCCTGTGATGTTTGATAGCGGAGGTGAAGAGCTGTGGGGTCCCAATCTACAGCAATATAGGCATTTCCAATGAAAGCTCTGTCTTCTCCACAATCAATTTTACAGCCTCTGCAAAATCTAAAGGGATGAAAATGATCTACTAAGGAATGAATAATTATGAAAGAATCAACATTTTCTTTATCAGAAATATTTTCTCTTTCTACTTCTCCACTTTCTTGGGTTCAGAATCGGTCATGGGCCTCTAACTTAAGACTGATAAATGTATGAATATGTATTAGTAATTATTTTTATTTCAGGGAAGCATGCTCATTACTTCTCAAGTCTTTGGTTTTTCAAAGCACTTGATAACCATTTGTTAATCCACACGAATGTGTGGACTTTATGGAAGATAAATGACGCGGGGATTGGATATTTGAGATAATATACCTCTAAGAAAATTCTAAATTTAGTCATTTAATACTCTGAGGAAGGACAATTCATCTGATATAACAATGCCTATTTCCTTGTTTGTAAAGTGGCACATTAAATAAATGTTTGTAAAAATTTATGGGAAGGGAAGGACCATGACAAAGCCATGATTTCAATGCCTATTTAGATTCCATTTGCTAAGTCTATTATAGTTCTCTGAAGGTTGTTGACTTTAGCACTCAGATATTTCGCAAGCTGCAACAATACTGACCAATCAGTCTCCATAATTCTTCTAAAAGTCAAAAACAGACTTCCACGAAGTCTAGTAAGTAGACTATGTTCTACTGGGCTCAGAATGCTAAACTGATTTATATATAAGGAGCAGAAGGTATAAAATAATAAATGTTAATCATAAACTATGAATTTAATGAGGATCACAGAGTTTACAAAACCAGCTAAGGCTCAAGAGCAAAACTTAGCTATGGACCACATAAGAAAAAGATGAATCAACAATTGCGATGTTTATTTCAAGCTTCTTATTATTTAGTATTACTTCTAAAAACTGGAAACCTTATGCAAAAGGTATAATATCTGAAGCTGCAATGCTACTAAAATTTTTCTTTTGCATAAGATTACTTTACCTATACCATGGGCACCAAGCACAGGAGTTCCCATCTTTCTGCACAACTCGTAGAGTGAAGGGATATTGATAGCCCATACTGTCATCACTGAAACAGAACATAAACCAAAGAGTATAAAAAACATTTTTTAAAAATTTGTTTTATTTTTTATTTTTTTAAATTTACATCCAAATTAGTTAGCATATAGTGCAACAATTTCAGAAGTAGATTCCTTAGTGCCCCTTTACCCATTTAGCGCACTCCCCCCCACAATCCTCAGTTTGTTCTCCATATTTATGAGTCTCTTCTGTTTTGTCCCCCTCCCTGTTTTTATATTATTTTTGTTTCCCTTCCTTTATGTTCATCTGTTTTGTCTCTTAAAGTCCTCATATGAGTGAAGTCATATGATTTTTGTCTTTCTCTAATTGACCAGTTCCATTCATGTAGTTGCAAATGGCAAGATTTCATTCTTTTTGATTGCCGAGTAACACTCAGTTGTGTATACATATAAACCACATCTTCTTTATCCATTCATCCATCAATAGACATTTGGGCTCTTTCCATACTTTGGCTATTATTGATAGTGCTGCTATAAACATGGTGGGGGGCATGTGTCCCTTCGAAACAGCACGCCTGTATCCCTTGGATAAATGCCTAGCAGCGCAATTGCTGGGTTGTAGGGTAGTTCTATTTTTAGTTTTTTGAGGAACCTCCATACTGTTTTCCAGAGTGGCTGCACCAACTTCCATTCCCATAAAAAACATTTCTATTTGAGGTCTCAACTCCTTTTCATTTTTTCTTGAAGTAACCCTAGGAAGGGGCATCTGTCAGAGCAGTATGCTCATGGTTGACAGTTCAATGCTAGTTATTTTAACCCATTAGCAGCAGCCCTGTACCAACCCCACTTAGGGCTCCCATGTTGTATCCCTGTTACAGAAGGTAGACAGACTAGACTGCCAGATGTCTCTAAGAGAGGCCATGTGGTCCACACAAAATTTTAAGATAAGCTAATAACCTTATAAGCTAATAAGCTAATCATGAAATCAACTACCAATTATCCTTCAGCCCTAATTCTATCACAAGATTTAATTCACATTAAACTAAAATAATTAGACCTTTCCATGGCAAGAACATTGCCACAGCACAGAAAGCCGAAAGATCATAATGGTTTTTAGAAGAGCGGACTATATATAATATATATATATATAAAATATATATGTATAATAATATATATAATATATATATTATATAAAATATATATTTATATTTACATATTTCCTTTTTTTTTGTTTTGTTTAAGTAATCTCTACACCCAATGTGGGGCTCAAACTTACCACCCTGAGATCAAGAGTCACATGTTTTTCCAACCGAGCCAGTCAGGCACCCCAGAAGCGTTCTTTAATCAGAATCCTGATGTGGTACACTGTGAGGCACCCTTTTCCCTGCCTTAACTACTCAAAGCTATAAGCTACCTAACATTTTTAGAGTAATGTCTTTTAACTGCAAGACAGCCTTGATTCTCCCACTTAAACAAGTATTTTTCTTCATCCTTGCCCCAATAAGAAGCAATGCAAGACACCACATTTGGCAATTGGTAGTAGCTGTTACATGGTGGCTAAAGGTAATGAAACCATGATAAGGACTTTGCCACCTCCAAAACGTTCAGTTCCAAATATCCTACTTTGCAATAGCTACCTCCTAACTTTTTAAATCGCTTATTCAAGTATCACTACTCTAACAATTCTTTGACCAAAGAGAAATTTCTAATTACTGCTCTCAAATCCTCACTTTCCTCCTTATCCACTGTCGCTCAAAATAATAATCTTTTATATAGATCCTCGATTCCAGGAATTTGTCCATCTAATCTAAACATTCAAATTTATTGACGTTAACACTCACAAAAATAGAGAACTGTACAATGAACCCCCATGTATTGGTCACCCAACTATAATCATCATCAACCCTCAGCCACTTTTAATTCACCTATACCCTTAACCTAGCTCTATAGATTCTTTCATTCCATTAAAAAAAATGGGAAAATATACATAAAATTTACCATTCAACTTTTTTTTAAAAGTAGGCTTCAAGAACAGTGTGGAGCCAAACATGGGGATTGAACTCACAACCATGAGATCAAGACCTGAGCTGAGATCAAGAGTCAGACGCTTAAGCAAATGAGCCACCCAGGCACCTGTACCATTTAACCATTTTTAAGTATACAATTCAGTGGCATTAAAGGCATTCACAATGCTGTCTGTGCAACCATCACCACCATCCATCTCCAGAATTTTTTCATCTTCCCTAACAGAAACTCTGTACCATTAAGCAATAATAATACTCCTTTCCTCCCAAATCCTAGTAACCTCTAATCTAATTTCTGTCTATGAATTTGCCTACTCAAAATGTCTCATAAAAGTGAAATCATACAGTATTTATCCTTTTGTATCTGGCTTATTTCACTTAGTATAATGTTTTCAAGGTTCAACCATGTTGTAGTGTGTATCAGAACTTCATTCCTTTTTATGGCTACAAATACTCCACTGTATGTACATACCACAGTTTATCCATTTGTCTGCTGATGGACATTTGGGTTGTTTCCACCTCTTGGCTATTGTGACCCACTAGATTATTTTGAAGGAAATCAGAGGCATTTTATCATTTTCATTCATAAATATTTCATTGTGTTATCTCTAAAAGACTCTTACTATCTTTTTTATTGCCTGTAGGACTATTTTCTCTTTATTCTAACCTCCATGCCTTCATCTATACCATTCCATCTATACTAAAATAGCTTTTGCAAAGGTCACCAAAGACTGCCATTTTATCAATTCCAGTGGTCAGTTCCCAGGCCTCTTCTTACTAAATCTCTCTGTAGCATTTGAAACTGATCCTTTAAACACTTCTTCACTTCTGGGACACCACTCACTCCTAATTTTCTTCTTTC
This sequence comes from Panthera pardus, assembly GCF_024362965.1. Lineage (NCBI taxonomy): Eukaryota > Metazoa > Chordata > Mammalia > Carnivora > Felidae > Panthera > Panthera pardus. The sequence continues at coordinate 48,970,537 of NW_026526876.1, read as the reverse complement.
GTCACTGGCTGCTTCTTCTCAATCTCCTTTTTTGTCATTTTTCAACCTCTAAATGTTGAAATGCATCAGGAATTACATTGGGGGGGGGTGTCTTCTCTATCTCTTACTCTCTAAACGTTATCATCTGGTCTCAGGGATTTAAATACCAACTATTTGTGATGACACCTATATTTTTATATCTCCAACAAAGGACACTGAAGTCTATATCCCACTTAAAAATATAACATACATGTTGAATTTAACTTGATTCCTGTCATCTCTTGCTCAAACCTACTCCTTCCTCAGTTTTCCTCACATTAAATGTTACCACCATTCACAAACAATTGCTCAGGCTGATAACCAAACTTGGGTTCCTCTTTCCCTCATACTCCATATCCAATTCATTAGCAAGCCCAGGGAAAAGTCCTCATCTGGAAGTTCTTCAATTTAATCGCACTTTCACTTCAAATTTAATCTTGCCCTATTGTCATTTTTACTTAACACGACATTCCTCAACTAAATTGCTTATTATTTGCAGTTTTCCTTTAAGATTTATTCTTTTTTCTTAAATTACTTTTTTTTTTTTTAATTTGAGGGAGAGAGAGAGAGATAGAGAGCGCACAGGGGAGAGGGACAGAAGGAGAGAGAGAGAACCTTAAGCAAGCTCCGCACTCAGCAAAGAGCCTGACGTGGGGCTTGATCCACAATCCTGGGATTATGACTTGAGCCAAAATCAAGAGTCAGACACTTAACAGACTGAGCCATGCAGGTGGCCCTCCATGTTAAACTAACAAGGCATGGAAACAATCCAACTGAATCATTTGTTATGGTATGGGGGTTTTTCAGAGTTCATGTATAGAAATGTACATGACTGTTTCCATTCTGCATTCCAGCAAGTTGAGAGGATACAAACTCCCTGGTGAATTTATACTCCCTAGTTTTGCAATAACAGAAGTCAAGGATAATACCTGAAGCATTTAAAGCATTAGCAGGAGGGACTTCAGGTAAGAGAGTACACAATGAAAGGATTATTAGACACTAGAATGTCTAGGTCATGAAAGGAAGTTGTACAGTCTCTCCTACTCAATAGATCAAACCACATGGTTGAATTATATGCTTTCTGGATGGCTCTTCAAAGAGTGATTAACTTAACATGGAATGTGTCCTATATATTACATAGAATTCATATAAATTCTTCTTTTAAAAATTTTTTTTTTTAACGTTTATTCATTTTTGAGACAGAGAGAGACAGAGCATGAACAGGGGAGGAGCAGAGAGAGAGGGAGACACAGAATCTGAAACACGCTCCAGGCTCTGAGCTGTCAGCACAGAGCCCGACGCGGGGCTCGAACTCACGGACCGTGAGATCATGACCTGAGCCGAAGTCGGACGCTTAACCGACCAAGCCACCCAGGCGCCCCTAAATTCTTCTTCTTGAGTTTGGAAACCACCTGTCCAGGCTTATCGCCCTCTCAACTCACCAATCCTGAGCATGGTTACTGGCTTCCTGAGGTGGGAGTGGGCTGGCTAATCGAGACACCTGAATCCAGACCGCATCATACAGGTCCTTCTTCCGGGTATGCACAGTACATGGAACAATCAGTGGCATTCCAAAGAGGCTGGGGCGATTCTTCTGAGATGAAAGGAAATACAGTTCTGTCCTCATCTGTATGTACAAACAAGAGAAGAAAGGGCTGAGAAGACAGGCCTTTGATTCCTCCCTTTCATTCTAAGAGCCAATAACAGGCAACAGTATCATTTTCAAAGTAGTCCCTACCACACTTCTCTTTATTTATAAAACCACGTTTAATTAATATAGAGAATATGGTTATTTAGAGTGGAAGGTTGAAGATTGAAGTATTGCCAGTTTTAGAATTGCTATCAAACTTTTCAGCATTTAGTATTTTCAAACTAGTTTTCTCTGATAAATATTTCTCACACACACAGAACCACATGTAAAAACTAGTAATAGTTTCCTCACTCAAGGTTTTTAAAAGCACTTAAAATCCTTTCTCTAGAAAGGATGCCAGTAAACCAAACTGCCTCAAAACACAATTTTCTAATAAGGTGTTGACGGCTGTTGTTAGAGCAGCAATTCCTAAACTGTTGGGAAGATATGAAACCCAGCCATTTAATGTTATAACAACTTATGCACCTTCCTAAAAGTAGCTGAGCTGACTTTAGTCTTTTTTGTTTTTTTTAATTACGTAATAGAATAAAAGTAAAGTAAACTTCAAAAATATTTGCTTTTAGTATGTTAAGAAGATTCCTTAATATAGAGATACTGCACAGAAGTAGCTTGGAAATGGCTGTTTAATAAAACAAAAGTTTAGTATAATAAAAGGTTGACTGCAATTAAGGATTACTCAAAAAACTGCTGAGCACTTGGACATTTAATTCTTTAAGTGTGGTCTTTGTGTAGTAGTTAGAGAAGCTAAATCAACAACTTACAAACTCACCAACAGTTAGCTAGTTTCTTAAAGACTTCTATTTCAGATTCTCAAGCATTTTATCTTGCCATTATTCATTTTTTAAATTAAACCCTTTTTTTTTAAAGATCTTATTTTTAAGTAATCTCTACACCCAACATGGGGCTCAAACTTACAACCATGAGATCAAGAGTTGCATGCTCTACCAACTGAGCTAGCCAGGCACCCCTTGCATTATTCATTTAAGCTTAGCTAAATACATGATTCTAAGACTGTATTTCATGTGCTGATGTTCTTATAAGACTCACAGTTGATACGTGGACAGAATTCAGAATAACTATTTTTCAAAAACCTAAAAACAGGGGCACATGGGTAGCTCAATCAGTTGAGCATCTTACTCTTGATTTCAGCTCAGGTCGTGATCTTGTGGTCATGAGATCAAGCCCTGCATCAGGCTCTGTGCTGGATGTGGAGCCTGTTTAAGATTCTCTCTCTCCCTCTCCTTCTGCCCCCCACCCCTGTGTGCACACTCTCTCTCTAAAAAAAACAAACCAATAAAACAAAAATCTAAAAATATAGGTTAATTCTTCTCTCCTTAAACTTCTGCTGTTCTTCCACTCTCTCAGCAGATGACTTATTTTACTAAATAAATGAGATCATCTAAGCAATGACCTCTTCATTCCTCAGTGTAGCTCTTTTCTAAACCCACAAAAAATTTTCATCCTCTTGAAGGTAACTTCTCCCAGTAGCACTGGGAGATACTACTCAGGTCCTCATGGGAATAACACTCCCAGCTTTCCTATACCAGAAATCCTCCTTTTGCTCTCTCCTAACAACTTTTCCTCCCAGCTGGAAAAACTCATTTGGCCCAACTGTTCAAAGGAGTTTTGCTCCATTTCTTTACTTGGTTATACTGCAAAACTTCAATTTTCACTCTTTCGATTTCTCTGGTCCATGTAAACCACTTCTTTCTTTTTTCCTTTAAATTGACTTTTCCTTTATTTGTCACATCAATACCGTTTTCCCATTTCTCTATTTTCTGAATATTCTTGCCTAGGTTGCCTTGTCTCATTCTTATTCATCTTTTACCTTGTAGAAAGGAGGAGACAAAAAAATAAACTACTTTCAAAGTAATTCAATCATGAGATCAGAAAGGTCTGAAAGAAGGTGGCAATAAAAATGAAGAAATGGTAAATTCAAGTAGTATTTTAAAATAAGATATTAAGGGGATGGGGACCCTGGGTGGCTCAGTTGGTTAAGCATCCGATTTCGGCTCAGGTCATGATCTCACAGTTCGTTGAGTTCAAGCCCTGCGTTGGGCTCTGTACTGGACAGCTCAGAGCCTGGAGCCTGCTTCGGATTCTGTGTCTCCCTTCCACTCTGCCCCTCCCCAACTTGTGCTCTTTCTCTCAAAAATGAAAGAATAAACTTAAAAAAAAAGAAAAGAAATTAAGGGTTGCCTGGATGGCTCAGCTCGTTGACTGTCGGACTTCAGCTCAGGTCATGATCTCATGGTTTGTGAGTTCAAGCCCCCATATCAGGCTCTGCTGTCAGCACAGAGCCCACTTAGGATCCTCTCTTCTCCTCTCTCTCTGCCACTACACCACTCGTGCTCTCTCTTTCTCTCAAAAAATACATTGTTTTAAAAAAAAAGAAGAAATTAAAGGGCATAGTGATATACTGAATATAGGGTTTTAGAAGAAAAGGGGAGAAAAAAATCTAAGGATACTCTCAGCCTTTAGCTTTTAGATGGAAGAATGGTGTTGCCTTTCACAGAAATAATAGGAAAAGGGACTTGACTTGAGACAGACAGATGGTAAAATCAATTTTAGGTATTCCTAAAGCACCTGTCTAGATCATGAAAGAAACTGGAAATCGATAACTGGTTAAAAGGTGAAAATTAAGAGTTGACAATGTGGCTTTATGGTCTAATAATTACAAAAAAACTGTATATAATGCTTTAGCACTTACCAAGTGCTCTATAAAACATATTCATGAAAATTCAAGAGAGTGGTTTTCCAAGACTTTTTAAAAAGTACATGAGAATTCTTTATTTATGATCTGATAATACTTGGTTAAAAAAAAGAGAGAGAGAGACATAGGGAAATGCTGATGGGAGTAGTTGGAGCTGTACTTAAAGCCAATACCAAGTACAAATGGATGCCTTAATTCTCTATCCACTCATATAATCCCATACAATCCCGTCTAGAACGTGGCCCATAGAACGTCATCTACGTTGTCAGGTGCTCACTTTAAGTCATGAGTTATTAATTCAAAAGGGTAGACAAGTACATTTTAAAGAATTATCACAAAGCAAATAGCTGTATAATCACTAGTCAAGACAGAATACAGCTAGCACTCCAAAAGCCTCCCTCTGCTTCCTCCCAATCACAATTTCTTCCTTCCTTCAAAAGTTCAGTTTTTCTAATTTTATGGTAATCACTTCCTTGCTTTTTCTTTATAGTTTCATAGGCTACGCATAAAAACAGTAAATTTCATTTTCCCTGTTTTTAAAGTTTTTATTTATAAAAAGAATCATATGTCTTATATTTCTTTTGTGTCTGGCTTCTTTTCCACATTAGGTTTATGAAATTCATTTATGTTGGGTACAACTCTAAATTCATTCATTTTCATTGCTGTAGAATATTCTATCATATGAATGTCTCAACTTCCTTATCCTTTTTCTACTACTAATGGACATTTAATGTTTTTATTTTTTGTTTTCAGCTTTGGGCGATTACAGATAATGCTGCTAATGCTAATGCTGCTGAATGAATATTCTTGTACATATCTCCTGATACACACGTCTGTTTGGTAGATGCTTAAAAAGGAGAATTGCTTACCTTTAACTAGAAAACTACTTTCCAAAAGAGCTGTATTAACTTATACTCTTATTAGCAGTGTATGAGAGTTCCTGTTGCTCAAATATCCTCATCATCACTGTTAATCAGTTTAAGCTGCTCTGGTGGGTGTGCGGTGATATGCTAATGGAGCTTTAATTTGTATTTCCCTGGTTAGTAGTCTGGCTGATCACTTTTTCATATGGTTACTGGCTATTTGTATATCCTTTCTGTGAAGTGCTTATTTAAAATTAACCATTTTTTATTCAAAAATTTTTTTTATTTGAGAAAGGGAGAGACAGAATAAGCAGGGAAGAGGGGCAGAAGGAGAGAGAATCTTTAGCAGGCTCACACTCAGCACAGAGCTGAGGCTCAACTGTGGGGCTCAATCCCACAACCCTGGGATCATGACCTGAGCCAAAATCAAGAGTCAGATACCCAACTGACTCAGCCACCCAGCGCCTTGAATTGTTTTTTAATGATTTATATGAGTTCTTCATATTTTCTAGATTGAGTCTTTTTGTGGTTATAGGAGTGGCAGACATCTTTGACTCCAAGGCTTGCCTTTCTATGCAATGGCATCTTTTGATGGAACTAAAGTTCTTAATTTTAATGATGTCCAATTTATTAATCTTTTCCTTTATGGTTAGTGCTTTTTGTGTCCTATTTAAGTAGTCTTTTCCTACATCAAGGTCATGAATGTATTCACCTATTATCTTCTAGGAGCTGTTTTATTGTTTTGCTTTCATATTTAGTTCTGTAGTCCACCTGGAATTGAACATTATGTGGTAAGAGGTAGGTGTCAAGTTTCATATGGCTATTCAATTATCTCAGCACCATTTACCAAGAAAATTGTCTTTCTCTCACTGCTCTGCAATGCTATCTTTGTTATAATTCAAATGTTCATACATTTGTGAATCTGTCTCTGGGTCTCTATTCTAAACCACTGTTAACTACTTGTCTTTTCTCATACCAATATCACAATGTCTTAAGTACTTAAGTGTTATAAAATAATTGTAATATCTTGTAGCTCAATTCGTCATGCTTTACTCTTCTTCAAGAGCGTCTTGGTTATTCCAGTGCTTTGTATTTCCACATTTTTTTTTAATTTTAATTTTTTTTTACTTTTTTTTATTAAAAAAAAATTTTTTTTAATTTAGTTTGAGAGAGAGAGAGAGCAGAGGAGGGGCAGAGAGAGAAGGAAAGAGAGAATCCCAGGCAGGCTCCGTGCTGTCAGCACAGAGCCCGATGCAGGGCTCGAACTCATGAACCATGAGATCATGACCTGAGCCAAAACCAAGAGTCAGACGCTTAACCAACTAAGCCACCCAGTGCCCCCGCACCCTGTTTGTTTAAGTTTCTTTATTTTGATAGAGCACAGGAGGGGCAGAGAGAGAGAATAATTTTTTTACTTTTTAAGTAAGCTCTGTGCCCAACATAGGGCTTGAACTTATGACCTCAAGATCAAGAGTCCCATACTCAACTGAATGAGCTAGCAGAGGTGCCCCTCTGCTTCCACATTTTAGCATCAGCTTATCAAGTTTACATACACGAGCATACATACATATAGTAAGCATTTATATTGGGATTGTGCACTGAATCTGTAGATGAGTTTGTGAAGAACTCAGATCTTTGAAATAGCTGGTCTTCTAATCCATGAACATGGTCTATTTCCCTCAAATATTTATTTGAGTCTTCTTTAATTTTTATCAATATTTTTATTGCTTTCCATATAGATACCTTGTGTATCTGTTGCAGTTTATTTCTAGGTACTTAAATCTAATGACAAGTGCTATCAGTAAATCTCATTAGTGAACAGCAGAGGGAGAAGCAGAAGATCATGTAAAGATGGAGGCAGAGATTGGAGTTATGAGATAAGAAATGCCTATGGAAGTTGGAAGAGGCAAGGAAGGATTCTCCCCTAAAGCTTTTGGAGGGAGCACAGCCCTGGTGATTTCAGATGTCTTGAGATACCTATAGAACTATGAAAGAATAAATTTCTGTTGTTTTAAGCCATGAAATTTGTGCTAATTTGTTACAGCAGTCCTAGGAAACAACTTGTTTTTACCCAAGAACGTTCCTGTTTCTCTCCAAAAAAACCAACCAACCAACCAACCTCCAAATACATCCATGCTTACATGGCAGAGAAGATGTACATGCCTACATGAAAATATGAGAGACACAAACTTTTAAAAAGGAAGTAGTATTTGGATGTAGCAGCCATCCTGTTGCTGCTTAATATGAGTGAGGAATGACACTTCAAATTTTTAAAAAATGTTTATTCATTTTGTGTGTGTGTGTGCGCGTCTGTGTGTGTGTGTGTGTGTGTGTGTGTGAGTGAGAGAGAGAGAGAGAGAGAGAGAGAGAGAGAGAACAAGTGGGGGAGGGGCAGAGAGAGGGAGACACAGAATCTAAAGCAGGCTCCAGGCTCTGAGCCATCAGCACAGAGCTGACACAGGCTTGAACCCACAAATTGTGAGATCATGACCTGAGCTGAGTCGGACACTTAAACGACTGAGCCACCCAGACGCCACTGAGGAATGTATTTCATACAATGGCCAGCATGTGTGATACTAAATCCTGGCTCTGATCACTTACAATAACACCCTGAAAGTGAACACAATGAAGAGGCTTCAAAGACAGAAAGTGGCTATGTTTCACAAATGACATTGGTTAAGATGAGCAGTAAGTTGCCTAATTTAAACTAACCATTTTTCGGTGGACTGCAATGATGTAGCCTGTAAAGGAATTGTCAGGAAGAGATGGCATATGACCATTCACCATTCCATTTGTGAAGTTCTTCTCAGTTCCACATGGCACAACAGTGTTTGGCATTCCATTGGGTATAAACATTGGTCGGGGCAAGTCTCCATTGGTTGTTAGGGTCAACATTCCATTTGTAGATGGGGAAGAGGAGAAATCTACAAATTCATAGATAAATACAGCATCATAAGCTTGTGGTGTTTTCATCTTTGCTCTTTTCTCAAATAATGTGGGGACCAAGACCACTGTAGTAGAGTCTCTTTTAGCAAAGGACAGGGAGAAATCACAGTTCAAATAATAATTCTGGACTGACTGGAAGATTTTAATTTCAGATTTTCCTTCTATAACTCACACTTAAGATGAAATGACAAAGCAAGAATAACTGCTGGAAGTAACTGCTTGGAAGTATAAGTAAAAAAAAAAAAAAGTTGCTTTTCTTTTAGTTTTCTGAAAAGTAGAAGTAAAATTTTTGTAAGAATCTTTATCAGCATCATACTGTCACATACAAATAGTTCTGCCACTTGTTTTCTTTTCCCTCTCTACGAATTCATTTCTCTATTCCCCTAAAAATGTTCAGTTAAAAACAACAGTCTCTAGCTAGATGTTCCTTTATTTTTTCATTTTAGTTTTTAAAAAAATATTTTTTAGATTAGTTTTAGATAAAGAGGAAAGTACAGATTTCGCATTTGTCCCCAAAAATGCAAAGCCTTCCCCATTAGCAACATCCCCCCAACCAAAGTGATATATTTGTTACAAATGATGAAAGATGCCTTTTAAATTTAAATTATATTAAAATGTATTTCTCTTAGTCTCAACAGTGCTCAACAGTCCATATGACTTGTGAATATTCTATTGGATGGAAAAGATTACAGAAAATTTCCATCATTGCAGACAGTTCTATTGAACAGTGATTATCTAAACAAAAAAGCAGTATTAAATCATCCATCAACCCACTATCGATACTCTACTAAGTGCCAACAAGAGGAGCCTCATTCTCTATGAGGCCCTTTATAGTCAGGAAATAAACCTAATTATAAGCAGTATGAAGAATAGACCAACAATGTTAATGGTCAAAAAGATTTAATTGATAACCATATCAAACCACATGCATATTAAACAGATTCTTTTTTTGTTATTTCCTACCCCCACTTAAATAGATTCTTTTTGTCATGTTTATTGTTTTATTCTCTGATAGTATATTATATATCTCTCACACCATTTGTTGCCATGTTAGTATCAGATAAAAGAATTAAGAGATCTGAATTCCAGTGGTAGACTTAGTTAAACAAGCATCTGCTTGTCACTTACATTGCCTGAATTTTAGGTTCCTCATCTAAAAAATGAGGAATCTGAGCCAAATGATCACCAAGGTTTCCATCAGTCTCCAAAATTCTTTTGCCTGAATATCCTTAGCCCAAATAAATATAAACCCTTAGGCCAATATTTTAAAGCCGAAATAACGAGAAGGAGCTCTAGTTCTACTTTACCTGTCTGTGTTGGACTAGAAGCTGAAATTGGAGATCCAGGAATGGGAATTTCAAATGCACACAAAAATCCACTCACTGAGAGTCTCACTTTTTGGTTGTCTTGAGGGAAATTCTACAGAAAAAGAGGATGAGAAGGAGGAAATGTTTCATATAAAATGGAAAATCATTTGAAACAAACGTCTTAGATGGTTTCACGAATAAAACAAACAAAATGACTGAATAACTTTTCTCAAACAGCTAAAAGATGAAAGCTTGATAAACTGACTGAAAACTAACCTCACTGACAAAACATGCTATCCCATTCCATAGGAAAGAAGTTGTTTTGAATAACTGATGGCTTAAGTTTTGTCCTTCATTTCAAGCATCTAAATCCCAAACCTCAGAGAGATCTTACCTTTGCATTACACATGAGAAAACATCAGTTGGGAGTTTGTTCAGAAAGCCCAAAGATGAATATGAATAATATCAATGGTAGGAGTTCAATTGAGGGTAGGCAATATATTATTATTTTATTAATTTTAATTTTTATTTATTTTTGTTTCAAGCTTTTACTTAAATCCTAGCTAGTTAATACATATATAGCGTAATATTAGTTCCAGGCAACGTATTTATTAAATTGCTTGCTTCTCCAGCTGGTATGCACGAAGAAGTGATTTATGTCAATTTGTCTTTGCTCTCTAACATCTTAGTGTGTTGAAAGGCCAGGTATATATATTCATAAATAAATAGTAAAAACATACATTTATAAATATGTAAAATACTTTAACCAAGGAAGAATTCTAGTAAGAGTGGTAATACAAAAACCTGTAAAGTGTAGCAGCAGTAGTCACTGGGGGAAATCTATACTGTAGTGATGTAGCTAGATTACTCCATACAGATAGCGCTAGGCTTATATTTCCCTTCTTTTAAAATGCCACTATCAGGGTACCTGGGTGGCTCAGTTGGTTAAGTTAAGTGTCCATCTTCAGCTCAGGTCATGATTTCATGATCATGGGTTTAAGCCCCGCATCAGGCTCTGTGCTGACAGCTCCCTGGAGCCTGCTTTGGATTCTGTGTCTACCTCTCTTTCTGCCCCTTCCCTGCTTACTCTCTTGTCTCTGTCTCTCAAAAATGAATAAAAATGTTAAAAAAAAATTTTTTTTTAATGCCACTATCATTATTACTTCTTTATGCTGGTAGATACCCTTTTTAAAGTTTCAGGGATGGGAAACTGTTAAATTTTGTTCATTCTTTGTTGTGTTTTGATATCCCCTTCAGTCATTTAATAATTAATTGAGAAAACTGTGATCTTTAAAGGATGGAATCAAGGGTATCCTAGAAAGAATAATCAATATTACCTTTATGTTGGACCCATGTACTTCTGCAAGAAGGATCTGTTCTGATTTAAGTCCACAGAGATCGCTCAGCTGTTTTTTTAAACCTGTGTACTTTTCATCCATATTCAGTCGTAGTCCATATCGTACAGGGGTAGTACCATCCAGCTTAATAACTAGTAAAGAGAAAACATCTTTTAAGTATAATGCACATTTCACTGAAAGCTCTACTGTGTGTGTGTGTGTGTGTGTGTCTGTGTGTGTGTGTGTGTGTGTGTGTGTCTTGGAAACAGCAAACGTTTCAGTCTAGAATTTTTATTTTACATGTAAACTACAACAGATGGTTGTATCATCAGGGATGATACTGAGTGAAATCATTATTTTTTGATGTTCATCTGATATAGAAGGGTGAGTGGTTTTGTAAGATTTTAAAGAGTTTCTGGCATGTTTGAAACTAACAGAGGTATCAATGGGCACAAGGCGTGGTCCCATGTTCCAGGGTCTGGAGTTCCTGCCTGAAATTACACTGTTGGATTATAACATGCTGACCAATTTTTATGATAATACATTATAATGTTTGTTTATTTGGGGGGGGGGGGGCAGAGAGAGGGAGACACAGAATCCAAAGCAGGCTCCAGGCTCTGAGATGTCAGTACAGACCTTGATATGGGGCTCGAACCCATGAGCCATGAGATCATCCTGAGCCAAAGTCAGACACTTAACTGACTAAGCAACCTAGGGACCCCTATGAGAATGCATTATAAAGAAATGACTATACTTAGAAATTCAAATTCAGGCTACCTGATCAATGTAGAACACATTGAAGTTAAGTAGATTTTCAGAACTTTGTGACCTACCTGTTATTTCTAAGTGCATATAACTGTCCATTGGTAGTGGCAAAGACAAAAAATTGAAAGGGTCAAATCGGACACTTATATGCCCACACGTTTTGCATCTGACTTGGGACCTCAGCTGCCCATGGAACAAATCCACAACAATCGATCTATTCCTTCTCAGATGGTTGTCCCATGCCTAGCAAGGAAAAAGGTCAGAGAGCTTTCTTTTTTCAAAATTCGAAAAATAATTATTTCTACATAAATTCAAATAAATTGGTTAAATATTTTAGGTTTAAATGCCAAGAATATAACCCTCTGAAACTAATGTAACATTATGTCAACTATACTCCAATAAAAAAAAAGAACATAATCCTTAATCTTCATTTAAGATATAGAAACTTTCTGCCTGCAAATTTACAATTCAGATATGTAATTTAAAATGTACTGGCCTACTGAGATAGGAGAGAAAACCAGTTCTTGATTAGAATGTGATTCTTTCTGTTCAACCTAAATGATATTAAATTCAGAGGGAAAATCCCATTTTTTTGTTCTTACCATGGTAACAATGATGAGAATTAAAGTTCTTTGTCCATTAAAGAGCAGATAAAACATACATATTCATCACTGTACACATCATTTTAGCAATTATGGGGACTCCTGAAGTTCTACTGAATAAGTCCTGCATCCTTTCCCATAAGTTTACAATGTAAAAAGGCAACATTTAAAATTTTTCATTAAAGATGCCTTGTTTTGGCATTACTGAACAAGAATCAAGCAGAGAAATATAAATTCTTTTACTTCCATAGTAAAATTTTGATCACAGAATAGTTTAGTTAGCATTCAACTTGTACAACACACATCTGTGGCCAGAACATTTTATCTATTGCTTACATTAGAAACTGAAAACTGACAAACCTCTGCAGCTACTTCCCAGTCTGGTCGGCCATCACTGTCCTTCAGTTCCACATAGGGCTTCTCATGGACTCGGTTAAGATCTTCATGGAGACCATCCAAGAGAAAAGCCAGAAGTTCTTGGGAGTCTTGTTGCTGGAACCCATTAAACCTGGGAGCATATTTTGCTATGGTCCACTATAAATATAACAGAATCAAACTCATTATTTGCTACCCCATAAAATTTGGAATGAACATGCCCCATAATTCAATCAGAGGCATTTTAAGAAGATAAAGTATTTAGTCTGCCTCCATTTCAGCAAATATATTTGGAATAATCATGAAATCTCTCGTGTCTTAATTTCAAATGACAAAAAAAAAAAAAAAAGGGAAGAAAAACAAAAAAGTATTTTCATTAATTCTGTGTCCCAGTTCAGTATCATATAAGCAAAAAGTTCTTTAGGTACACAGACATTATTTAAGACAGGTAAAGACAGAAATATATATATATATATATATATATATATATATATATATATATATATGTATATATATTTTTTTTTTAAGGTTTTTATTTTGAGAAAGACAGAGACAGTGTGAGCAGGAGAGCGGGAGAGAGAGAAAGGGAGAGAGAGAAATAATCCCAAACAGGCTCCACACTGTCAGCACAGAACCCAATAAGGGGCTTGAACTCCCGAAACTGTGAGATCATGACCTGAGCCGAAATCAAGAGTTTGACACTTAACTGACTGAGCCACCCTGACACCCCAAGACAGAAATATTAAAATAGCATTTGCTTTCATTGAAAAATTCCTGTTACAGTTTTCTTTTACAGTTAACCTATCTAGTCTTATAACCTTTTATTACTAGAGGCAGAATAGCCTCATGTTTAACTCTGAGGACTTACTATCTTGTAATCTTGGGCAAACTATTTAACTGCTCTGAACCTTAGTTTCCTGAGCCATAAAATGAAGATAATAAAATGAAGATAATATAATGCTTTATATTACAGGACTGTTTAGAAGATTAAAGGAGTTAATACACACAAAATATCATTAGAATAGTGCCTGGAACATGAAAAGATGCTCAACATCGCTCCTCATCAGGGAAATACAAATCAAAACCACACTCAGATATCACCTCACGCCAGTGAGAGTGGCCAAAATGAACAAATCAGGAGACTATAGATGCTGGCGAGGATGTGGAGAAATAGGAACCCTCTTGCACTGTTGGTGGGAATGCAAATTGGTGCAGCCACTCTGGAAAACAGTGTGGAGGTTCCTCAAAAAATTAAAAATAGACCTACCCTATGACCCAGCAATAGCACTGCTAGGAATTTACCCAAGGGATACAAGAGTACTGATGCATAGGGGCACTTGTACCCCAATGTTTATAGCAGCACTCTCAACAACAGCCAAATTATGGAAAGAGCCTAAATGTCCATCAACTGATGAATGGATAAAGAAATTGTGGTTTATATACACAATGGAGTACTATGTGGCAATGAGAAAGAATGAAATATGGTCCTTTGTAGCAACATGGATGGAACTGGAGAGTGTGATGCTAAGTGAAATAAGCCATACAGAGAAAGACAGATACCATATGTGTTCACTCTTATGTGGATCCTGAGAAACTTAACAGAAACCCATGGGGGAGGGGAAGGGAAAAAAAAAAAGAGAGAGAGGTTAGAGTAGAAGAGAGCCAAAGCATAAGAGACTGTTAAAAACTGAGAACAAACTGAGGGTTGATGGGGGGTGGGAGGGAGGGGAGGGTGGATGATGGGTATTGAGGAAGGCACCTTTTGGGATGAGCACTGGGTGTTGTATGGAAACCAATTTGACAATAAACTTCATATATTGAAAAAAAAAAAAAGAATAGTGCCTGGAAGTGGTTAAGTTGTCAAATTTTTAGCTATTATGATTATTAATTTAAACTAAGTTTAAAGTTTTTGTATTATTTTTAAATAAAGATAAAAAATAACCCTAACTTTACTACATATGATATTAATGCAAAATTTGTATCCATGAATTTCAGTAATTAAATTCTTTCAGTTTTTTTAAATTCTACAGATAGAATTAATTACTTTAGTAATGTCAAAAATATATGGAGTATCATTAACTAGACTCAGAGGTATATCTTGCAGTTAGAATACTGTTAATAGTAAAGGACTAACAATGGAAGATTTACTATACATACAAGTAAGATATCTGATAAATTAGTAAACTGAATGACATTCCAAATTTAGACTGTGACTTTGTTTCCCAGTATTTTGCATACATCTGAACAAGTAAAAGTATTTGACATCTATGTCTAGTGAAGGATCTAAAAAACATTAGTTAAACTAAAACTAAAAAAGCTAAACATAAAAAGCATGTGGAGAAAAAGAATTACTTAAACAACTGCTTAGGACTTAAATACTTTCATATTATTTTAATCTGCTTACCCGAAGCTTTAATGGGGCGACATTCTTCTGAGTTCCACTCCAAAGTTCCTGTACTAAATCCCCATAGCACTTAGCCATATGCCCCTTCATACCAATGGGATTTGTCCTAGAAGTTTAAAGAGGAGAATTTTTGCCAAAGATTCTCATAAATCACAATCACAGAAATGCCTAGCATCTATTTTCTCACATCAAAATATCTTTTTTAAACAAGTATGTCTTTCCCCTCATTTCATACTAAATAGGGCAAATACGACTTTTGGGTTCATATCAAAATTATAAAGAGAATATATATATGAATCAGGATATATTATTACCTGTTGAGTTCATAAAGATGTCTCCCTGAGATAAAATACTGTGTCAGTGGCTGTGTGTTACTAACACACTGGATGCTTGAGTTCATGAAGCATGTGTTTCCCAGGTTACTCAGACCTGTGGCTCCTTTTTCTGTGGGAACTGGAACAAACAATATGAGAAAGAAGCTTAGCTATAGTAAGATGTCACAGACCAAACAGTTACTTGTATTTGATGCAAAGATTTTTAAAATTCTTTCAGTTGGCTAAATGGAGCTAATACTTCTTTATCCAGTCTTGGAATGCTAAAAGTAGAGAAGGTTTTTCATGGGATGT
This sequence comes from Panthera pardus, assembly GCF_024362965.1. Lineage (NCBI taxonomy): Eukaryota > Metazoa > Chordata > Mammalia > Carnivora > Felidae > Panthera > Panthera pardus. Next base: position 48,954,930 of record NW_026526876.1, on the reverse strand, counting down.
CACTGGCAATCATGATAATCCAAGTTCATTTGTGATCTAAAAGTAGCAATGATTCTCTTTAACTGCTATGATAGTTTTTTTTTTTAATTTTTTTAAATGTTTTTATTTATTTTTGAGACAGAGAGAGACAGAACATGAGCAGGGCAGGGGCAGAGAGAGAGGGAGACACAGAATCCGAAGCAGGCCCCAGGCTCTGAGCTGTCAGCACAGAGCCTGACGCGGGGCTCAAACTCACGGACTGTGAGATCATGATCTGAGCTGAAGTCGGATGCTTAACTGACTAAGCCACCCAGGCACCCCTGCTATGATAGTTTTTTAGAATTCAAACAATTCTCTCCTAGTATCGGGTCTCTAAAAAGATATAAATTATTTAATTGTGAGGTTAGAAAAAATGTGATGCTTCAGGAAAAAGTAAAGTAAAAGGGGAACTAGTTGACTTTTGAACTAGAGGGCCAAAAGTTGTTAACACTTCAATAGATAAGAAAATTTAAAAAAAAAGAAGGAGGAGGAGGATGAGCATAAGCAGAGGAAGAAGAAGAGGAAGAAGAAGAAGAAGACGACGACTTTTAAGATCATCTCTTTAAAAATAATACATCAGAGACTTACCCTTGTGTCTATCTATTTTACTACTGTTTGCTATAAAGGACATTTCCTCAGGCCAACTCATATCTTTATTGCGAACTGGAAAGACAGAAAATGTGTTAATTTGTTATCTATATCCATTTAATTGCTTCTGTTTTTTTTTTTTTTGAAAAGAGTTTATTTCTAAGTAAACCAGAAACTGAAAAAAAGGGGTTAATTTTGTAATTGATTCTAAAACTATTCCAACTCTATATTGGGGACTTTACAGTCACTTAATTAGAATTCATTAGTAAGCTATTCCCTCAATTACCTGCCTGAATTAAAATTATACTCAAGTATCGATAAATGTAATTAAAGCTCTTAAACTCAATGCATTAGAATTATCACAATTCCTTCTTAAATTGTGACAACTGTTAGAGTAAAACTCTATTTTAATACAAAGGCAGCTAGCAATGTTTCCAAAAATCTTGATGGGAAAAGACACATTTTAAATTTTCAATGACACATGCATGCCACTATGTAAATGTACATGTGAATATACAAGTAAGCTTTGTTGGTGAGTGACCAGTGTTGATGACTAATGAAAGCCTGTGCCACTAACTGTGCCAGAAAGTTAGTTTTCTTACTCAAACTCAAAAAAAGCAGCTTGAAATTTCTAAGAAATTTTGTAAATTTATAACCAAATTCACTTGTTTCTACCCACCATTTCCATCCATTGCCAGCCAATGAATGTAGACATATTTTTCTTTTAAAGCAATCTTGATAGTATGTAGGATTACATAAGACCTTAATAGTTTTTCTTTACTATAATAGTTAGAAAAATTATAAAATGAATTATTGAGTAACTAAACCTTAAATTCTTTCCCTAAAATCTAATATAGATGCATGCTTCCATCTTGTACCTTCAATTACCAGATGCTGCTCATCCTGGATTTTCAAATATTCCAATCTATGATCCTCATCATCCAGAAGAGTAAGGTAATTCTGGTAAGGAGGAGGAAATGTTTTTGTTAAATTGATTACTAAATTTAAAACAAAATGGAAATAAAATAAAAATGAATGACAAACACATCCTTGAAGTACTATAACTTATGTGACAGATATGTGGATATTATAGTTGTTCAGAAATATTAATAATTTAGTTGGCAACATGAGAGAAAAACAATGTCAACTTCATAAACAAATACTTTATGTCTCTAAAACAAAGTTATAACAGAATTTTGGGGAGATCAGAAGACTCACCATACATCAAACCAAAATTCACTGAGATTTAGATTTTCTGAAGCACTTACAGAACTTTTCTCTAGTACCTGGTATGAAATTCAGTAAACATGTTTGTGAACCAAAACTAGGGGTGTCTGGGTGGCTCAGTTGGTTAAGCATCTGATTTTGGCTCAGGTCATGATCTCATGGCTTATGAACTCGAGCCTGTGTTGGGCTCTGTGCTGACAGCTCAGAGTATGGAGCCTGCTTTGGATTCTGTGTCTCCCTCTCTCTCTCTCTGCCCCTCCCCTCTCATGTCCTCTCTGTCTCTCTCTGTCTCTCTGTCTCAGGTCATGATCTCACAGCTTGTGAGTTCGAGCCTGTGTTGGGCTCTGTGCTGACAGCTCAGAGCCTGAAGCTTGCTTTGGATTCTGTGTCTCCCTCTCTCTCTCTGCCCCTCCCGCTCATGTCCTCTTTGTCTCTTTCAAAAATAAATATTTAAAAAAAAGAACCAAAATATAAAATCATACAGGACAATTACACGTTTTTGTTTGTGCTCACCCTATTTAAAGTGCTCACAAAGTTAAGTCATTTAATTCTAAGCGAGATCTATTATTTTGCCTGTTTACTCATGAGAAAATTGAGACAGTTAAGTAACTTGCTCTGGGTTATACAGCTAAAGTGGCAGAGACAAGATTAACCCCTGGCAGTGTGGTTCCAGGAATCGTGCTATTCACTATTATACCATACTGTCTCTCAATGGTGATCATAGGAGGATGTTACAAAGAGGGAACAATGGAATGCAGAACTGGTTAAAACTATTTATGATCCAATTTCAAAGTATAATCTGAAAACACACTGCATATATTAGGAAGAACATATATGCATTTAATAGCGCTGCCTCTGAGGAAAGTGGGAGATAGAGGTCAGAGGTTGGGAACAAAGAATTTTCACTATATACTTTTGTACCATTTGATTCTTTTCAACATGTGTATATAAATTACCTTACAACAGGAGATGACTTACCTCACTGTTGTACAGCCACAGACGCATATCTTCCTCTTTGATGCGTAGCCTCTGAGATAGATATTCATGAATTTCCTTGATGGTCTGCATTCGACTAAAACAGCCTGTATAGGCTAAGACCCGCTTTAAGGGCGCATTCGGAGAAGGTACATTTCCTATGGTCATAGTAATCATGATAAGGAAAACGGCAGATATAAAAAAGAGCTCCCTGATCAGCAATGACTATTTCAGAAAATAATGATGAGAAATGAGAATTATAGCTTTAATAATTTTAAAAATTAAGAAGCTTTAGGGGTGCCTGGGTCTCTTAGTTAAGCATCCGACTTCGGCTCAGGCATGATCTCGTGGTTTGTGGGTTCGAGCCCCACGTCAGCCTCTGTGCTGACAGCTCGGAGTCTGGAGCCTGCTTCAGATTCTGTGTCTCCCTCTGTCTGCCCCTCCCCCATTCACACTGTCTCCGTCAAAAATAAATTAACATTAAAAAAAAAAGAAGAAGCTTTAAAATAAAGCTGTAAAATGAAGACAGGGGACCAACTGTGTTAAAGTAAGTTTAAAGTCAGTCTTAACTTTGAAAGGAAGAGCAACAAAATCAGAGGCCCAAATTAATAGGCAGTATTTGGATCCCAAGAAAGGTGGCATGTATCAACAATTGACCCTGGTATCTTGGCTGTCCTCGGCAGGGTTATTATGTGCAATAGCAAAACCAAAATTCAGTGTAAGAATGGGGAAGATAATATGGGACTGGATTTGAATTCCACAGTTAACTGGATTCATTGAAAAGAAAACCACTGGCCCAAAATGGCATCACTTAGGTTAAAGCCTTAAGTCAATAAACCAGGACTTAAAACCTAACCTAACTGCAGTTTCAAACCCCCAGAAATGTAACCTTTAACCAGTCAACATAGGAATTTCTTTGTCAGTACTAGGAAATTTACTGATAGACTCCTACCATTCCCCTTAAGAGGGAGACCTTGCCTAAAACAGTGGAATCTTTGCTAATAGTTTCCCTTTTTCCACTCCCTCTCTACCTTTAAAAACCTTTAGTTTAAAAAAAAAAAAAAAAAAAGGGGGCGCCTGGGTGGCTTGGTCAGTTAAGCGTCCGACTTCGGCTCAGGTCATGATCTCACGGTCCGTGAGTTCGAGCCCCGCGTCGGGCTCTGTGCTGACAGCTCAGAGCCTGGAGCCTGTTTCGGATTCTGTGTCTCCCTCTCTCTCTGCTCCTCCCCTGTTCATGCTCTGTCTCTCTCTGTCTCAAAAAAATAAATAAACGTTAAAAAAAAAAAAATTAAAAAAAAAATAAGAAAAAAAAAACCTTTCCTTTTCTGTAAGCCCTTGGAAGCTCCCTACTACTTGCTAGACAGGATGCTGCCAAATTCATAAATTGATTAATAAAGCCAATTAGATCTTTAAAATTTCCTTGGTTGAATTTTTGTTATTTAGCAACCTGACCCACTTTCTCCCTTTTTTTAAAGTTTATTTATTTTGAGAAAGAGAGCAAGAGAGCGTGACTAAGGGAAGGACAGAGGGAGAGAGAGAATCCCAAGCAGGCTCCACATTGTCAGGGCGGACAGAGCCTGATGTGGGGCTCAATCCCACAAAACGTGCGATCATGACCTGAGTCAAGATTAAGAGTTAAATGCTTAACTGACTGAGCAACCCAGGCACCCCCTGACCCACTTTCTTAAAATAAACTATCTGTGAATTACTAACCCTATCATTCTCAGTCATTAAGTGCCCCAATAACCTGGCACATTAGTACAATTACATAAGAAACTTTTGTTTAGAATCCTAAGTAGGCATACACTCTACCAAGCAGAGTTAAAAGTGAAATCAAGAACCTTCCCGTGAATAAAAAAAAAAAAAAAAAAAAAAAAAAAATCACCCTGCTGAAAAGGTAGGAGGAAAACCGTATGGCCTGCCTGCCCAGTAAGAAGATAGCAGACATGATCTTTAATTCCTAGAGGGCTCAAGAAACAAAAACAATGGCAGCAAGGGAAAAGAGTGAAAAGTAAAGAAAGAATATATTATGTTTAACCACATACTTCAAAAGAGAAGGTGGATGAAATGACAAGGGATTATGGAAGTCAAAAATTGTTTGCTAAAACAATCTACTAAACCCTGGTTAATTTTTCAGCCAAAAACCCAGGCAAGAGTTGTAGCTTAAAATGGTCCTCTCTAGCTATATAGCATGTTATAGTTTACTGAACAACCCAAAACAAAACAAAAAAACCCTTAGCATATCAATATAATACACCTAGGGTACAAGTATACATGCCAGGCAATTTTCTACCCATTCAATGGAGACTTAGCTTTTTTCCCCTTATTAAATGCATGTAAGTCTTCATCTACTAAACAAAGCAGAGAAAAGTATTGGTATCATCCACTTTTTAAAGAACTTCCAAAAAGAATTCACTCACCTACAATAGGTTGAAAAATCATATAAGAAACAAAGGCCTCTGTAGCTTTCTCTGTCAAAAAGGCTACATTGAAGGCTTTAAACATGGTTTGTACATCTGTCACTTCAAAAGGAGTAAAAGAGCCTAGTAAATAACCCTTAATACATTGAGTAAGAAGAAAGATGAAAACTATGTTACAGCAGAACAAAACCCAACCATGATCAATTTTAAACACACAGCACAGCAAATCTTTTACAATCATCAGTGAGCAAAGAATAATTCCTAACAGAAAGTAATAGAGCAAATTTCTCCAATTATACATCAGAGGATTAGTTATAAGATTACAGCAAGAAAGCATCTTTTTTACAAACTTCAAAATGATTAATGATTGATTTCAGAACTAATTAGTAAGGAATAAAAATTTCAAATTAAGAATAAATTTAGAGCAATAACTACCCAGTTCTAGGATTCAAAAGCATTTGCAAGTGTAGTGTCCAAGTCAATTTCCATGGTCTTAAGCCACATAAGAAATTTATTTGAATTCTAGACAGTTTTTATAGCATAGCTCATTAAGCAGGCAGCCACTTATTACACATACTTTTGTGTTTTTGAATAGCACCAACAAATCTAGTGGAATTTACAGAAGCAGCAAAAATCTAGGATCAGCACAAGAGTTACAAAGAATACTTACTAAAAGCACAACAACACATTTTTCCTCTCATGTTATCTTTCAAAGAGAATTGAAAAAAATATATGCTAGGGTGCCATGGAAGCAAGGCAAATACTTTTATTCAACGGAAAATTAAATCAAGAATGTTTCACAGTGATTCTATTTCACTGTTCCTTGATTTTGACATTTTCCCCAAAGACAAAATTTGGTTAGGTAGAAGCCAATGCTTTGCTATAATTCTTACCAAACAATATGTGTAAGAATCTCCATATATAATTTGAATATAACCTTTAAGAAAGGCATAAAACTAATTCTATTTAATTTCAAGGGAGGGATGATAGTGATTATAGAGTTGGTTTGGGTTCTTACATACTAAGTTATATTAATTATAATAACATTGTGGCATTATTAACACAAAGTCTGAGATTTTGTGTAAATGGATGAACTGATTACTTCTGCTGAAGAACAATGTCAAATATTTACAAAGTAAAAGCACAAGGCAAGTCCTGCCTGTCAATAAAATTTAACATAACAGAGAAATCAAGGGGGAGCTTTTTGTATGTAATACATCAAAATGGGAACTTTCATGTCATTTTGATAGGCTTGATGTTTTTCAAAGCCAATGTATCATTATAGTTTTCAAAAATATATCCTTCATTTTATATACATTATCTGTCTTTTTATAAAGGCTCTGTGGGCCAAGCATGAGAAATGTATCATGTTTTCTCAAAAAAAGTCCCCCAAAACACCAACAAACAAAAATATGATATTGCAAAAGAAATTACTTTCAGATATTTGAGTGGAGGTGAAAAGATTAGTTCGTCAGTCACAGACTGACAGATTTTACCTTAGGTCAAGGAAATAATTTACAATGGATGGTTTTCAAAGAAAAAAAGTATATGAAATATATTTCTATTTATTTTCTTTGTATGTTGACTAGCCAGAAAAAGAAACAACTCTTCTCAGTTTGCTGCTGAGATTTTGCCACTACCCCATCTAGTCTTGCGCATGACCATAGATCTAAGCCCCATTGATGATTTACTGATTCTGAATGAAAGCAGATGGGAATGTGTATTAGTACAGTGGCACCAGACTTCGAGCAACTTGGGTTTTGTTTGTTTGTTTGTTTCAACAAATGCATGGTATTCTTGCTGCATTCTTAAGTTACCTCTTGGTAAATGCTGAGGAAACATTCTCAGGCTCATCATACCCATATTCACCCAGATGTTAGACTGCTGTGTCCGAGTGGCAGGCTGCTGTCTTAGGAAGAGAAGATATCGAGGAAATAACTCTAGCTCTGGGATTTCTGTCTTGCTATTCTTGATTACCTGTTGTCATGAAAGATATAATGTGATCACTATAAAAGAAGAAACAAAATTTGTCATTTTTATCTAATTTCTGAGATGTATGTATGTATGTATTTAGAGCAAGCAAGGGAAGGGCAGAGAGAGTGTGGGAGAGAGAGAATCCCAAGTAGGCTCCCTAGTGTCAGCGCAGAGCTTGGTGTGGGGCTCGAACCCACGAACCGCAAGATCATTACCTGAGCTGAAATCAAGAATTGGACGCTTAACTGACGGAGCCACCCAGGAGCTCCATGGACAAATTCCTAGGACTAGAGGTATAAGTCAAAAAGTATGGAAGGTCGTATCATTAACTACAAGTCCTTTTGCCAAAGCGTAGCAATTTTCTTAAAAGTGTATGAACGTACTTCTCTCATAAGATATTCTCCGAAATGTATGAACATTTATTTTACAATATTCTCAGAAACCTATGAATGTGCTTCTCTCATAAAACCTTATCATTGGACATCATTTGAAAACACCTTATTTCTTCAATAAAGAATATAATAAATTTGCTTCAATTTTTATTTATTATATTACTTAGGATAAAAATGTTTTCATATAAAAATTTGCTATCTAGGGGCACCTGGGTGGCCCAGTTGGTTGGGCGACTGGCTTGATTTTGGCTCAAGTCATGATCTCACCATTTATGAGAATAGGCCCCACCCATATTAGGTTCTGTGCCTGCTTGGGATTCTCTCCCTCCTCTGTCCCTTCCCTGCTCTCTCAAAAAAAAAAAAAAGAAAAAAAAAACCTTTAAAAAAAATTTGCTATCTATGTTCTACTGTGTAACTGGTTTGTTCAGTGTATTTTTGTCTATGATTAAAACAACTACATTGGATGTACAAAACTAAGACTTATGTTGTTGAAACAGGATTTTTCTGGGGCACCTGGGTGGCTCAGTCAGTTAAACATCTGACTCCTGATTTTGGCTCAGGTCAGGATCTCACGGTTTGTGGGATCAAGCCCAGTATCAGGCTCCGGGCTGACAGCACGAAACCTGCTTGGGATTCTCTCTCTCTCTCTTGTTCTCTCTGCCCTTCTCGCTTGTACTCTCTCTCTCAAAATAAATAAACCTTAAAAAAAAAAAAAAAAGAAACAGAATTTCTCAGTAATCCCCTGCAATAATGTGTTTGCCAGCCCAAAGATACAGGAAAACATTTCATTATAAAAATATTGCTCTATGAATTTTAAGAGTTGAACATTATCAAATTAGTATTCCAAAAGGATAGCAGAATTAACACTCTTTAAAACATAAAATTCTACATAATGTTTAACAGTCTCCAGTGATCAGGCTTTATTTTATTTCCCTCTGCCCTAGTAACCAGTGTTTTCTGCAATAGAACATTTTTCAACACCAAGAGGGGGCAGTAAAGAACCAGATAAAAACAATGATACAAACCACACTTTTAGTACTTTTTCTTAAAATTCTGACAGGCTATAGTATGGCACTCGAAAAGCTCCACTTGGGAGGTTTTTCAAATCCTACTTAAATGATAAGCAGTAACTCTCTCCCTGGTATTCTCCTCTAAGACTGCTAGAAGAAGTCTGTCCACTTCTAAACAGGCGCTGACAGCTACAAAACCAACCATCATTCTTATGGTTTCAGTTTTACATGATTTGAGGAAAAATTAATAATTCAGTATCTGAGGCACCTGCCTGGCTCAGAGGAACATGTTACCCCTTGGTCTCGGGGTAGGGAGAGATTACTTAAATAAAAAAAATAATAACAGTATCTGTAGTTGTAAAGCTATATAAAAACATACCTTTGGCAGAATCTGAACTGATAATGAAGTAGTTTTTATAATGCCCATCTTGCTTGCCAAGATAAAAGTGCTTTCGTGAGCAAATTACAAATTAACAAATTCTTATGTACAAACATACAAAACACATTTATTTACATTTTAATTATTCTTGTCTTTGAACTTCTTAACCTCAGTGACAACTGCAAACAACAGATGCAATTCCATTTACAGGAATTTACCGTAAAGAGATCACCACACCATGTTGGGAAAGAAAACGCTCGCCAGAAATTTTTTTTTCCAGAAATTTTTTTTAATAATTAGGTGCTAGAGGCAAACTAAATGCCTATCAGTAGGTGATTAGTTAATAAATTATGATTTATGTACATATGCAAGTGTATATGTATGCAAAGTATATAAAGGAACACTATGCAATTACTGAAAATAATGGTACAGATCTAGATTTACTGACCTAGAATGATATCCACAGCATCTATGTTAGATTGAAAATAGCAGGTCACAAAACATCAGGTATAAGATGATTCAATTTCATAAAATTACCCACACATATCTACTTACATATGTATATGTATGAGTAGGCACAGAGGAATGCACACTGCTTAGAAAGATACACACCAAAATGTTAATAGTGGGTTATCTTTTAAGTAGTAGGATTTGGCATTATTTTTATTTCTTTGTTTTTTTTTGTGTGTGTGTCACTTATCACTGAGCATGTACAACATGTACAAATTAAGTATTTTTAAAAAATATTTTATTTATTTATTTATTTAAAAAACATTTTTTTTAACATTTATTTATTTTTGAGACAGAGAGAGACAGAGCATGAACGGGGGAGGGTCAGAGAGAGAGAGAGAGAGACACCCAGAATCCGAAACAGGCTCCAGGCTCTGAGCTGTCAGCACAGAGCCCGATGCGGGGCTTGAACTCACAGACCGCGAGATCATGACCTGAGCTGAAGTCGGACACTTAACCGACTGAGCCACCCAGGCGCCCCTATTTATTTTTGAGAGAGAGTGAGCACGAACAGAGAAGGTGCAGAGAGAGGGGGAGAGAGAGGATCTGAAGCGGGGTACACACTGTCAACAGAGAGTCAACGTGAGGCTGGAACTCCCAAACCATGAGATCATGATCTGAGCTGAAGTTGGACGTTCAACTGACTGAGCCACCCAGGTGCCCCCTTGGTGTGTATATGTATCTATATACTTTAATAATTTGTATTTTATTTAGAGAGAGAAAGAGTGAGCACAGCAGGGGAGAAGGGCAGAGTGGGTGGGGGGGAGGAGAGAGAGAGACAGAGAAAGAGAGACAGAATCTTAAGCAGGCTCCACACTCAGTGCAGAGCCCAATGTCGGGCTCGATCTCACAACTGTGAAATCATGACCTGAGCTGAAATCAAGAGTCGGACGCTCAACTGACTGAGTCACCCAGGTGCCCCAAAGATATTATTTAAATAAATAGTATGACTTATATAAGTATGAAGGTGAAAAACATTAATTTTTAACCTTGCCATGGCAATACATTTAATATTCTCTACCTGAAAACACCATATTTAAATTTTTTTACAGCACTTTTTCCTGTAAGCAGGCAAATTTAGAGATTAAAAAAATACTATTAAGCCAGTAAAATGCAGCTTTGATCTAGTAAAATTACTTTAATATTTGTCTGACCTCAATGTAAAAACATGACCTTGCATGGGGCTCTGAAAAACTCATTTAATAATTATAATGATGATGATGATAATATTAGCAATAGTCAATATTTACTGACCACTTACTATAAATCAGATGCTGTCCTAATCATACATATTATTTAATTATCAAAACTCTAATGAAGTAGATATTGTTATCTTCATTTTACAGAGGAGGACACTGGGATTTAGAGATTGGAACACTGGTAATCCAAATCTAGGCAGCCTCTAAAACATCAAAGTATATATGTGTCAAACATAATTATCAACAATGTTTTCCCTGTAGATACAGAATATTAAGATACAGCAGGAAAGTCCCAGAAATTAAGGGGTGCCTGGGTGGCTCAGTCAGTTAAGTGTCCAACTTTGGCTCAGGTCATGATCTCAAGGTTCGTGGGTTCAACCGTGTTGGGCTCTGTGCTGATAGCTCAGAGCCTGGAGCCTGCTTCAGATTCTGTCTCCCTCTCTCTCTGTGCCTCCCCTGTTAGTGCTCTGTATCTGTCTCTCAAAAATGAATAAAAACATTAAAAAAATTTTTTTTAAGATACAGTAGGAGGGGCGCCTAGGTGGCTCAGTCGGTTAAGCAGCCAACTTCAGCTCAGGTCACGATCTCGCGGTCCGTGAGTTCGAGCCCCGCGTCGGGTTCTGGGCTGATGGCTCAGAGCCTGGAGCCTGCTTCCGATTCTGTGTCTCCCTCTCTCTCTGCCCCTCCCCCGTTCATGCTCTGTCTCTCTCTGTCTCAAAAATAAATAAAAAAAAAACGTTAAAAAAAAAAAAAAGATACAGCAGGAAAGTCCCAGAAATTAAGTGACTAACTGAAGGACTACCCCCCCTCCTGATAAATAAAGTATATATAAAGACTATAGATAAAGAATAAAGTACATATAGTATATATATCTATGTATATTCATATTTATATGTATCTGTTTAGGGGTCCTGATGACAAATACAGTAGGAAACTTTTGGAGCAAAGAAACACAATACTAAATTCCTGATTCCAACTTAAACACAATTTTTAATAAACATTATTATTAATAACTCAAAATCAACATCAAAATTATACACTAGAGCTTTATAGCAGATTTTACTCTTTTTAGAAGTGATCTAAGTAACTGTATCTCATCCATGCAAACTTTCCTAGTATAAGAAAGTTCTATCTTGGGGCAAGTTCTATCTTGGGGCTGCCTTGGTGGCTCAGTCAGTTAAGTGTCCAACTGCTGATTTCAGCGCAGGTCATGACCACATGGTTTGTGGTATTGAGCCCCGCACTGGACTCCATGCTGTCAGCTTGGGACTCTCTCTCTCTTCCTGTCTTTCTGCTCCCCCCCCCACCCCCCCACACGCTCTCTCTCAAAATAAATAAACGCTTAAAAAAAGAAAGTTCTATCTCAGACATTGTATGAAGGAGAGTGTTTCTTGATCTACAAAAAGAACCTTTTTACAAAGTATTTTACTGCATTGACAATGCAAAGTATCAGGGTAATGAGTCCTGTTGTTTACTGTATAAGCACAACAGATGTTGTATAGTAAACTCATTAATATTTTGATATTATATACTTCAAGTCTTTTAAATTATTTTAGAACATTTTATTTATGCTCTGAATGACTCATCCTAGTAATGGCAACAATCAGCATTCACAAGCCTTGAATTCCTGTTATCATTTGTTGTGATCATTTTTGTGTCCTTCCTTCAAAAAGACAAAACACAAAAATCTACCAACAGCTATGGGAAGAATCAATCCCTAACTGGATGCCTGTGTGGTTAATGCAAATTACAGTTTCAGAAGTAACTACTACACCACTTCCTCTATATTCACTGAACTTTTTGGCACCGGCTTTCAGACTTCTGCTCAGCCTAAGTCCTGCATTATCCTAAAGTCTGTGTTTATGTGGATGACTTATTTAATAGCCTAGCCTCATAATATCCTTGACTTCACTTAATTCAGTGACTATTCTCTCCACTCCATGTAGCCACACACTCCCATAAACACATCACTGAAGAGTTGGTACCTAAAACAGTGCTCAGTAAATGTCTGAACAAATGAATGAATACATGTAAAAGGAACATAAATTTTGTTCAACTAATTTACAGGTACTGAGTATTCTGCTGTCACAGGTAAGAACTAATTTGTAGATAGTGAAATTCATATAGAAAAGTAACAGAAGACCCAAACTAGGACTGTTCCTTAGATAAAGCACTACTAGTTATACTTACAGGTCTAGGAAGGGCCAGGTTTGCTCCATACCAGTGATAAAGTGCTCTCCACACAGGTTCTGGAACCATTTCATAATCTCTTCCGTGGATCAGCTGTGGGGTTCGTTTTAATCGTCCTCCTTCTAGTGTTAACGATGTAGCCTTAGAAAGAATGGAACACAAATGTTGATTTTTAGTATTTTTAGTATTTTACAGAGTCTTGTGTTTTAACATAACCTAGACACAGGAGAACAAACACATATGTCACGACTCAGTTTTATGTTACTGGAAAAAAAATGAATTTTCTATAAGAGATTTTTATTTTTAACTTTCAAAATAAATTATTTAAGGAAGATAACTCAAGGCAAATTATTTGAAAAATCATTAGAGCATCTGGAAATAAGACTGGTTTTCACAGATTTCTTTCAAACACAGTAGAAAATATTATTTTAGGAAAAAAAAATCCACATACACATAAAATTACATTTTCACAGTAGCTGTCCTAAGAATTTTTTTTTTTTTTTTACATTTATTTATTTTTGAGAGACAGAGAGACAGAGCACAAGTGGGGAGGGGCAGAGAGAGAAGGAGACAGAATCCAAAGCAGGCTCCAGGCTCTGAGCTGTCAGCACAGAGCCTGATGCAAGGCTCAAACTCACAAACTGCAAGATCATGACCTGAGCCGAAGTCAGACTCTTAACCGATTGAGCCACCCAGGAGCCCCAAGAATACTTTTAAAGATTACTACTGCTTCTATATCATAAAATATTCTCTAAATCATAAAATATTCTCACAGATGTGTACTATGCAGACATATCCATCTACACCAGGTTAATTAAGTGAATCATGAATATATGAATGTTGTGCTATGTGTTAAAACCCCTAGAAAGAAATTTATTTGCCACTTGAAAGAGAATTATTTTAAGTAGATGTCAAATCACTTACCTTTACTGGTTCTTGAGTTACTAAAGGCTGGTTATCAATAGCCCCTGGTTTCTGAGGACTGAGATGCAACAAAATGTTCCCATTGGCTCCTAGCAAACATTGGTTGTTGTTGTCAGAAGTGTTATGCTGTCGAGCAAAGCACATATCTGCCCCTGGTGTGGCAGAATACAGAAAGCCTGTAAGGGAAAAGAGGATGGAATCTCTTTATTTTTAGTTATTATACATAGGCTTGAAGATATGAACTCAGTGTCCATGTATTATGCTATTTTTGTGTTGGCATGTCAGTCAGTACAGTATAATATTCTGATAACTCTGTAGAAGATAGGAAATATACATGTATTTTTTTCTGGAAAACACCTAGCATAACACTAGGTGGAAGAAAAGCTTTAAAAACTGTCACCAAATGGACATTTGGCCAACCTCCTAAAATATCTAGTAAGTCACAAGAATTACACATCCTTTGACAGAAAAAGAAGTATGGCCAAATAGCTGGGCTCTCACACAGTCACCTCTAATTCTTCTCTTCCACCTATAAACACATTCCAAATGTTCTTAGTAGATAATGGTGATAAGAAGAAGTATTAAAAAAAAGAGGGGGGGGGAGGAAAAGAGGGGAAGAAGAAGGGGTAAGGGGTAGGGATAGGGGGTAGGGGGAGGAGGAGGAGAAGTCTCTAAACCAAAGGGAAGGAGCTAAAACAGGAATAGAAGAGTACCAGAGGGGAAGGAATGGTTTCCTAATAAACTTATTTCAAAGGAAGACATACAGGTTACAAAAGAAAGATGCACACAGAAAAATGATTAATGATGACCTAGAGTTGTGAACCTCAATGGTATTTTAAGGTATTTCAAGTCTAAACTATAGGCTAATCTAGGGTAAACATTCTAGCCATCAATCACTTTAAATCTCCTATCTGTGGCACTGCTTAGCCTGTGGATAGCACAGGTCAGAGTGAGCACATATCAAAAAGGACCTTAAGAGGGTTAAGAAATAATCTTGGTGTTAAGGCTCATGAGAGGGAGCACTTATAGGGCTGCTAAGTGATCACTATAATGTCAGATGGGGAACAAGGAGTAGATTCTACAAAGAACTTTGTAGAGAAGATGCTAGCTCTGTCCAATTTGAATGCTCCCTCCATGGAAAGGAAAAAAGATCTCAAAGATGAAATAACAAGAAAGTAAGTCTAAGAGTCCTGCTACTGTTATCAGCAGAGTAACAGGGATCAACTCAATTCAGTTGGGCCACAAAAACATCAAGCCATTTCATCCAAATGTATAGAAACACTGAATTTTAGATAGGTACCAAGGAGTGAGGGGGATTATGGGAAGCATTATGACTTTTGTCAATAGTTTTACAAAATAATCCCCCAGTTCTGGCCTGAAATGTCTGTAGAATCTGGTATGAGGATGCTTTAAATCCAATGAAAGCAGAGAGAGTCTTGGAGATGGAAATTTAGACTTTTCTCAAAAATGGTCTTCTTAAATCTAAACTTATTAACAAAATATTTTTTAAGTTATTTTGAGAGAGAGAGAGAGAGAGAGAGAGAAAGAGTAAGAGAATGAGTGAGAGAGACAAAGAAAGAGTGAGCGGCGACAGGGCAGAGAGATGGGGCAGAGTATCTGAAGAGTATCACAATGTGGGGCTTGACCTCACAAACTGTGAGATCGTGACCTGAGCGGAAGTCCTATGTTTAATCAACTGAGTCACCCAGGCACCCGACAAAATAATTTAATATGGAGAGAAGTGGCTTAATCAGTGAATATATTTTCAAATTGAGAGATTAATGAAGTAGAATATAGAAGAGCTTCTCTTTGTAAAGCTACTAATGAATTCAAGAAACATAATTGACCATTTCATTCAAAACTTATTTCTGTGAATGGGCCAGCATTACCTTGATTCCAAAACCAGACAAAGATCCCACAAAAGGAGATTTCCCCATGGATACAAAAATTCTCAACAAGATACTAGCAAACCAAATCCAACAATACATTAAAAGAATTATTCACCACGATCAAGTGGGATTTATTCCTAGGCTGCAGGGCTGGTTCAATATTCACAAGTAATACAAAAAAGATAAGAACTACACAATCCTCTCAATAGATGCAAGAAAATTGTTTGACAAAATACAGCATCTTTTCTTGATAAAAAAACTCTCAAGAAAATAGGGATAAAAGGAACATACCTCAAGATCATAAAAGCCATATATGAAAGACCCACTGCTAGTATCTTCCTCAATGGGGAAAAACTGAGACCTTTCCCCCTAAGGTCAGGAACATGACAGGGACGTCCACTCTCACCACAATTGTTCAACATAGTGTTGGAAGTCCTAGCCTCAGCAATCAGACATCAAAAAGAATTGGCAAGGAAGAAGTCAAACTTTTACTCTTCGCAGACAACATGATACTCTACGTGGAAAACCCAGAAGACTCCACCAAAGAACTGCCAGAACTGATACATGTATTCAGCAAAGTCACAGAATATAAAATCAACATACAGAAATATGTGGCATTTTTTTTTAACTTTATTCATTTTTGAGAGACAGAGCATGAGCAGGGAAGGGGCAGAGAGAGAGGGAGACACAGAATCCGAAGCAGGCTCCAGGCTCCAAGCTGTCAGCACAGAGCCCAACGCGGTGCTCGAACTCACGAACTGTGAGATCATGACCTGAGCCAAAGTCGGATGCTCAACTGACTGAGCCACCCAGGTGCCCCCAGCCAGAAATATGTGGCATTTCTATACACCAATAATGAAGCAGCAGAAGGAGAAACCAAGGAATCAATCCCATTTACAATTGCACCAAAAACCATAAAACACCTAGGAATAAACGTAACCAAAGAGGTAAAAAAGATCTATATGCTGAAAACTATAGAAAGCTTATGAAAAACTGAAGACACAAAAAAAATGGGAAAACATTCCATGCTCCTGGATTGGAAGAACAAATATTGTTAAAATTGTTACTATCCAAAGCAACCTAAATATTAAATGAATTCCCTATCAAAATAACACAGAATTCTTCACAGAGCTAGAACAAACAATTCTAAAATTTGTACGGAACCAGAAAAGACCTCAAATAGCCAAAACAATCCTGGAAAAGGAAAAACAATCATAATTCTGAACTTTAAGATGTATTACAAAGCTGTAATCATCAAGACAGTACGATACTGGCACAAAAACAGACACATAGATCAATGGAACAGAATAGAGAACCCAGAAATGGACCTACGAATATATGGTCAACTAATCTTTGACAAAGCAGGAAAGAATATCCAATGGGAAAAAGACAGTCTCTTTAGCAAATGGTGCTGGGAAAACTGGACAGCAACATGATGAAGAATGAATGTGGATCACTTTCTTACACCATACACAAAAATAGACCCAAAATTGATGAAAAACCTATACGTTAAGACAGGAGACCATCAAAATTCCAGGGGAGAAAACAGGCAACAACCTCTTTGACATCAGCTTGCAACAACTTCTTAATAGATATGTTTCTGGAGGCAAAGGAAACAAAAGCAAAAACGAACTATTGGGAGCTCATCAAGATAAAAAAACTTCTGCACAGCAAAGGAAACAATCAGCAAAACTAAAAGGCAACTTTTGTAATGGGAGAAGATATTTGCAAATGACATATTGGATAAAGGGTTAGTATCCAAAATCTATAAAGAATTTATAAAACTCAACACCCAAAAAACAAATCCAGTAAAGAAATGAGCAAAAGACATGAACAGACACTTTTCCAAAGAAGACATCTACATGGCTAACAGATACATGAAAAGATGCTCAACATCATTCATCATCAGGGAGATACAAATTAAAACACAGTGAGATACCTCACACCACCTCATACCTATCATATTGGCTAAAATTAAGAAATCAGGAAACAATGGATGTTGGTGAGAATGCAGAGGAAAGGGAACACTTTTGTACTGGTGGTGGGAATGCAAACTGGTGCAGCCACTCTGGAAAGCAGTATGGAGGCTCTTCAAAAAATTAAAATAGAGCTACCCTACAACCTAGCAATTGCACTACTAGGGATATATCCAAAGGATACAAAAATGCTAATTCAAAGGGGCACATGTATCCCAATGTTTATAGCAACACTATCAACAATAGCCAAATTGTGGAAAGAGCCCAAATGTCCTTTGAATGACAAATGGATAAAGAAGATGTGTATATATACACAATGGAATATTGGCAATCAAAAAGAATGAAATCTTGCCATTTGTAAAAATTACAACAATGGGGATGGAACTAGAGTGTAGTATGCTAAGTGAAATAAGTCAGTCAGAGAAAGATAAATATCACGATTTCACTCATATGTGGAATTTAAGAAACAAAACAGATGAACATAAAGAAAGGGAAGGAAAAATAAGATAAAAAGAGAGAGGCAAACCATAAGAGACCCTTAAATACAGAGAGCAAACTTACTGGATGGGTTGCTGGATGGGTGTTGGGTGGGGGGAGTGGGCTTACTGGGTGATGCACATTAAGGGGGGCACTAGTTAGGGGTGCATGGGTGGCTCAGTTGGTTGAGTGTCCGACTCGTGGTTTCGGCTCAGGTCACAATCTTATGGTTTTGTGAGTTCGAGCCCCACATAGGGCTCTGTGCTGACAGAACAGAGCTTGCTTGGGATTTTCTCTCTCCCTCTTTTTCTGCCATCCCCCCATTCACACTGTCTCTGTCTTTCTCAAAAATAAATAAACTTTAACAACAACAACAAAAAGGAAGCACTTGTTGGGATGAACACTGGGTGTTATATGTAAGTGATGAATCATTAAATTATACTTCTGAAATCATTATTACATTATATGTTAACTAATGTGGATTTAAATGAAATTTAAAAATTAAAAAATAAAACACCCCCTCCACCTCAAAACTTATTTCTGTGAATGAAAGCCTGATTATATCCTACCAAGCACACTCTCTGACAAAGTATACTTCTTTAAGAAGTAACCCTGAATAAACTTTATGGGAAACAAGTCATACTTACCACTGCCAGCCGTTTCTGAGGCTTCAGACGCAGTAGAAATGTTGTCTGAAAATCTCTCCTCTGTGGTGTTCATATAACTGAGGCCGCCACCTCCGATTCTATCTTCACTTTGCTCTATAGAGTGTACTGCTGTTCCAAATGAGTGTTTTCCTCCATTCAGAATAGATGATGGCTCAATTACAACAGGGCTGGCATCCTAAAAATCATGAAGTCAGAGATTTAGGCATAAGATGAATCCCCAAATTATCTATTGCTTCTAATTCTCCTATAGTTAGCTACCACCAATTAAGAACATTTTTTTAATAGAGAAGATACAATTTTTTAAAATACTTTTTAATGTTTTGCTTTATTTTTGGGAGAGAGAGCACGAGCAGGAGAGGGGCAGAGAGAGAGGGAGACACAGAATCCGAGGCAGGCTCCAGGCTCTGAGCTGTCAGCACAGAGCCCAACGCTTGGCTCGAACTCACAAGCAGCGAGATCATGACCTGAGCCAAAGCCGGACGCTCAACCGACTGAGCCACCCAGGCCCCCCCAAGAACATTTTACCATATAACTAAATTTTAATTTCTTCAAAGGGGAAGAGGTGGACTGGGAACATATTGCAAAGCACTCTGTAACACAAAGTGAGTGAATGAATGAGTGAGTGAGTGATGTATGTATATATCTATTTTTGAAGTAATCTTATGCCCAATGTGGGGCTTAAACGCATAACCCTGAGATCAAGAGTCACATGCTCTACCAACTGAGCCAGCCAGTCAGGTGCCCCCGACATAAAATTATTTAGAGTTTATTCTGCTGAAAATTGAAAACCACGGAAGATTTTTTTTGATATTAAAAAATTAAATATTTGCTCTTTTTATTATTACAGATTATAGTGTTACTGTAGGAAATCTAGAAAAATATGAACAAAAATATTACAAGTATTCAGATTCCAGCATTTAGCATTAGTTGACACTTTGATGTGTTTATTTTTTTGTGACTGAAAACATGTATGTATATGTAAAAAATAAATAGCATGGAGTACATAGTTAGAATTATGGGGAGTGCTGTGACATACCAGCTATTCGGCCTTTCACAGTAAGTAAATTTCTAAGCTCCAGTTTCTTCAGGAGTACAAATCAGGATAATATTCGTATTTATCTTAGAGTTATTGCAAAGATTACATGAGCAACACATGTAAAGTGCCTGGCATTTAGTAAATGTGAACTATCATTCTGGTTGTTATTAAATTTTATTTTTTTAATTTTTATTATTAAAATGTTTTTTATTTTATTCATTTTTGAGAGAGAGAGAGAGAGAGAGAGAGAGAGAGAGAGAAAGTGAGAGTGCAAGCAGGGGAAGGGCAGAGAGAGGGGAACAAAGGATCTGAAGCAAGTTCCATGCTGACAGCAGAGAGCCCAAGGCAGGGCTGGAACTCATGAACTGCGAGATCATGACCTGATGACCTGAGCCAAAGTCAGAAGCTTAACTGACTGAGTCAGCTAGGCACCCCAATATGTATTACATTTAAAAAACAGCATATGGGGGCGCCTGGGTGGCGCAGTCGGTTAAGCGTCCGACTTCAGCCAGGTCACGATCTCGCGGTCCGTGAGTTCGAGCCCCGCGTCAGGCTCTGGGCCGATGGCTCGGAGCCTGGAGCCTGTTTCCGATTCTGTGTCTCCCTCTCTCTCTGCCCCTCCCCCGTTCATGCTCTGTCTCTCTCTGTCCCAAAAATAAATAAAAAACGTTGAAAAAAAAAAACAAAAACAGCATATGGTTTCTTTTTCTTTCACTTAACATTATATTCACAGGATTTTCCTGTGAGAGGGTTTCAAACAGGGGAACACTATAATCCATTTTTTGCTTTAAAACTACAGAAAGGACTAGAGACAGAAACTGAAAATTGAGACACAAGTTAGAAGACTCCTACAATAATTCAAGGCAAGAGATGATAAGCTACTATACCATAAAGCTAGATTCAGAAATAAGGAGATGGAGAGAACATGGACTTAGGATATGTAGGAGGTGAAAAAAATTGACAACTACATGAAAAAGAGGCAAAGATAATTCCAAAGTAGAACCTGAGGTGCTGGTGAAGACAACTAGATGGGAGCTGACACTTTCATAAGGTAAAGTATGTGAGTTAATGGGATCATTTGGGGAAAGAGCTTATTTGGGAATATTCTTGTTTGAGTTACCTAGACACTTGAGTCCTGTGTTCAGGACAGAAAAAGAGGCTAAATATAAAATTCTGGAGCTCAAGAGACTTCCTAAAGCATAAGAAAATGTTGTATGTAGAACAATGAGAGAACAATATTTACAGACTAGGCAATGGAAGAATCTGAGAAGGACACTGAATCTGAATGATGAGAGAGAAATCAAGAGATTTTGCAGTACCAGAAGCAGAGACTGCTTGCATAGAATTATTTGCTACTAAGTTTAGTAATGGAAAAACAGAAAGATAAGACTTGCAGAGAAGCAGGAGGAAAGGTGCTATGAGAATGTGCATTGTGAATGTTTTTAGAAGATTAGGATATTTGTAACTGAGAGGGGAAAGAGAAAGACTGAAGGAATTAACCAGTAAAACAAGATCCCGTAGGCATCTGAGGAGATACACAAGAGCATGGGTAGAAGAACTCAAGTGGCATTCAGTAAACACTGACATGCATTTTAGTAGATAAAATTGATCACTGAAGGCACTGCTCATAAAGTAAATAATTGCAACCCAAGAAAAAAAACACATCAAATTTAAAAGACAAACTCCAAGTAACAGCATAGCAATAGCACAGTGGGTGCTTTAGTTTCTTTTAATGCAATTATAGCATCTCTAATTTTAGCCCAAACAGGGAGACACTGTATCAACATTTTATTATATGCTTTCTCCTCTTTGATCTATAAACCAGGTGAATACCATCAATTTGTAGATCCTTCAGAAGCCAGTTCTGAAGAAATTTCAGTGCCTTTAATAGAGTGGCAAGAAGAATGAGAATAAAACCCAGGTTTCTACAGCCCAATTCACTTTATGGATTAAATTTTTAAAAACAGCAATTGTTTAAAACTTCAAACAATTCAGAAGTATACAAATTCATATTTTAAGTTTTATTTATTTTGAGAGAGAGAGTGAGAGAGAGAGAGAGAGAGAGCAAGCAGGGGAGGGGCAGAGAGGGAGAGAGGGAGGGAGGGAGGAAGAGAGAATCCCAAGCAGGCTCTTCACTGTCAGTGTGGAGCCCAATGCAGGGCTCAAACCCACGAACTGTCAGTGGGATTCTCGGTCTCCCTCTGCACTCCCGCCCTGCCCGTGCTCTCTCTTTTAAAATAAATAAACATCTTAAAAAAAAAAAAAAAAAACAAAACAGATTAATGTGCTAATCTAATACTTGATCTGCTGATATAACATTTAATAACTTCTCTTTTTAACAGAGAACAGGCTTTAACACTAGTCTTTAAAGGGCAACACTATTTAGCTAGAATTTGATATTATATCTTATTTTCACTGAATTTATTTTTATTTGACCTATTTCTGGAGTGTGACACTGATTTTCTATTTAAGATAGTGATATAGGGGTGCCTGGGTGGCTCAGTCGGTTAAGCATCCGACTTCAGCTTAGGTCATGATCTCGCGGTCCGTGAGTTCGAGCCCTGCATCAAGCCCTGTACTGACAGCTCAGAGCCTGGAGCCTGCTTCAGATTCTGTGTCTCCCTCTCTCCCTCTGTCCCTACCCTGCTCGTGCTCTGTCTCTCTCTGTCTCAAAGATAAACATTAAAAATATTAAAAAAAAAAAAGATAGTGATATAAAGTTTACTCTTAAAATATTTACATAAAAATGATAAAATATAATTAAAATGATAAAGTTACTTACATAAACGTATTAAGCAAATAATAGCATGGGTATTATATGGCAAAATAAGATGACCACAGTACAGAAATGACTAGAAATTGGGAATCTACATTAAATAGGATTTTGGGTCATTGGCATACACACACACACACACACACACACACACACATATATATATATATACACACATACATATATATACACACACACACACACACACACACACACATATATTTTTTAAGTAAGTTCTATGCCTAACGTGGGGCTTGAACTCATAATCCAGAGACTGAAGAATTGCATGCTCTATCGACTGAGCCAGTCAGGCACCCCATAGTATTTTAAATTACACTATCCATCAAAGTCAAAATTGTATGGACAACAGAACAAAAGAACCAAAATGACTCATGGCCAAAGAAGTAGACATGTAAATTAGGTTTGAGTAGTTTACATCATTTATCATACGTTTGGCTTTCAGTGTGTGGATTTCACAGCAATTTCTTAGAGATAATACTTATTTTCTCAAAGTTTTTCTGATATTGAGTTCATATCAGCAAAAATGCATTAAATTTAGATTTCAAAAGAAATTTTCAGTGAACAAAAATGACTTATATTACTCCAATGGTTTCTGATTTATTAGGTTTGGAGTGGAACAGAGGCATTTCTTTTCTTTTTTTTAAAAGGTCTTTATGTGATCCTATTATGCAGTCAAAATTGATAGCCATTGTCCTAGTGAGGATTATTGTCTCAAACTTCTGTTTTCATAATGTGCTGCAAATACTGAGAGTATAGTAGTAACTGATTGCTTATTGAATGTATTACTTGCTCCGGAACTTGCTTTTCAGTTCCAATAGTTGATTTTTTTTTTTTTTTTTCTTATCTGCCAATACAGTCTTCTTCCTTCGGGGAGAGATATTCTGGAATTTCTCTTTTAGCGGTTCTCCAACTTAGTGGCACATTAGCATCACTTGGGAAGCTTTTAAAATCCCAAGGCCAAGGTGGCACCCAAATCAATTAAATCAGAATTTCTGAGGGTGAGATCAGGGCACCAGGTGTTTTTCTTTTAACCCAGGTGATTCCAGTGCACAGTCAAGTCAGAGAACCACTTTTCTGGAACAATGTGCACACCCCTGAAAAAGTGGCAAATTACATATAGGCTATTTGCTTTGTATTCAATGTCTTCCACATAAAAATAAATAAAATCTGAGAAGGAATAGAGGTCATGGGGGAAGGATGCTCTCAGGATAAGGCAATATGCCTACCACATGGCCTACTGTCAGTCCCACCCACCAGGTCTGAACACAGGTTCTCTTCTTGGCAGTGAATTTAGGTTCTGATTCCTTATTAACTAGACAATCCCATTTCTACAGGGTTTATAGTTGTGATTCCCACAGTCTTCTACCAATTCTCTGATCTCAGGAACAAGATTACATGGAATGGGATAGAGAGGAAGATAAAGAATCCTAAAACTTAACAACCCACAGAGGTCAGTCTCCCTTGTTTAAAGATCAAGGGCCCAAAGCCAAACTCAATCTGGGGTGTGGGTGTAAGGAGTGAGTTGCTAACCAAGATACAAACTGCCTCTAAAAACAGCTGGGAAGGGGGCCTGGATGGCTTGGTCACTTAAGCATCTGACTTCAGCTCAGGTCATGATCTCATGTTTCGTGAGTTCGAGCCCCACACTGGGCTCTCTGCTCTTAGTGTAGAGCTTGCTTTGGATCTTCTGTCTCCCTCTTTCTCTGCCCTTACCTCACTCATGCTCGTTCGCTCTCTGTCAAAAGTAAACATTAAAAAAATAATAAAGTTAAGCTCTTCTTAAAAAAATAAATAAAATTAAAACTCTAAACAGATTCAGATTTTAGTGAGCTTTTGGGTCATTTACTTCTTTCCTATAAAGAAGGAGTAAGACTGATAGCATAGCCATTTTGAAAGAATAACTTTTGAAAAATTAAAGTCTTCTCCTAGATCACTCCGTTATCGTCCAGAAAAATCACTTTATTTTTGCTGTAACTGTTCTTGACCTTAAATGGTGGGTGCATAACTATCACATGGTTGACAGGAAACTCTTTTTAAAATTTATATTCATTTCTCTATTCCATTTATTTTAAGTTTGTTTATGCACTATAATTACTTTAAGTTTTACAATAATTTAGCAATTGAATGATTTTAATAGCTTATCAGAGACTGAAATCTTTGCTGCCAGTGACTGCACACTGTACCATATGCTTTTAACATGGTGCAGTGAATGATAACCTTTTTAGACTTAGAGAATAAGAGCTTTTCTTCACTTATTTCCCACTGTTCCAACTAGAGTGGTCTGTCTTCTCACTGTCTGACTTTCTTTGCTATTCTAGGAATCTACTGCTCTCGGTGTCCGGCACTGACTGAAACTGTCACCATTACTCAGGTTCTGTCTTCTTTCCCCTTCCTCCTCTATTTTTCAGGTCATTGCTTCCACTCTTGCTTTCGGTGAAATTATCAACATTTTCAGTCAACTAATCTTTCCTTCTGCATGTTAAGCAAACCAATAATAGTCATATACTGTAGTCACTGGCTCTTTCTGAGAGTGTTATTTCCAGTTGCTCTGGAAATTTTTTTCCCCTAAATATCAAAGGATCTTTTGTTTTGTTTTTAGTGACTTCTGGCTCTGGAACTATTAGCAACTGTCCTGTGTTTTTAAGAAGATAGGTCTCTACAGTAGATAAGGTTTCACCCAGGGTGAAAATTTTCCTCATTCTCTTGAGTCGATGATTCCTAAAAGGGCTATGTGGCACTTTAACATACGATAATTCTATTTTGAGCATTTCATGATTCCTTCTGAGTTGTATCAAATGATTAATGATGTTCCAAAATAAGGGTCAGGATTCATTTTCTTCTCTATCAGTGATGATGCTACTTCTTTTTACACATATGTATATTCCAAGTATTAATTAACTTAAGCAACTACTAGTTATGCCAATTTTATATTACATCAGTCTGCAATGCTGGTTTTCAAAAAATGGAAGGCAGTATAGAGTAACGGAAAAAGCACTAAGGTAGGAATCAAGAGACCCAAGCTCTAGAAATCTAGATTGAGTAATAAAGTAATTGCCTAATACAACTCTGTGCAATTACAAAACCTAAAGAGACCTCAGAGGCTTTGTCTATAAATTCAAAAAAGAGAAGTGCTTCAAATGTTTCTTAGATTAGAAGCATTATGTAATAATAATAAATCATAATAAACAATAAGACTAGTACATGAGTACTAGTACTCATGAGTACTAGTACATGAGTAGTAATACTGCTCCCTCAGTTCTCAAACAGGAGGAAAGACAAACATATATACTACAATGATGACAAACAGAAAAGATTTCACCATTTCTCCTCATTTACATTTTTACAAAGGGAGATTTCACATGGTAGAAATACCTTTGGCTCATTAATGAACAGATTGCATGAGCATATCAAATATTCAACCTCAAGTCAATCATAGCAAATTTGAGGTAAACCACTACAGAGTATGCCATTTTATGGAGACATTAACTAAAGCTAATTGATGGTCTTATTAGGTGGGCAGATTAAGCCCACAGTAAGATCAAATTATCCAAAACAATAAAAACACCAATTAATTTTTCTTAAACAAAGTATTTCCCAAAATTGCTATATACTGCAAAGGTAAATAGAAATCATTAATTACTATTGCTACTGCTGCTAAAACCACTGTTAATATTACTACCATTACTTCCCTAACTTTACATAGGGTTTCTACTTGCCAGGCATGGGGCCAAGTGCTTCACAAATGTTAATTTATTTAATTCTTTATAACAACCCTATTGAAATAATCTTGTTGTTCATATGAAGAAACTGAGGTAGGGAAAGGATAAGTAACTTGTTTAAAGTCATACAGCAAGTAGCAGGTCCAGGACTCTACACAAGGAGTACAAGCTCACTGCTATTATCCTATACTGTTTTCTCAGGCTATTAGGTAATATTTCAGTACTTACTATGTACCAGACACTGTCCTAAAATGCTTCATAGGGGCGTCTGGGTGGCTCAGTCAGTTGAGCGTCCGACTTCCGCTCAGGTCATGATCTCACAGTTTGTGGGTTTGAGCCCCACATCAGGCTCTGTGCTGACTGCTCAGAGCCTGGAGCCTGCTTTGGATTCTGTGTTTCTATCTGTCCCTCCCTGCTCACGCTCTCTCTCTCAAAAATAAACAAACATTAAAAAAATTTTTTTGTTTTAAATGCTTCACATGTATCAGCTCCTTTAATCTTCTTAACATGCTATGATGCAGGTTACTGTTCTTTATCTCATTTTACAGATGAGGCCCAGAATGTCATTTTTTAAAATAGTTATTTGCATATAAAACAAAGTTACCTTTTATTTACTAAAGATCACTTTTCTAATACATATCTTCAGAAAAGACTGCTCTTACTCAATTTACATTTTTCCCCCTTATTAAGTAAGTTGCCTTAAGTCTCTGCTACTTTTCCCTACACATAAATTGATACCTTTCTCACAACAGTTAACCAGTTTCATTTTAAAGTAAACTTTAAGTCTGCATTTGACAGACATACTAGACAACAATACAGAATGCCACAGTGGAGAGAATATGATACTTAAGTGTAGATTTCCACCTCTATATCTCTCCCTTACTACCCTCCACTAATTCTTTTCATGCACAGAAGGGTTATGAGAAGCAAGAGCAAATCAGGTTTGTGTTCTCAACACTGCACTTCTGTCTATTTATGAGAGATGTGCTGCTAAAAACAAGACCTCTACCATGTTCCTACAGGAAATAAAAATAACACTTCAAAACACAAAATGAGGATTTTCTTTGAGTCTGTAGCCAGTAAGACTTTAATAAACATTAATTCTAAGGCCAATTTAAGAATATAAAGAACAAAAAGCATTTCAAGAAAGACTTGATGCTTTACCTCAATGTTTTCATTTTCTACCTACAATCACCATCATTACCTCCTACAAGGTTTGAAGTCATTTGCCTACTTCTCCTTCAAAAACATCAGTCTATTTTTTCCAATTAACATATTTTATATGTGAAAACACAATATTAAACTCTGCAAAATGGAAACAGAACCAGTTAGAATAATGAAGTAAATAATGTGAACATCTACTAATATTCTGATAAATAAGCAATGACACAAAAGGACATACAGGAAAAAATATGAATCAAACTATCAGGTTAGTGATCATTTGGTTGGTGACCATTTGGTAACTAACGATGAATCTATAGATCAACTGGCTCTCCAAAAATGGGAGAAATATGATTCCTAGCATTACTCTGAGTCTTTTCATACTGAAGAAAAATCCATTCTTTGTTTTACATAAGACTCTAGGGGTGCCTGGGTGGCTCTGTCAGTTAAGCATCTAACTCTTGACTTTGGCTCAGGTCATGATCTCATAGTTCATGAGATTGAGTCCACTGACAGTATGGAGCCTGCTTGGGATTCTCTCTCCCTCTCTCTCTGCCTCTCCCTCACTCGCGTGTGATCTCTCTCAAAATAAACAATCAAAATACACACATACATACATAAAGACTCTAGAATTTTCACTGAGAATTCCTCTTTTAACTTTTTATTTGGAACAATGGCAGATTATCATTTAGAAACTGAATCTAATGTTAGTCCTGAAATTAACTTTGTTGAACAGAAAAATCAACACTTCTTACCCAAGGGTCTTCAACATTTTGATGAAAAAGGTGAACAAATGAAGGATAAGGTAAGTGATGTGGTTGAGATACCACTGGCTTAAAAGTCAGACCTTAGGTTTGATCCCAGTAAGCAAGATATTTAGGTCACCTTTAATTTCAGCCTTAGGTACATCACAGGTAAAATGAATATAATACCACTTTTCTCCCAGGGATATTGTGAGCATTAAATGAGATATGTAAAATGCATATACATGCACCCATGCGTCCATTAACACCTTCCTCACAGAGTTGTTTCAAGGCAGGAAATTTATGTGGCAGTACAAGCACAGAGCTTGGTCTATAGCAAATATATCACACAGGTACTCATTTCTTTCCCCATCAAATCCTCATCTATGTAGAAGGATTTTATTACTGGCCAGGAGCCACCAAAGTCTGATAGAGTTGAAAATCCTATGAAATATTACATGGGGGGGGTCATACTCACATATTTGACATATTCTTTCCACTGCTGCCACCACTGCATGGAGATGATAAACCAATTGTGTCCTGGTTGCAGACCATACCTGCTCTCTCGTTCTAACCATCCTCTGTACATACAAAAGACATTCAGTATATCAAATAATATGAAACAGATGACCACACATCCACATATTATCATTAGAAATTTTTACAAAGGAAAAACATGACACATATACTTGGGGGACTGCCATAGTTTAAATTAGTGAAACACTGGTAAGCCAAATTTAGGAGTCCTAAATACCACTATCAGGCTTCACACTGATGTTTTAAAAACAGCTTTACTGAAGACTAACTTACATAACACAAAATTTACCTGAATTCAGCGTACAGCTCAATGATTTTGGTAAATTTATAAACATGTGCAACCATCACCAGAATCCAATCCTAGAATATTTCAATTACCCCCAAAAGCTATCCTGTACCCACATTTAGTCAAGTTACATTACCACCCTCAGCCCAGGAAACTACCAGTCTATTTTCTATCTCTTACAATTTGCCCTTTTCTGAACATTTCATATACATGGAATAATACAACACATGGTCTTTTATACCTGGCCTCTTTTCCTTACCATAATGTTTTTGAGGTTCATCTATGTTGCAGCAGATATCATTAGTTTGTGCCTTTTAATTCCATTCCAAATATTACTTAAAATCATTCCAAAGGTCTGTATACACATTTTGTTTATCTACCTAACATCTGATAATCTGAAACTGGCAATCTATTTTCCAAAGTGGCTGCACCATTTAACATTCCCATCAGTAAGGTACAATGGTTCTAGTTTTTCCACATTCTTGGTAACACTTGTTATTGCCTGTCTTTTCTATCAAACGTTCAAGTGGGTATGAAGTGGTAACACATGGTGATTTAAAAAAAACTTTTACAGAGGAGAAATTCATAACATAAGGTGTTGATTGCCTATTTTGAATGTACTAATGCCAGTGGACTGTTATGCTTTAAATGGTCACTTTTATGTTATGTGTATTTCTCCAAAACATTTTCATACATCCCAACTGAGTAGTGATACATTAGGCAGTTATTTCCTATTATTCCCTTCCCCCAGCCCTTGACAATCACCATTCTGTTCTCTTTATCTATTCACTTACCTATTCTGGATATTTCGTATAAATAGAATCATACAATATGTGACCTCTTATATCTGGCTTTTTTCATTTGTGAGGTTCATCCATGTTGCTGCACGTAGGAATACATCGTTCCTTTTTACAGCTGAATAATATTCCACAGTATGCATATACCACATTGTGTTTACCTATTCATCCACTGATGGCTACTTGGGCTGTTTCCAATTACTACTTATTGTATACAGTGTTGCTATGAACATTTGTTTACAAGTATGTGAGTCCCTGTTTTCAACTCTTTGGGGTATATACCTAGAAGTGGAATTGCCAGGTTACATGGGATTCCATGTTGAGGAACTACCAACTTTTCCACACAGCAGCTATACCATTTTATATTTCCACAGTGTCCCAATTTCTCCACATCCTTACAAAATTATTTTCCATTTTTTTAAATTATAAATATCCTAGTAAGTGCAAAGCAGAATCATTGTGGTTTTTGAGTTGCATTTCCTTAATGACTAATGATTTTGAGTATCTTTTTATGTGCTCGATGACCATTTGTAGGTCATCTCTGGAGAAATGTGTATTCAAGTCCTTTACCCAGTTTTTAATTGAGTTTTCTTTTTGTTAGTGAGCTGTAGGAGTTAGTTAGTTGACCCCTGGTTAGTTGACCCCTGGCAGATCTGTGATTTACAAATATTATCTCCATTTTATAGGTTGTTTTGTCACTTTCTTGACAATGTCCTTTGATAAACACAAGTTAAAAAATTTTTTTTAATACTTATTTATTTTTGAGAGAGAGAGAGAGAGAGAGAGAGAGAAAGCAGGGGAGGGAGGGAGGGAGGGAGGGAGGGAGAGAGAGAGAGAGAGAGAGAGAGAGAGAGAGAGAGAGAAAGGGAGATACAGAATCTGAAGCAGTCTCCAGGCTCTGAGCTGTCAGCAGAGCCTGACATGGGTCATGAACTCACAAACCATGAGATCATGACCTGAGTTGAAGTCAGATGCTTAACTGACTGAGACACCCAGACGCCCTGATAAACAGTTTAAAATTTTGATGGTCAGGGGCACTTGAGTGGCTCAGTTGGTTAAGCGTCCCACTCTTGATTTCAGCTCAGGTCATGATCCCACAGTTCCTGAGTTTGAGCCCCTCAATGGGCTCTGCACTGACAGTGTAGAGCCTGTTTGGGATTCTCTCTCTGTCCTCTCTCTCTGCCCCTCCCCCCTGCTCACGTGTGCACAATCCTTCTCTCTCAAAATAAACTTAAATTAAAAAAATAAAAATAAATAAATTTTGATGGTCAAATTTATCTATTTTTTCTTTGGTTGCGCATGGTTTTTGTTGTCACACGTAAGAATTCAACTTAAAATCCAAATCACTTTTGAAAAAAATATTTTTCCTAGATACAGAATAAAAGTACCATTCTGCTCACTCCTGGATTCCAAGATTTCTGATGAGAAACCTGCTGTTAATCTTATTGAAGATCTACTGCATGTGGTGGGTAGCTTTTCTCTTGCTACTTTAAAAATTTTCTCTGTCTCTGGCTTCTGATCATCTGATTAAAATGAGTCTTGGTGTAAATCACTTACAGTATTATCCTTCTTGGAGCTCGATGAGCTTTTCTAATGTTTAGGTTCATATTATTTATCAAGTGTGGGGAGTTTGGACCCATTATTTCTTCAAGTATTCTGCCACTTTTTCTCTTCTCCTTCTGGGATTCCTATGTGTATGATGGTATGGTTGCTGCTATTTCAACAGGTCCACTAAACTCTGTTCATTTCCCTTAGTTCTTTTGTCTTTCTACTACTCAGTCTCAATAGCTTCAATTGACCTATCTTTAGATTTTAACTTCTCTCAAACCAGGCTTTATAGTTCTTGATATATAAAAAGAGTGTAAAAAAACATTTCTAGCTTGTAGGCTGTATAAAATCAGGTAGTGGACCAAAGTTAGCCAATGGGCCACAGTGTAATAATCCATGGCTTAACATATAGTCTGTCCTAGACAATATCACATGTGTACTTGAATATGTACCCTGCTGTTGTTGGGTGGAGTGTTCTGCTGCTGGGTGCATATACATTTACAATTTTTATATTTTCCTGAAGAACTGCAACTTACCATTATAAAATGTCTGTGTAGTAACAATTCTTTGTCTAAAAGCCATTTTTTCCTAAATATGCATGGTTATATTTATTTCAGCATTTTACTTTGAATCTATTTGTGTCTTTGAATCTCAAGTATTTGGATTAAAAAAAATCAGTCTAGCTTTTGATAATTGTTTAATCCAATTATATTTAAAGTAATTAATGATATGGATTTGTGCCTACCATTTTGTTACTTGTTTTCTATTTATCTCAAGTATTTTTAATTTTCTATTCCTCCTTTACTTCCTTCTTTTGTATTAGATTGTTCTGTATTAGATAGCATATCATTTTAATTATCTTTTTAAAGAAACTATATTTGGGATTATATGCTTATGGCTGCTTTAGAGTTACAAAATAAAGCTTAACACATGCTACTTCAGATTAATACTAATTTATTTCAGTAAAATATAGATGCTGTTCAAATATAGCTCTAGTTCCCATTCTCTTGGTTGTATTATTGTCATGCATATGACGTCTTTTTATCATGTAAGAACAACATAGCTTTCAAATTATTGTCTTATGATTTTGTATTTTAAGTCAGTAAAAAGGTGAAACAGAAATGTATTGGTATATCATTATGTTTACTGGTGCTCTATATTTCTTTATGTAATTCAAATTATTGTCTGGGGTCACTTTGTTTTAGCATGAAGAAGTTCCTTCAATATTTTAAGTATTTTATTCCTTCAGTATTTAAGACATGTTAACTAGCAATAGTGTTTGTATGGACTGTTTTCAAATTACCTTAATTTCTGAAGGATAATTCTGCTGGATAAAGAATTCTGGGTTAACAGTTTTCCCCTTTCAACACTCTGAATGTCATCACACTGCCTACCGACCCCTATCATTTCTAAAAGAAAAAAAAAAAAAGGTCAGCCATTAATCTTATTGCCTTCTACAGAAGGAGTCATTTTTCTCTTCCTGCTTTTAAGATCTTCTCATTGTAACTTTGAACAGTTTGACTGTGATATGTTTAGATGTGGATCTGTTTTTAGCCTGCTTGCAGTTTGTTGGGCTTCTTGGATTAGTGACTTTCAATACTTTTAGAAGATCCAGCCATTATTTTGTCAAATATTTTTTCCTGCTCCTTTCCTCCTTTTGGGACTTCCATTATGTGTGTATTGGTATACCTGTCTCTGGTGTTTCACACACCTCAGGTTCTGTTCATTTTTATTTATTCTCTCTGCTCTTCATACTGGAAAATCTCTATTGATCTATATTCTATTTTGCTGATTATTTCTCTGCAACTCTAATCGGTTGCTGAGTCCCTGTAGCGAATTTTCATTTCATTTATTGTAATTTTCAACTCCAGGATTCCATTGAGTTCACTTTTAAAATTTTTATCTCCTTATTGATATTTTATATTTGACTAGTTATTGTCATTATATTTTCCTTTAAATCTTTAAACAAAGATTCCTTTAGCACTGAAAACATTTATAACAACTGCTGTGAAATCTTTGTGTCCTAAGTCAAACATCTGAGGCTACTTCAGTGACAGTTTCTATTATCTAGTGTTGTCACCACCACCACCACGGTATATGGGTCACGTTTTCTATTTTTTGTATGTTTCATGATCTTCTGTTATTGAGAACTGGACATATTTGATATATGTTTCACCAACTCTGGATTCTGATACCACCTGTGTGTTTTGCCTTGTGACTTCCTGGACTAATTCTAGAGTCTGTTTCCCCTGCAGTGTGAGGCAGCTCAGTTTTATTATTTTTTACAGTTAAGTTTGGCTTCCTTGGGAACAGCATAATTTACTGATCAGACAATAACTGGTGAGGGGCTATGCTGAAACATCTTGAGCCAGTAATACACTTTTTCTTGATGGAAGACTTCGCAGTTTGAAAAATGATGCGAAGTTCAGGCAGATAACGAACTTCCTTGGTTTTTACTTTTTGCATGTGCAAGGTCTCACATTCAATCAGGAATGAATAGATAGCTACAGTCTCCTTGGTTTCTGCTGAGCTTGGGCCTAGCCTTGTATATGAGCAGGCTTCCAGATCATTTGTGATATGGTGAAATATATCAATACTCATTAGGGTCATCTTGTTCCCTGGATCTCTTGGTTAAAATTTTGACTGGCCTGTCAGTCTGATGTTTTCCTTAATCAGTATCTCAACCCCAAGCTAATGATGTTCCTTGACTGTTTGCCAACATGATTGTCATATATATTTATATGACATATAAATATTGTCAAATTATGACTATATATATATAAATTACTTGTTTATATATATACACACACAAAATATAAATATTGTGTATATGCACAATTTTCTTGGGCAGGCATTCATGCCTGTCCTATTCCAAATTAAGTCAGCCTTGTCATCTCTGCCTTGGTAAAACTACCATGTTGGGTAGGAAGGAATGGGAACAGCCCCAAGTAAAATTACCACAGATTCCCATTATCCTTACCAAGGTTTAGTGGTTTTTCTTGAATAAATGCTTCCCAATTGTCGAATAGCTTTGGTCCATTTCCAAAGTCCTAAAATAGCTGGCTGACAATTTTGTACAATGTTCTATTTTGTCCAGTTGCTTTTCAGGGAGGATATGCTGACATCTTCACTCAGCCATTGCAGAAATACTAATTTTGATATAAATTACTGATTCTTTAAGTTAGAGAGAAATATTTCTTTCATCTCATTGCATATATACCAACCCGATTCATACTTTAAAAATCATCCGACAAATTCAAATGAATTTCTAGTAGTAAAAATGCAGGCAAAATAACACAAAACTCAAAAGTCAAAAATGAAATGAACACTTTGGAATCTAGAATTTAAAATTCAGATTTAGTAAAAATAAGGAATACAGAGGCAGATTATTTGTGTTTGCAATGAAAAAAGTCATTGACTTGATCCTGCCACTTCCATGCAATTTTTGGTAATAAGTTCCTCAACTTTTGTGTTCTCAGTTTCCTCTTCTATAAAATGGGATGGTGATACTAATTTAAAGCAGTTATTCTTTTTTTTAATATAATTTATTGTCAAAATGGTTTCTGTACAACACCCAGTGCTCATCCCAACAAGTTAAAGCAGTTATTCTAAGGAATAGATGAAATAATGCAAATGGAACTACTGTGTAAAGAACAAAGTTCTATAAAAACATGAGATTTTACCAGTATTATATTTTAAAATAGGGATGCTATAAGCATTTGCAAAATAATTAAACCAAGAAATGTATATACAGGTTATACAGCATTTTTTAAAGTTTTTATTTTAATTCCAGTTAGCTAACATACAATGTTATTTTAGTTTCAGGTGTACAATATACTGATTCAGATTCAACAATTCCATACATCACCTGGTGCTTATCTAGATAGCATTCTTAATATGTATACTAAGTCATACTGACTTCAGAAGATATTAGCATGTGATGAAATTAGATTACAATACTGTAAGAAAAAGCTACTGCAGCTACATAAAAGCCTTTCAGTATTTCTTTACCATATCTCATTTGTACATTTCAATGTACTTTAAAATTTTATTTTATGACAGTTAAAAATCAGAAAAAATCAAGACAACACTGTCAACATCTGAATACAAGATGAGTAAAAATAAGAATGAGTTTTCTGAGCATGAAAATTAAAATGACTACATGAGACTAGAGTTTTTATGAAAACATTTTCAAAATGGATACAGCTAAAAATTCTTTTAAAAAATAACCATTTTTTAAAAGAACCCAGTTTTTGTTAAGTTCATTTATTTTAAGAGAGAGAGAGAGAGCAGGGATGGGCAGAGAGAGGTGGGGAGAGAGAAAATCTGAAGCAGGCTCCATGCTCTCAGCACAGAGCCCGATGCAGGACTCAAACCCATGAACTCTGAGGTCATCACCTGAGCTGAAATCAAGAGTCAGACACTTAAGTGACTGAGCCACCCAAGTGCCCCTAAAAGAATCTATTTTACAAAGATGGAAAATATATTTGCTACTTAAATTAATCTGAATCTCAATTGGCATTTCTCTTTAAATGTTAACTACATAATCCTTCCGGTCCTCAGGTATTCCAAACAACTCTATTCAGTATACTCTCTTATCAAGCAGTCATACACCAGAAGAAACTACTGAAAAATTTGCATACACACTAGTTTCAAGAGTAAGTGACAAACTATATATTGAATTTATTCTAAAAGCCAAGTTTAATAGTGATTCAGTCTTGTTTCTGAAACTTCCTACACAAAAGTAGTAACACTAAAGCAATGAAAGATACTTGATATATTAAAAATTGAATTATAGCCATAAAAATATGCAGGCCTATTAACCTAGATATTTCACCTCAAGTAATACTGCCTAAATAAATACCTAACCAAAGACATACAGAATTTATTACTAAATTACTAAATTATATTAAATAGAGATTAAAAAATAGGGGATGAATGGGGCCTACTAGCCAGTCATTTAAATTATAAAAGGCTTTTATTGATATGTAAAAGTCTCATTTGATGTAATCTGCAGTGAAAATGGAGGCCAAAAGTAAAAGAGTGTTTTGAAATATCCTTCGTTCTTTCCTTTTATTTAAAAAAATTTTTTTTAATGTTTATTTATTTATTTATTTATTTATTTTAAAGTTTATTTATTTTTGAGACAGAGAAAGACAGAGCATGAACGGGGGAGGGTCACAGAGAGAGGGAGACACAGAATCTGAAACAGGCTCCAGGCTCTGAGCTGTCAGCACAGAGCCCGACACGGGGCTCGAACCCACCGACCGCGAGATCGTGACCTGAGCCGAAGTCGGACGCTTAACCGACCAAGCCACCCAGGCGCCCCTTAATGTTTATTTTTGAAGAAGAGAGAGAGTGTGAGCAGAAAGAGAGGGAGACACAGAATCCAAAGCAGGCTCCAGGCTCTGAGCCATCAGCACAGAGCCCAATGCAGGGTTCGAACCCACGAACTGAGAGATCATGACCTGGGCCAAAGTTGGACGCTTAACTGACTGAGCCACCCAGGTGCCCCCCTTTCTTTCTTTTAAATGTTTATTTACTTTTGAGAGACACAGTGTGAGTGGGCTAGAAGCAGAGAGAGGAAGACACAGAATCCAAAGGAGGCTCCAGGCTCTGAGCTATCAGCACAGAGCCTGACATGGGGCTTGAACTCACAAATGACCTGAGATCATGACCTGAAGTAAAGTCAGACACTTAACTGACCGAGCCACGCAGGCATCACGAAATATTCTCATTTTTAAAAAAACATTTACAAATCCCATCAGAGGCATACATATGTGGGTATATGAATATAAAAGTGTCAATAGTGCAACCATTAACAAAATGAAAAGGCAATCTATGGAGTGGAAGGAAATATTTGCAAACCACAGATCCAATAAGGGCTTATATCCAAAAAAAAAAAAAAAAAAATATATATATATATATATATATATATACACACACATATATATATGAAATTCATTACCACTTAATAGTAAAAAGATAATAATAATCCAATTTAAAATGGGAAAGAACCTGAATAGATGTTTTTCTAAAAAGGACATACAAATGGCCAAAAGCTACATGAAAAGGTACTCAACACCACTAATTATCAGGGAAATACAACTCAAAACCACAATGAGGTACTACTGCATGCCTGTTAGGATGGCTATTATCAAAAAGACCAGAGAGAATATCCATTCACAGATGTGGAGAAAAAAAGAATCCTTATACACTGTTGATGGGAATATAAACTGGAATAGTCACTATAAAAACTAGGTTTCACATGAAATCAAAAAAAGAACTACCATATGATCCAGCAATCCTACTTCTGGGTATAAAACCAAAGGAAACAAAATCATGATCTTGAAGATGATAGCTTTACTTCCATATTCATTGCAGCATTATTCACAAAAGCCAAGGTGTGCTAACAACCTATGTGTACAATAATGAATGAATGGATAAACAAAATGTGGTGTGTGTGTGTGTGTGTGTGTATATATATATATATATATATATATATATATATAATAGAAACAAAATGTGGTGTATATATATACACATACATATATATATGTATATGATGGAATATTATCCAGTCTTAAGAGGAAATCCTGTCATTTACAACAAAATGCATGAGTCTGGAAGGCATTACACTAAGTGAAATAAGGCAGGCAAAGACAGACAAATATTGCATGGTATATCACTTATATGCAGAATCTTAAAAAAAAAAAAGAGTTGAATTCAGAAACAGAGAGTAGAAGAGCAGTTGCTGGAGGCTGGGAGAATACAGACAGGCTGATAAAAGGGTACAAACTTTTATAAGATAAATAAAGTTTGAAGATGTGATGTATAATATGGTGACTACAGTTGATAACACTGTAGTGTATAACTGAAATTTGCTAAGAGAGTAGACCTTAAATATTCTTACAATTAAAAAAAAAGGGATCCAAAATCTATAAAGAACTTATCAAACTCAACACCCAAAAAACAAATAATCCAGTGAAGAAATGGGCAAAAGACATACATAGGCACTTCTCTAAAGAAGACATCCACATGGCATACCAACAAATGAAAAAATGCTCAACATCACTCATCATCAGGGAAATACGAATCAAAACCACAATGAGATACCACCTGACACCTGTCAGAATGGCTAACATTAACAACTCAGGCAACAACAGATGTTGGCAAGGATGTGGAGAAAGAGGATCTCTTTTGCACTGCTGGTGGGAATGCAAACTGGTGTAGCCACTCTGGAAAACAGTATGGAGATCCCTCCAAAAATTAAAAATAGCACTACCCTACGACCCAGAAATTGCACTACTAGGTATTTATCCAAGGGATACAGATATGCTGTTTCGTAGGGGCACATACACCCCAATGTTTATAGCAGCAGCACTATCAACAATAGCCAAAGTATGGAAAGAGCCCAAATGTCCATCGATGGATGAATGGATAAAGGTGTGGTATATATATATATATATATATATATATATATATATATATATATATATATATATATATATACAATGGAGTATTACTCGGTAATCAAAAAGAATGAAATCTTGCCATTTGCAACTATGTGGATGGAATTGGCAAAATTAGAGAAAGGCAAAGATCATATGACTTCACTCATATGAGGACTTTAAGATACAAAACAGGTGAACATAAGGGAAGGGAAGTAAAAATAATATAAAAACAGGGAGGGGGACAAACATAAGAGACTCTTAAAAATGGAGAACAAACAGAAGGTTACTGGAGGGATTGTGGGGGGGGGGGGGGGTGGGTTAAATGGTTAAGGGGCATTAAGGAATCTACTCCTGAAATAATTGTTGCACTATATGCTAACTTGGATGTAAATTAAAAAAATAAATTTAAAAAAAGGAAATATGTGAGGGAATAGTGATGGATATGTTAACTTGATGGTTGGAATCCTTTCACAATCCGTACCCATATCAAATCAAATTGTACACTTTAAATATTTTACAATTTTAGATATCAATTACACCTCAATACAGTTGAAAAAATGTCAACAGCAATTACCTATAAATACAGAGATGATGGGCTTTTTTTTGCTTCTTTTTATTTAGCTTTACTTTATAAAAACCTTTTTACAATAAACATGAACTATTTTGTAGTAAGGAAAAATTGCAACCTTTCATCTTATAAAATATCTTTTTTTTTAAAGTTTTTTTATTTTGGGAGA
Organism: Panthera pardus; assembly: GCF_024362965.1. Taxonomy (NCBI): domain Eukaryota; kingdom Metazoa; phylum Chordata; class Mammalia; order Carnivora; family Felidae; genus Panthera; species Panthera pardus. Next base: position 48,915,302 of record NW_026526876.1, on the reverse strand, counting down.
GACAGCATGCACATGTGAGCAGAGGAGGGGCAGAGAAAGAGAGAGGGAGAGAATCCCAGGCAGGCTCAGGACTATCAGCACAGAGCCCGACATGGGGCTCAATCTCATGAACCGTGAGATCATGACCTGAGCTGAAACCGAAAGGACGCTTAACGTCTGAGCCACCCAGGTGTCCCTAAGATGTCTTTCTTATTTCAAAAAATTAAATTCAGTACTTGGTGCAATTTTAAAGCTAAAGAGAATATGATTTCTAAATTAATCCAATCCCTTGGTTAGGAAATTATTTTAACAAAAATATTTCAATATAAACTAATTTGGAGAAACAAGGTGTCACTATAATGATTATATTAAAATGGGACATGTTACTTAATAACAATATATTTCAAGTGTCGGAAATTTCAACTATATAATGAAAAGTACACTGATTGAAACTATAAACTTACCTAATAATTTGTCCTTCTTCTTCAGGAGTAGCTGGTCTTAACCCCAGAACTATGTGACATACCTAGAGAAAAAAGTGGTAAATCAAACTTCACGGGTGCCAATGACTGGACTGTATAAAATTTCACATGCTCTGCATGAGTTCCATTTTGTAGATGGGAATCTGAATTAGCAGTAGCTTTCAACTGATGAATTATCAATGTTTGAACTTTAAACTTGAGCTGTTTGTTTGTTTTCTAAACAAACTATTTCAATGGAGGCCAACTTCCAAATCTCTGTGTGAGACAGGAAAGAAAGGAAGGGAGGGAGGAAAACGGAGATAGAGACAGAGACAGAAGAAAAGAACTATTTACCAGAACATTTCATTAATACTATGTATTTTAAGATATCTCACACAGGGAATATTATTTTCTTTCCTGAAATCTGAAGAGCAAATCATGGCACTCAAGGAGAAAGGCGAGGGGAGATGCAGAGGATATAGGAGACAAAAAATATGGGTAGCATTTCAGTTTAATCAGTTCAAAGAGAAAAAATTATTGCCACTAATGCTAAATAAGCTTTTTAAAAATATACTTTTTAAGGCTCATTTCCTCTATGTGGCTTCTCTAAATATCATCAACAGATGTAATTTTTCAATATTTTCTCATGAAAAATTTCAAAAACACAGAAAAGTTTAAAGAATTTAACACTGAACATGTCATACCCATTATCTAGATTCTAACATTAACGTTTTATTATACTTGCATCTATCCATTAATTCATCCATCCTTAATTTTTGGATGCATTTCAAAGTGAATTACAGACAGTAGTACAGCTCTTTATAAATACATCAGCATGGCTAACATTAACCAGAGAGTTCAAGATCTGTTTACAGTTTTACCTTTTGAGGTGACATTTACATAACAACAAAATCCACAAATTGGGTTTTTGAGATTTATCTATTTAGGAGTAAGTAGTTCATTGTCATTACTAAGTAGTAGTCCATTGTTTGAACACACCACTGTTTTATCCATTCTCATATTGACAGATATTTGAGCTTTTGAAACCTATTTTTCTAAGCAAACTTATAGAAAATGGAAATACACATGCTTACAAGTGAACAAATCTTAAGTGTACAGTTCAACAACTTTTCACAAAGTAATATCTATGAAACCCAGTAAAAAAACAACTGCTATCTCACCCAAAGCCCACTTTGGGTTCCTTCACAGACACCACTGCACCTCTCTGATGTATCCACTATCCTGAATACTATCACCATAGAATAGGTTTGGCATGCTTTTGAACTTTTTGGTTTAGTGTTTTCAGCTCAAGTTTATGTAAGATTCATCCATGTTGTTGGGTGTAGCAATATTAGACTTATTTTCCAGTGCTTTAAAGTATACCACTGTATGCACATGCCACAATCTACTTACTATGTATTTATTTATTAATAAGTATTTGGGTCATTTTCTGGGGTTTTTTGGGCTACAACAAATAGTGATTTTAAGAACTTACTTGTAGGTCTTTTGGCGCCCAGATAACACCAGTTTCTGTAGGTTTTACATATGGAGTAGACTTTACGGGTCACCAGGTAAATATATGTTCAACTTTCATAAATACTGCCAAACAATTTCCAATGTGTTTGTAATAATTTACAATTATTACAAATTGTACAATTACATCCTATTGGCAATATATGAGAGTTCCAGGTGCTTGTTATCCTCATCAATACTTCATATCACTTAAAAACTAACCATTCTGGGGTATGTCTACTGAATTTCACATGTGGTTTTAATAAGTATGTCCATGATGACTAAGGAGCTCCTTTTCATTTATTAACTACTGGGACATTCTGTTTTGTGAAGCATCTCTTCAGGATTTTTTTTCACATTTTTATATTGAAGTTTTTGCCTTTTTCTCATTGATTTTTATTCTTTGTATGCCCTAGATACAAGTCTTGTCAGATGCAGGTTTCATAAATATCTTCTCCCACTGCATAACTTATCTTTTCACTTTTTAAATGGTAGCTCCTCACTTAAAAAAAAAAATGACTTGTTGTTTATTTAGCTTTTTGTTTTGTTTTGGGGTTTTTTTGTAGATATTTTATTTTTATTTTTTTTTAATATATGAAATTTATTGTCAAATTGGTTTCCATACAATACCCAGTGCTCATCCCAACAGGTGCCCTCCTCAATACCCATCTCCCACCCCCCATCAGCCCTCAGTTTGTTCTCAGTTTTTAAGAGTCTCTTATGCTTTGGCTCTCTCCCACTCTAACCTCTTTTTTTTTTTTTTTTTCCCTTCCCCTCCCCCATGGGTTCCTGTTAAGTTTCTCAGGATCCACATAAGAGTGAACACATATGGTATCTGTCTTTCTCTGTATGGCTTATTTCACTTAGCATAACACTCTCCAGTTCCATCCACATTGCTACAAAGAGCCATATTTCATTCTTTCTCATTGCCACATAGTACTCCATTGTGTATATAAACCACAATTTCTTTATCCATTCATCAGTTGATGGACATTTAGGCTCTTTACATAATTTGTTTATTTAGTTTTGAGAGACAGAGACAGAGTGAGCATGAGTGGGGTAGGTGCAGCGCAGGGGGTGGGGTGGGGGAGGGAACAACAACACGGGATCTGAAGGAGGCTCTGTGCAGACAGCAGAGAGCCCAATGCGGGCTCAAACTAACTGTGAGTTCATGACCTGAGCCAAATGGAGACACTTAATCGACTTAGCCACCCAGGTGCCCCTAAAAAAATTCTTAATTTTACTGAAGTCCAACTTAGAAACTTTTGCTTTGTGGTTAATGCTTTCTGTGTCCTAAGAAGTCTTTGCCACCTCAAAGGCACTAAAATATTCTTGCAAATTATTTTCTAGATGCTTTATCTTTACCTTTCAAATTTATTAGATTTATAATCCCACTTGGATTAATCTTGATATATGGGTAAGAAGGAAGAATAATAATGCATTTTTCCCCACAGAGATACCAATTGACCCAGTACACCATTTATTGAAAAGATCACCCCTTCCCATATGCAATGCAAAGTCTTCTTTGTTATAAGTCAGGTGATCACATACATGTAGGTCTGTTTAAAAACTCTCAATAGTGTTCCACCGGTCTATTTGTCTACCTTCACGCAGGTATCACATCGTCTTAATACTACTGTTTTATACTAAGTCCTAATATCTGGTAATGTAAGTCCTCTAACATCGTTCTTTACATTATCCTGGTTGCATTTGGCCTTTTCCACTTCTGTATGTACTTAGAATCAGCTTGTCCAGTTCCACAAAAACAATGACAACAATAGGCTTTTTGGCATTTTGATTGTGAATGCGCCACATCTACAAACCTATTTATTTATTTATTTATTTATTTATTTATTTATTTATTTATTTATTTTTAAATATAATTTATTGTCAAATGGCTAACATACAGTGTGTAAAAGTGTGCTCTTGGTTTTGGGGATAGATTCCTGTGGTTCATCGCTTACAAACAACAACCAGTGCTCATCCCAACAAGTGCCCTTCTTAATGACCATCACCCATTTTCCCCTCTCCCCCAAGCCCATCAATCCTCAGTTTGTTCTCTGTATTTAAGAGTCTCTTATGATTTGCCTCCCTCCCTCTCTGTTTATAACTAGTTTTTTCCCTTTCCCTTCCCCCATAATCTTCTGTTAAGTTTCTCAAGATCCACATATGAGTCAAAACATATGGTATCTGTCTTTCTCTGACTTATTTCACTTAGCATAATACCTTCCAGTTCCATCCATGTTGCTACAAATGGCATGATTTCATTCTTTCTCAATGCCAAGTAGTATTCCATTGTAAATATAAACCACATCTTCTTTATCCATTCATCAGTTGATGGACATTTAGGGTCTTTCCATAATTTGGCTATTGTTGAGAGTGCTGCTATAAACATTGGGGTATATGTACCCCTGTGAATCAGCACTCCTGTATCCTTTGGATAAATTCCTAGTAGTGCTATTGCTGGGTCATGGGGTAGTTCTATTTTTAATTTTTTGAGGACCCTCCACACTGTTTTCCAGACGGCTGCACCAGTCTGCATTCCCACCAATAGTGTAAGATGGTTCCCATTTCTCCACATCCTCACCAGCATCTGTTGTTTCCTGAGTTGTTAATTTTAGCCACTCTGACTGGTGTAAAGTGGTATCTTATTGTGGTTTTGATTTGTATTTCCCTGATGATTAAGTGACATTGAGCATCTTTTCATATGTGTCTGTTGGCCATCTGGATGTCTTCTTTGGAAAAGTGTCTATTCATGTCTTCTGCCCATTTCTTCACCGGATTATTTGTTTTTCGGGTGTGGAGTTTGATGAGTTCTTCATAGATTTTGGATACTAACCCTTTATCTGATAAGTCATTTGCATATATCTTTTCCCATTCCATCGGTTGCCTTTTAGTTTTGTTGACTGTTTACTTTGCAGTGCAGAAGCTTTTTATCTTCATGAGGTCCCAATAGCTCATTTTTGCTTTTAATTCCCTTGCTTTTGGAGATGTGTAGAGCAAGAAACTGCTGCGGCTGAGGTCAAAGAGGTTGTTGCCTGCTTTCTCCTCGAAGATTTTGATGGTTTCCTGTCTCACATTGAGGTCTTTCATCCATTTTGGGTTTATTTTTGTGTATGGTGTAAAAAAGTGGTCTAGTTTCATTCTTCTGCATGTTGCTGTCCAGTTCTCCCAGCACCATTTGCTAAAGAGACTGTCTTTTTTCCATTGGATGTTCTTTCCCGCTATGTCAAAGATTAGTTGGCCATAAATTTGTGGGTCCAATTCTGGGGTCTCTATTCTATTCCATTGGTCTATGTATCTATTTTTGTGCCATACCATACTGTCTTGATTATAGCTTTGCAGTAGAGGCTAAAGTCTGGGATTGTGATCCCTTCTGCCCCTTTGGTTTTCTTTTTCAATATTACTTTGGCTATTTGGGGTCTTCTGTGGTTCCATACAAATTTTAGGATTGTTTGTTCTAGCTCTGAGAAGAATGCCAGTGCAATTTTAATTGGGATTGCACTGAATGTCTACAAACCAATTTAAAGGGAACTGACACTGACATCTTCAAGATGCTGAGCCTTCCAATCCATAAATATGGATTATCTCCCTCTGCATTGGTTTTTTTTATTGCTTCTATAACAAATTATCACAAATTCAGCATCTTAACACAAAGTAACTTTATTATCTTATGGTTCTGTCGGTCAAAAGCTAGACACGGGTCTCACTAATTCAAAAATCAAGGTGTCAGCAGAGCTGCATTCCTTTCTGGAGATGAAAAGAACACACTTCTTTGCCTTTTCCAGTTCTAGAGTTCACCCACATTATTTTGCTCATGGCCCCTTCCTCTATCTCAAAGCCAACAAGTTTGCATCTCTAACTTTCCTCCAACGTCATCTCTCTCTCTCTTTCTTCCTTTCCCTCCCTCCCTCCCTCTGACCACAGCTGGAAAACGTCCTCTACTTTTAAGGACTTATTTGAATTAGACCCATCTGCTAGGCTAATCTCCCTATCTCAGAGTCCTTACATCTACAAAGTCCCTTTTACCATGTAAGATAACGTATGCACAGGTTCTAGGGATTAGGGCATGGATAACGTGGTGGTTGTGGTGGGCATTATTCTGTCTACCACACTCTTTAAAATTTGATACTTTTTGATAATGCACAAGACAGAACACCCCGATTATGTTTAGAATACTTCAAAATATTGGCCACTGAGTTTATGAAGGACTGAAAATAAAGATATTACCACAGGGATGATTTTCCAATTTTGTTAACACTTATATATGTTACACTTAAATACCTAAAACACTCAGCCAAGAGGGATCTTGGCAAATAAAGTAAGAGTATAATTCAAGCTTTTATCACTAGACTTACCAACTAACTCTACCAATTTTAAGACACAGATAACAATTAAACCTTAGCGTAGCATAATATAACTTAGCATAACTTAGCATAACAGTCTTCTTACTCATATACTAAGTGAACATACAGTTTTAAAAGCATATTGAATATGAAATAAATACAGTAAAATATAATGTTAAAATGTAGGTGATAAGTATTCATGTGAAAAACCTTTTAGCTCTTCATAATATAATGTTAGAAACACACATACACAAAGGCAAATCTCAAGCATTTGGTTATTTATAAATTAGAGTCAGAAAAATACTGCCACTGCAAGTTCTTGATAAGAATGAGAAAAAAAAAAAAGAATGAGAAAATAGGAAAGACAATACAAAAGAATCAAAATGTTATGCTATGCAATAGCTACAAGATGATATAGGCATAAGCCTAAGTGATCTAAAAGTTATGAGATAAATAAGGATATTATTTTAAATGAGATAAAAATAGTTGATCAATTTTCATATTACCAATTTTCATATTACCAAGTCATTTCTGTTTGGAGTAGTGACTTATATTATTTTTGTACGTTTATATTTTATAAAGCCATCAAGTTAAAATCCCTGCTGAAAATTGTAACTGATGTGGAACAACTGATTGATATAAATGGATATTATAGGTTTATCAGATTGTGTGTGTGTATGTATACACACACACACACACACACGTGTATGTGTATATATATATATATATATATATATGTGTGTGTGTGTGTATATGTGTGTATATATATATATATATATATACATACATACGTGTGTGTATGTATATGTGTATATATACGTATATGTATGTGTATGTATACGCACGTGTGTGTGTGTGTGTGTGTGTGTATGTAATTAGTCATTAGCTATCAGGAAGAGACCAGTTTCCATTTATTCTAGCATAGCCATGTTTATTCTTTACATAAAACAGAAGAACATGATAGATATAAACATAACAAACTTCTGACCTTCACAGGGGTATAAGGAAAGAAAAATAAAATAAGGAATCTAAAATAGGGGCACCTGGGTGGCTCAGTTGGTTAAGCATCTGTCTTGATTTTGGCTGGTCATGATCTTGCAGTTCATGAAATCGAGCCCTGTATCAGGCTCTATACTGACAGTGTCAAGCCTGCCTGGGATTCTCTCCCTCTCTCTCTGCCCTCCCCTGCTCGCTTACATCCTCTCTCAAAATAAATAAACTTAAAAAAAAAAAAAAAAAAGAGGAATCTAAAATATCACTATTAAGTCAACTTAAATATTTGTGAAAAATTATAAAAAATGGAAACCATAAATTATTGTTTTTAATTGAAGCAAGAGAAGAACTACAACTAGGAAAATAGTTGAAATCTGGCAAGCCTTATGACTTAATGTTCATTCCTGGCACCTTTTCTCTCCTCCTTCTTCAATTTTTGTTTCTTCTAAAGAATTTTTTAAAAAATTTAGAAACAGCCTTGCAGCCAAGATAATCTCCTAACTGGAGACACTGTGTACATTGAAAATTCTACAGCTGCCTACTTATGATTCATCTTTCTGTTCACACTGCCTCACTTATTAGGAAGGACCTTTAAAAAAGACAACAGTGAAGAAAAATAAGAAATTATGATGGCTTTTGCAATCTAAATTATTATCTATGCATCTAACATGCTGGTCTATCATGAATTATAAGATAAATATACATAATCAGCTATATTCTACTTTTCTATCTCCCATGATTTTGAGATGCTTCGGTGGGCTCTCACCCTCTGTCTTAGCATCTTTCAGGTGTATACAGGATAATGTAGTTTTTTTTAATAATTTAAAAAAAAATTTTTTTTTAATGTTTATTTATTTTTGAGACAGAGAGAGACAGAGCATGAACAGGGGAGGGGCAGAGAGAGAGGGAGACACAGAATCTGAAATGGGCTCCAGGCTCTGAGCTGTCAGCACAGAGCCCGACGCAGGGCTCGAACTCATGGACCATGAGATCGTGACCTGAGCCGAAGTCGGACGCTAACCCACTGAGCCACCCAGGCGCCCCTAAATAATTTTTTTTAAATGTTTATTTATTTATTTTCAGAGAGAGAGAGCACGCGCGTGAGAGCGCACAAGTGGGGGAGGAGCAGAGAGAAAGGGAGAGATAGGAAGAATACCAAGCAGGCTCTGCACTAACAGTGTAGCCTCAGGGCTCAAACTCAGGAACCATGAGATCAGGACCTGAGCAGATATCAAGAGTCGGATGCTTCACCAAGTGAGACCTCCAGGCACCCCTACAGTTCTTTTTATAATATGCGGTTTTGTAGCTGAGTTGCAGTTATACTACACAATGAAACAGATGTAGAACTACTGGTACTATTACTCTCTGTACCTGTCATTTACTTCAAACCTACCTGGAAAAGGAGATTCAAAAACTCATTGGCAAGAACATTTTTCACGCTCCAAATCTGGTAGTCTTCTAGAGTAAGATGGCCCATCTGAAAGAGAAACAATGTTTAAAAAGATCTCATGTAAAGAATGTCCTCATTTTTACTGAACTTGAGTAAAATCTGATTTATTAAACGTATATTGGTCATTTTTATTTTAAAGCAAACAAATAACTTAAAGTAGATGCTGCATGTTCATCTGAAAACTAGGCCAGCTAGGATAAGTTTAAAAGCAACAAAACTCTCTCAAAGCAGTCAATGGTAATGAGGATAATTTATCATCAATAAGCTTTATCCTCCAATAACCTGGGAAATAATTCACATTATCTTCTGCTTCAAGGGTTATCTAGGGAAAACCACAAAAGGCTCTGAATAAAGTGGAGTATTTACTAATTAAAAAAAATTTTTTTTAGTATCTATTTCTGAGAGACAGAGCATGAGCAGGGGACAGGCAGAGAGAGAGGGAGATACAGAATCTGAAGCAGGCTCCAGGCTCTGAAGCAGGGCTTGAACTCACAAACTATGAGAGCATGACATGAGCTGAAGTCGCCACCTATTTACTAATTTTTGAAAGCAAAAAAGCAGACTCTGGATTATGTCCTTTCATTCTAACAATTTTCTACAACCTTCTTAGAAATATCTACCAATATTATCAGACTTCTTAGACATTTAAAGGAATTTGATAATAAATTTCTGATATATCAAAAATGAGTATCTATATAAGATTTTCCCAAAACAAATTTAATAATTTATAAGTTGAGTAAAGGCAGCATTTTTATAGTGTCAATGTGTACAAAAAATTCCATATACATATAAAGGCAATATAACCAAATATTTCTTACTGCTTGTGTTCACATAATTACTTATCAATCTTAGATGAATAATGTTTTTTGCTTTCATTATTTAATGATATTGATATGTTCTCTTTTCATTATATGCTAACCACATTAAGAAAAGATTTTCAATTACTACAGTTATGATTATTAGCTTTCACAATACAACTTCTTAGTATGTTAATATTAAATCCAAATTTAGTATGTTAATACTAAATCCAAATCCAGTATTACGCTTTTTTTTTTAATAAAAAAAAAAAGCATAATATTGACATAATCTGTCTCTAGTGAACAGCTTTGGCTGAAGGGCCCAAGTTTTATTCTGAACTGTTACTATTTCATTATTGTTGCTACATGGAGATGGAACAGCTAAATTAAATTATCTTCTTGTTAAAGTTTACAATAGAGCCAGAAGTAGAAACTCCATCTTACATAAATAGACAGCAATAATTCCTACTATTTATTATTCAGAAAAAAAAGTATTAAAAATTGTACCTCTACATGAGGCATTTTCTAACAGAAATTGTTGCAGGTTTCTACGCATATCAAATAGAAGTGGATACCTTAGTTTCTGGTAGAGAGAGGTAAACAAGGGAGACTATCTGTACTGCCAAAGCTCAAGCCCTATAAAACTCACCTCTGTTACTGAGCATTAGTTAATAAGCCTATGATGATTCCTTCTAGAATCATGATTGAAGAAAGAAAAAAAAAACTAATGTCACTTATTTTATCTAAACCTCTGTAATACTACTGTAGTCTACATCCTACCAATCTGGTACTTGGTACATGTCAAAATTTGAAGGGAAAGGCTCAAAATAACTCAAATATGCCTCACATATGTGCATTATTTTCAACTTCACACGGTGACACAAAGACATTACAGTAATGTAAGCTATAGGAATAAACCTATTATAATATCCTTACTAATAAATGTTGTCAAACTAAAAAAAAAATAAATAAGAAGAATTTATTCTTTGTTAAGTATATGCTTACTCTTGGTATTACATGATTATCCTGGCTGCTATTAAATAATTCAGAAGACATCATTATTAATACTATTAGAAAAAAATAATTTAGGAATATATGTATCACCCAAATTGAGATAAAAAATCATTTCTATCATCCCAGATATCCTATGGTCCTTCCCAATTAATCCATGCATTCCCCAAATCACTATTCTAATACCTATCACCATTTATCAGTTTTGCCTCTGTTTTTGAGTTTCACATAAATGGAATCACACAGTAAGTATTCTTTTTTGTGTGACTTTTTTTGCTCAATATAAGGTTAGCCCTACTATAACTTATTAAAATGGAAGAAATAAATATTATAAACCATAGATGTCAAGGGCTATGTCTATTTAATTTTTATAAAACATCTAGTTGTAAAATATAAGTTTATATATATAAACACTTAAGGAGCTGTTTAAAGACGGAATGGGCTATCTTTAGAGACAACTTCGTGGTACTATAACTGTAGGTCCAAATAAACCTTTGGTGGAAGTGATGCAGAAGGGATTCAAATATGTATATAAGCTATATATCCTAATTCATTGTACATGGTATTTTCAGAAAAGAATATAATTTATCCTAGCCCTAGCTAGACTCACCTTTGTGGTGTCATGTGCATTCAATATGCCTTCTACAATGTCAGATAGATCCGTATGTAATTCCTTAAAAAAAAAAAATCCAAAGGAGTAATTAGAAAAGAGTAGTTACATTTTATTATTCAATGGCTACAGAATACTGTATTTTAGTCAAGTATTGTTAATTTTTTTATTTAAAAAATTTTTTTAATTTTTTTTAACATTTATTAATTTTTGATACAGAGCATGAACGGGGGAGGGGCAGAGAGAGAGGGAGACACAGAATCTGAAACAGGCTCCAGGCTCTGAGCGGTCAGCACAGAGCCCGACACAGGGCTCGAACCCACAGACCGCGAGATCATGACCTGAGCGGAAGTCGGATGCCTAACTGACCGAGCCACCCAGGCGCCCCTATTTAAAAATTTTTTAATATTATTATTATTATTTTACAGTGTTATATTCATTTCAGGTATACAATACAGTGATTCAACATTTCCATACAACACCCAGGGCTCATGACCACAAGTGCCCTCCTTAATCCCCATCATCTATTTAACCCATTCCCCTACACTCCTCCCCTCTAGTAACCATCAGTCAAATATACATTTTTTTTTTTTTTGAGAGAGTGTGTGCATGTGGGGGGGGGGGTGGGGGGAGGGAGAGGGAGAGAGAATGTGAAGCAGGCTCCATGCTCAGTTGGATCGCATGAACCTGGGATCATGACCTGAACAGAAATCAAGAGTCAGACACTCAACCAACTAAGCCACCTAGGTGCCCCAAGTATTTTTTTAAATTACCTTAATAAGTTCTTAGGTTTCCTTTAAAAAAAATTAAGACAATTTTCCTGTAATTTCATTCTTTACACAGTAAGTTCAGTTTATTAAATTTTCTAAGATACATTCTCTTTCCTATTTTGTACCTTCAGCTATGAATATTTTGAGTATGTAGCATTAATATAGCAACTCAAAATAATAACAAATCCTTTTCTCTCTCTTTTTAAATTCTCCACTCCACTTTCCTATTGGAAGTTTACATACAACAATATGTATACAATCAGAACTTACTGGTATATCATCAGTGCGGTTGTCCTTCCACACCTCTAAAAGTGCAACCACCATGTCTCTCAGTTCAACCCTGGAGAGAACTCCATCACGGTCAACATCAAATACCTTGAAACAAACTAAAGAAAAGAAACTCTTATGGAGGAAAATTACTTTTCTATTCTGAAGTACAATGCCTTTTACTAGACGCTGACCTAGCAAAATTAGTTTCTCAAGCAAGTATATTTGGATTAAGTTCTCATCTGGAGCAGACTATAATATGTCATTAAAGTCCTCTAAACTTGTAGGGCTTCCTGCATTCTTCGTAAATCTCTCTCTGAATCAGTACCTGGGTTACAGTCCTATGCTTTACCCAAATTTAGAGTTAAATTCCTTGCAAACTGATTAAAAAAGGGGGGGGGGAGTTACTATACAATAAATATCACAATATCTCACAGGTTTTGAGGAGGCAATTCAAGCCTTTATATTACTTTCTAATATTTAAAACTGATAAGTTGATTTTTATAGTGCTGAAAGTATTCCATTTACACGGAATATCAGCACTTTGCTAATTAGCTCCAAACAAATCACTATAGTTACCTTCTGTTAGCCCATCAGCAAAAAAAAAAAAAAAAAAAAAAAGTTAAAAACAAATTTAAGGTGATAATTCACCTCATTTGAGATGCAAAATTTTGGCCTCCTTATTTAATATTAGAACTTTAATGGGAACAAATGATCTACCATAAAGTCAGATTGTAGTAATGGCATATCATCAGGGAAGAATTCTGAATTTTTAAAATTAAGTATCTATTTCATGTTTGTGAAGCTGTATTTTAGAAAGACAGTGATGATGACCCTAGTAAATACATTAGAATTAGGTTCCAATTAAATGTAAACTGCTCCATTTTCTCATATCTGGTTAAGATTTAACAATGTAATATACTTATGCTTGTAAATTATGCTACAATAACATTTTAGCTAGGTTAAAGAGACCATTTTAGTATTTAATAAAATTATGTTTTGATCATAAATTTCATCTTGCTAATAAAATATTAATGTATACAAGTGACAGAAAATGAGTTGTACTTTAAATTATGCAAGACACAAAATTCTCTATAGACTACCAGAATATATTTTCCAAATGCTTAACACTGTCAAATATATTGTAAGTGATATAGTTCATTGATCATGAACTGCAAATTCATCAGGAAAATCAATCCCATTATTAATCAAAAAGATCCCAAACTACTCCACAGTAAAAAAGAAGAGATGAGTGAATCCTTAAACTGACCTCAGGAAAACCTCAACATGAGACTAATATTTACGAACCTGACAATGTGATAAAAATTCAAGCCTTAATACACAGATGATTTTATATAGATGAATGCTAATTCTTTCTGTGTAGTTTGCAAATTTTGTGACAAAGTTTAACACACTTACATTTTTGTCTTTCAGCCAGGGGTCCCCTACAACAGGCTGATAACCCACAAGATATCTCCTTAAAATCTATGTGATTGTCACGATTTTCATCAAAAGCATTAAACAAACCTGTAAAATAGGAAAAGATACCATAAATCACAGCCAACAAGTCTCCTAATATTAATAATATCATGTTTATGAAAAGAGGCATGACTCCCACAAACTGGTCAAATTAAAAAAAAAAAAATTGTTTATCAGTAGCTCCTACTGCCTCAGGAAGTATTTTTCTCCTGGCATAATTAAAATTAAAACTAAAGACCATAGCAGAAAACACATTCCTATCATCCTGTGTTTGGTTATATTTGCCTGTTTGTCTCTATCTTCTATCACTTGTAACAGCTAAAAATGATGATGGCATGTAAAAAATTAAAATAAATTGAAAAAAATTAAGAACTGAAAAAATAATCAGAAATTACTATTATCCTTACTTAGATTGAGAAGAAAAAGGAAAAAAGGAGAAAAGCTGAACTGTATACTTAAAGATAATATATGAGCTCCCATAAACCTCTTTCATTAAGCAAAGAAAAACATGTTACAAACAAAAGAAATTCTGTACTGCAGTCTTCTTTGTAGTTTATGTTTTATAAATAAATACTTAAAATCAAAAACAAAAGAAAATTTGTAATCTTGTGGTTTTCAAACTTTTTAACTCAGGACTCTGAGATCAAGACCTGAGCTGAGAATAAGAGTCGGATGCTTAACTCACTGAGCCAACCAGGCAACTCTGGTTTTCAAACTTTGTGTAAAACATAGAAATGGAATAATTTTGTTCTCAAATAAAATGGTTTTTCAACCTGCAATTCTAAAAAGGTGAAAACACAATTGTACTGTTGAAGTAAGGTGGAAAAGCCCAGATCCCCATCTGTCCTGGCTCCCCCAATAAGTACTTCTAAAGTACCCCAGGAATCTGAAGAACACAGACTATATTTCAAGAATTCTGTGCCCTTAGTTTAAAGAGTAGAAAACTAAAGCTCAGATGGGGTTAAGTGATTTGCCAAAAGTAAGAAAAGTTAAGAAGAACACAACCCAAATATTCAGATCCCAAATATGATTTTTATGATATTATCCACAATTATTCTTTGTATTCCTAATTAAAAAAAAAGTTATAGCAATGAAAAGTTTAGAGCTAGAAAGAACCTCAGAGATATTCCAGGCTAGTAATTTTTAAATCTTTTTTGGTAGGGGGAAGGATATAGCAGTGGAACCTTCTTATGTAGAAGAAAAATAGTAGAGGCACTTGAGGTGAGAAAGAGGTGGACTTATGGGTGGAAACCTGGAGCTTTACCCACACAGTGGCCACCACCCTATTCCATGCACCATAGGCTAAGACACTTCATTGGAATACAGTGACTAACTTAGTCCAACTCATTTTATATTTGAGGATATTCAGGTGCAGAGAGAGCTAACCTGATTTATGAAAGGTTACACAGGTAGAATAGGAAGCTCAAGACTACAATCTTCATTCCCCTTTTCATTTTTTTCCCACTAAACAATGCTATTTGCAAGAAATTTGCAAACTTATAACATTATGGCATTTTAGAGTTAAGATGGATGTAATGGTTAGAAATAAGAGATGGACTCAGGTGTGTTTGCCATTTGTAGAAAACAGACCTACCTTCACTTAGAGATGGACGAATGGGTGGTGAAACCAATGGGCCAAATGTCTCTAAATCAAATCGTCCAGTCCGGGATTGAGCCTTTAGCAACCAATAGCGTTTCTCCAGATCAATGATGTCTGATTCTTCCACTGAGAGTCAAATCAAATAACATTATAAAACCTCAGACTTCTCTTCTGGGCAGTTAGTTCATCCTGATCACATAACTTCCAAGGATATATTTTACTAATTTTCTGATTCAATTGTTAAAAATAATAATTACCTAAAACAAAACTCTGGAAGACAAATACGTTATATCTAAAATGGCATGAGAATTAAATCTGAATTAATATAAAAGTGGTTTTAAAAATCAGGAAAAAATGTTCACAATTTCCCATTAAGTAGGCTGCTTAAACCCAACATGTAAAATAATAAACAACTGAGACATTTCTTTTTGGCTTCCTATACCACTTTTATCTATACTCCCTTTTCATAATTTTCAACTTCTATCTTGGATTTAAAGATTTTATATACATATTCGCTCCTGGTTACACTGTAAACATCCTAACAGCAGGATCCATGTCTGATTCATCCTGTCAATATGGTAACTACTTACACATTCAATACTTATTAAATAAATAAAAAAGAATATGAAAAAGATGCTATAAATGACAAAAGTCAATAAATGACAGATGAGGTAGGATAGGATTTACAATGTGATAAATAATAGGTGCATCATGAAAACATGAATGTCCTTCACCCCTCATACATCAGAAGGTAGACTAAAAAATTACAGATATGCTCCAACCACAGTTACATTTTCCATGTGCTGTTCCCCGCCACCCCCGCCCCCCCACCCCATGCAAAGAAGTAAGATTTAGAAAGCAAACAAAGTGAGTCCTTCCAGTGCCCTGGCTTTTTGCCTGCAATCACCTTCCAGACCTTGGCAAGATTGGAGGAACCTAAGCAGTGAGAGATTTCGCTGAGTTAAACAGAGAAGTTATAGTTCTGGGAGGTTAAGATAGCCGAAATTTGCAAAGCAGAATACTGGAGAGGAAAGAGTTATACAAAGAAAGAGCTCCAGAAATCTGCATAGGACTCTTGTTGAGTTTTGGCAGAATAGTAAGCTATGTATGTATATAGTGAAATTCATTTGAGGCTGGGCTAGGAGATACCTAAGTTTTGGCTAGCCAGAGTAGAGACACTTTCCTGAACACAGGGAGTAGATTAAGAAGGTCACACTTAATTAGAAGGGAAAAAACTCTAGAGTAAATGCTACTTCAGACTTAATAAAGCTTTAAAAAAATTTTTTTTTATGTTTATTTATTTTTGAGAGACAGACAAAGCACAAGCAGGGGAGGGGCAGAGAGAGGAGACACACAATCTGAAGCAGGCTCCAGGCTCTGAGCACAGAGCCCGACACTGGGCTTGAACCCGAGAACCATGAAATCGTGACCTGAGCCAAAGTCAAATAGTTAATGGACTGAGTCACCCAGGCATGCCACCCTAATAAAGCTTTTAAAAAAATCCTTGAAAATGCCAAGCTGATCCACAAGTAATTTACCGGCCTATCAAAAGAAAACAAATTCCTTTTAAAGGAAGAATCCACTTAGCCATAACATTCATAATGTCTAGCATCCAAAAAAATATGACACAAGCAGGAAAAAGTGATCCAAAATCAGGAAAAAATTAGTCAATACAAAAACCTATAGAAATAACAGAGAATTTGGAATTAGCAGACAAGGCTTTAAAACATCTATTGGAAACAGCTCAAGAATTTAAGGAAAACCATGACTACGTTGAGGGGAAAAGGGGGGGGAACTAAAAAAGCACCAACTGATACTTTCTACTTATTTTTTACAATTTTTTAAATGTTTTTTTAAATTTATTTTTGAGAGAGAGACAGAGCGCGAGCAGGGGAGGGGCAGAGATAGGAAGACACAGAATCTGAAGCAGGCTCTAGGCTCTGAGCTGTCAGCACAGAGCCCGAGGCAGGGCTCGAACCCACGTACCGAGAGATCATGACAGAGCTGAAGTCAGATGTCCAACCAAGCTACCCAGGCATCCCCCAACTGATAGTTTTTTAAAAATATGTTTATTTTGAGAGAGAGCACCGGAGTCTGCATGTGTGTGCATGTGCACAAGTGAGGTGGGGGCAAAGAGGGAGAGAGAATCACAAGCAGGCTCCGTGCTGGCAGCACAGAGCCCGATGTGGGGCTTGATCTCATGAAACTGTGAGATCATGACCTGAGGTGAAACCAAGAGTCCAAAGTTCAACCGACTGAGTCACCCAGGTGCCCACCAACTGTTATTTTGATGAATACAAATATTTGAAATAAAAAATTCACTAGAGAATTTCATAGCAATTTAAAAACTACAAAGGAAAGATCAGTGAATATGAAGACCAAGCAACAAAAACTATCCAAATGGAAGCATAAGGAGAGAAAAAAACTGAAATATTAGAACCGTACTGAACTATAGTATCAAACAGCATAACATGCATGGGGTCCCAGAAAGGGAAGGCAGAAAATATCTGAACTAAAAACAGTTGAAAATTCCCCCAAATTTGATGAAACCTATAATTCCACAGATACCAAAGTTCAATAAATTCTGTGCAAGAAAAATTCAAAGAAAACCAAACCAAGGCAAGTCACAATCAAATTGCTAATAGAAAAAATTTAAAGCAGCAAAAACCAGAAGCAAAACCTACTACAAACAAGGGAACTATGATAAGCAATGATTTCCCTTCAGAAACAAGGGAGCCAGGGGTGCTTGCATGGCTCAGTCAGTTAAGTGTCTGACTCTTAGTTTCAGCTCAGGTCATAATCTCAACAGTTCATGGGGTTGAGCCCCATGTCAAGCTCTGTGCTGACAGCACCTGCTTGGGATTTTCTCTCCTTTTCTTTCTGACTCTCCCCCACTCAAAATAAATAAAAAGTTGAAAGAAAAGAAAAGAAAAGAAAAGAAAAGAAAAGAAAAGAAAAGAAAAGAAAAGAAAAAAAGAGAAAAGCCAGAAAACAATGGGGGAAAAATGTTGAAAGAAAAAAAACCTGTTATTTTCATATTCTATATCCTATGCAAATATCCTTCAAAAAAGGGGAGGGGGGATGAAGAACTTTTTGGACAGACCAAAGCTCAAAGAATTCATCAACAGCAGAACTGCATCAAAAGGAATATTAAAGGGTATTCTTCAGACTGAACACCAGATAGCAATCAGTATCTATCTATCTATCTATCTATCTATCTATCTATCTATCTATCTATCTATCTATCTATACAAAGGAATGTTGAAAACAGGAAATGCCCAGTCTTTAAACTTCCATGGGGCGGATATCACTGACCATACAAGATTTTGGATAGGAGCTTGATGGCAGCTTTGGTTAGACTAAGTTTTTCTTCAGTTCAAATGCTTTGAAAACTGAGTTCAGATTTCTATTCAAGAGAACCCAGAAACTGCTAGCTTTTGAAACTAGGGGTCCATAAACTCCAGCCTGGAGGCTGCATGCATGTTCATATAAATAGTGTTTTATTAAAGCACAGCCACACCATTTACTAACATATATAATTTATGGCTGCTAACGTATTACAATGGCAAAGTTGAGTAATTGTGATAAACAGATATATGGCCCACAAGTCTGAAATATTTACTATCTGCCTTTTTTAAGAAAAGGTTTTGCCAATCTCTGTGTTAGACCTTGAAAGTGCATGACTGCAAGACTTCAAAACTGAGACTACACAAAATGACAGCACCTAGGGACCAAAGAGCCTTGAGACTGTGACCCTTCAAGAGTCTGAGATTTTAAAATTGTTAGGCCATAAAACTGTAAAATCAAGAGATCTCTTTTCACTTCTCAGCCTGCCCCCAATCAGCAAGATTTCCACCTGAGAGAACTGGGTGGCAAAAATTATCTTTGTATGTAGGGTTCCTTCAGATTCAAATCTGAAACAGGTTTCTCAAAAGTTTGGCTACTTTTTCTTCATTCCAGCACAACTTGTCCTCAGGCAGGCTCACTCTCCTGCCAGCCTTACTTCCAACCTCAGCATCTGGCCTGAGATTTGAAAACACCCTATATACCCTTGATCACCCAGGAAGGGCTTTGTCTCTCTGGAGTTTCACTTTCTTTTCTTTTTTTTTTTTAAAGTTTATTTTCATTTATTTATTAATATTTATTTTATTTACTTATAGAGAGCAAGCAGGTGAGGGGCAGAGAGGGGACAGAATCCTAAGCAGGCTCTGCCACCAGCACAGAGCCCGATGTGGGGCTCAAACTCACATACCTTGAGATTGTGACCTGAGGTAAAATCAAGGTCAGATGTTTAATCGACTGAGCCAACTGGGCACCCTCTTTTTTTTTTTTTTCTAAGATTTCTTTGTATGCAATGGCTTTATTATTTTTTTTTTTAGTTTATTTTTGAGAGAGAGAGAGAGAGAGAGAGAGAGACAGACAGACAGACAAGTATGCACACAGCAGGGGAGGGCCTGAGAGGGAGACACAGAAGCAGGCTCCAGGCTCCAAGCTGTCAGCACAGAGCCTGATGCAGGGCCCCAACCCATGAATGGTAACCTGAGTCAAAGTTGGACATTTAACTGACTGAACCACTCAGGTGCCCCTGCATGCAATGGCTTTAAAGAAGAGTATGATTGTTTCGTCTATGTAGTGATTTCATGTTATTACAGCGTAAGTGAAAGTCTTTTATACCCTTCTACTTCCCAACCTAAAGCAGAACCCTTCAATTAGCATTTAACATGAATCTGAAAATTCTCACCAGTGCAATAAGATATAAATATGAAAGTACAATATTAGAAAAGAAGAAGCAAGGTTATTCTTTGTGTAAAGCAGAATGCATATCAAAAAACTCAGTTTTTTACAAATTATAATTGGGTTTAAAAATCTATAAGGATACAAAAACATATACAAATATCCATGCTTTTCTTATATAACAATAGCATGTAAGAAAATATAAAATACAAAAAACACAAAAATAGCAATTCCCCACAAGAAACAAATATCTAAAAGTAAACTTTAAGATATAAATGAAACTTTTATGAAGAACACTTTGTAACTAATATTACAGATCTGAATAAATGAAGAAGCATACCATGGCCCAACAGGGCCTTGATAGAGGCATACCATGGAGTTAAACAGGGTGTAAGATCACACTGTGAGGGTGGTATAAGAGTAGAGATCTGAAGGAGGCAAGGGGACAAATCACAGAGAAAAAACTTTCTAGAGAACAAGGAAGGCCTCAAGATGAAAGCTTGCTTAGCAAGCTCAAGGAAAACAAAGAAGATCAGAGTGGCTGAAATGGAGTTAATGAAGGGGAGAATAATAAGAGAGTAGTAGGAGATAAAATCAAAGAAAAAATGGTCAGATTATGTCATTGTGAGAACTATGGGTTTTTTTTTTTAATGTTTATTTAATTTTAAGAGAGAGAGAGAGCAAGAGAGAGCAAGAACAAGCAGGGGAGGGGCAGAGAGAAAGGGAAGAGAGAAAAGGAAGACACAGAATCCAAAGCAGGCTCCAGGCTCTGCACCGAGCCTGAAAGTGGGGCTTGAATTCATGAGTCATTAGTTTATGACCTGAGCCGAAGTCGGATACTCAACCTACTGAGCCACCCAGGTGTCCCCCTATAAAACTTTTTTTTTAACGTTTATTTATTTTTAGAGAGAGGGAGAGAGACACAGAGCATGAGTGGGGAAGGGGTAGAAAGAGAGAGAGGGAGACACAGAATCCAAAGGAGGCTCCAGGCCCTGAGCTTCAGCACAGAGCTAGATGCGGGGCTCAAACCTACCAACTGCAAGATTTTGACCTGAGCTGAAGTCGGACGCTTAACCAACTGAGCCACCCAGGCGCCCCACTTCACGAAATTTTATTTTACTTATTTTTTAATGTTTGTTTGTTTGTTTATTTTGAGAGAGAGGGAGAGACAGAGTGTGAGTAGGGGAGGGGCAGAGCGAGAGGGAGACACAGAATCCGAAGCCCGACGCGGGGCTCTAACTCACAAACCGTGAGATCATGACCTGAGCCAAAGTCGGACGCTCAGCCGACTGAGCCACCCAGGCACCCCTAAAAGAAATTATATTCCTTTTACTTGACTTCCAAGGGGCTCTCTGGACTTAAAGCTAATATCTATTTTCCTTTCCTACCTCCATTCTTTTTTTTTTTTTAAGTTTATTTATCCATTTTGATACAGAGAGAGGGAGCAAAGCCAAGTGGGGAAGGGGAAGAAAGAGGGAGAGAGGGAATCCCAAGTAGAATCCACACTGAAAATGTGGAGCCCAATGTGGGGCTCAAACTCACGAACCTTGAGATCATGGCCTGAGCCAAAGGTGAACACATAAATGACTGAGTGAACCAGGAGCCCCCCCTACTCATTATACTGCCCTGATGCTATGCCTAAAACCTAAAAAAAAAAGAGGTTGTTACTTAAAAGATCTAAGAGTAAAATTCTTTTGAAAGTAAAATATAAAAATAACACTGCACTAGGAACATAGAATTTTGTGTAATTATACATCAACAGATGGAAGAAATGAGATATTCAGAAAGCCAGTATTGTAATTTACTCTGAAGCAGAAGAAAACTCATGGAAATGACCACACCTGCCATAGGCAAAAACAAAAAAGGCCTTGACAATATGTACCTGGGGTCAAGTACACTGGTTCTAACTTGTCCCCATTTTACAAAGAAGAATGCTCTCTTGGGAAGTTCTTAACTTTGCTATCTCCAGAATAGTCCTCTTAATGATCCATAAAATCTATGAACAGGAATTCTAAGAGTGACAATGAAGTTACCCTACACTTTGGCATTTAAAAAGAACTAATTACTTATTAATTATTAAAAGTAACTATACACTGAGGAACAAGATTACTTGTTTTTGTCAAATTACACAAAATCATTGTTCATAGTTTTAAATAATGGGCTAAGTTCATTTTTAAAATTTTACAGAAAAATCATCAAGGAAGATTATGATACAAAAAAGATAAAATTTTCATACAAGAGTACACACTGTCATAGATTCTCTTTTGTAACTAAATATCAAATATACTACATTCATTGACACTGTAACCTCCTGATGAATCCACCTTTGCAAAGGTCCAATAATTTTGAAACTAAAACTAAATTTTAAAAATATGCAAAACTTCTACATAAGTACATAGTTTTCATTTTTTTTAAAACAGAGGTATCTATCAAATACCTATATAACTGAATTTACTAAAAAGGAATATTTAGGGGTTCCCAAGTGGCTCAGTCAGTTGAGCATTCGACTTTGGCTCAGGTCATGATCTCATGGTTCATAGTTTCGAGTCCAGAGTCGGGCTCTGTGCTGACAGCTCAGGGCCTGAAGCCTGCTTCAGATTCTGTGTCTCCCTCTCTCTCTGTCCACCCCCCACCCCCGCTTGTACTCTCTCTCTCAAAAATAAATAAACATTAAAAAAAGTTAGTAAGGAGAGTAATCACAGGAGTCTGATATATAAACTGAGATAGCACTACTGTTTCCTTTTCCAAAATAAGATACCTGGTCACTTCATTTACAATGTATGAAAGAAAAAGAAACCTTTTTGTTCCTGCAGAGAAACTGCTTTCTCAAATTCTAAACTTTCTTCTAAGTAGTAGATCTACATATAAAAAATCTGACCCTGAAACAAAACAAGGAAGACAGTAGCCTTGACAGAAACTATGTTCTCATTTGAATACTTCTAGGTACTGACCATATGCTCAACAAGTACTTCTGATTAATTAGTGTTTATACAATACACTAAATTAGAAACACACACAAATCACACTGACTTGACTCTCAAAATTTTTTACCTTTGATAACTGTTTATAAATCTCCTTAAAAAGCACAATTTCTTTGCTAAAGGAGAAATGCGGAGGGGCGCCTGGGTGGCTCAGTTAAGCATCAGACTTCAGCTCAGGTTATGATCTCATGGTTCATGGGTTGGAGCCCCGCATCAGGCTCTGTGCTGACAGCTCAGAGCCTGGAGCCTACGTTGGATCCTGTGTCTCCCTCTGTGTCTGCCCCACCCCTGCTCACTCTATGTCTCTCAAAAATGAATAAAGGCTAAAAAAAAAAAAAAAAAAACTTAGAAAAAAAAATGTGGAAAGATGTGTTGAATATATTTAAAAGAAAAAAAAAAGATCAGATCGTCATGGTCACCAATTAAAACCATGCTTTACAGTTCCCTCTTACGCTTATGTGATCTGT
Organism: Panthera pardus; assembly: GCF_024362965.1. Taxonomy (NCBI): domain Eukaryota; kingdom Metazoa; phylum Chordata; class Mammalia; order Carnivora; family Felidae; genus Panthera; species Panthera pardus. The sequence goes on along the minus strand of NW_026526876.1, from coordinate 48,891,845 downwards.
TCATATTTTGGTTATAGACTGCATGCAATTCATCATCAAATATTTGCCAAAAGCAGGCTAAAATAAATTATATATATTATTACATTAACTGGCAACTGAAGTGCTGGGAAGAGGGAAGGGAACTAACTTTATTTTCACTTAAAGAAGTTAGAGGTAATGACTGCAATAATAATTACTCTACTTGCAACTCATAGATCAATATCAGAACTTATATTTTACTAGCTAAATACGAATGAATCTATCACCCATCTAAAAGTATAATTTTTTTCTGGTTCACAACAGCAGCACACCATACTCCCAACATTCTAAATAATTCCTGGCCTACACTTGGGCCATCCTAATCAAGTCCCATCTTACCAGAGGTTCCAGCTGCAGAAATAGCTCTTTAATGCCAGAAATGGGTTCTCATTAAAAACAAACAAACAAAAAACTGGCAAAACATCCAAGCGTTTTCAAACAGTAACACATTTCTTGAACACTGTTGAGGAAGCAACCTGTTCACAAATGCAACGACCTTCTGAGATCTACTTAAAATGGCTGTAATCCTTACATCTTGTACAACCGATAAGAGGATAATGAAAAAGGGACATGGAGATTTACTAGGGGTTTATGGTCAAAGAATCATTGACATACTTTTTCTCTTATTGAAAGAAGGTGCCAGCAATGCCAGCTAAAATGTTGCAAGGGAATATAATAACACACATATTTTTAATTGAGATAATAAATGCTAAAATAGAAACAATATAAATTTAAATTAGACATCAAAAGAATAATCAAAATGCATTCAAAATTAGCCCAAAATACTACATTAATTACCTCAAATCCACTACTAAAAAATCTGAGTTATTCATCAGGCTTATTCATTCTTATGATACATTTTAAGGAAATTCCAAAAGTTCTTTCTTAGTTTATTTAGAGACACATTTACACGAAAGAATAGGCACAAATATTTTCTTCCAAAAATATGGCTAAATTATATGAAAATATCAATATTAAAGAAAATAACTCTCAATTCATTTTTATCTTGTTAGTTTTTGAGAGAGAGAGAGAGAGAGTGTGCACACACAAGCAGGGGAGGGGCAGAAGGATAGAGATAGAGAGAGAATCCCAAGAAGTCTTCACATCCAGCTTGGAGCTCAATCCTACCACCAGCTATGAGATCATGACCTGCGCTGAAATCATTGAGTCAGATGCTCAACCGACTGAGACACCCAGGCACCCCTCAATTCATTTTTAAAACATAGTTCTTAAATCATAGTTCTTCTACTGCCCAATTCATTTCTAAGTATCCCAAGGGGGGAAAAAAAGGAAATTGGAAAAGTGAATCTGCAAGATTGTCTGAAGTGAGTCTGAAGAAAATGGTGCACCACAACCACAACTCCTTCTATCTCAATTAACAAGTTACTCATAAAAGATTGAAGAATAAAATGACTGTGTGTCCATAAACTGCCTTCATCTCAATTTTGGCACCTAGTAGCCATCTGATCTTGAGAAAGTTTCTTTAACTTCTCATAGTCTTAGTTTCCTTAGTTTTAGAATATGAATAAAATGAACCTCAGAGAGGGCACAAGGATTAAATGAGAGGATATACAGAGTGCACATAGTGCCTTCTTTAGTAAGTGCTCAATCTACACTAATTAGAACTCTCATAAAGAGAAATTAAGAAAACAGTCCTGTTTACAATTGCATCAAAGAGAATGAAATACCTAGGAATAAATTTAGTCAAGTAGATAGAAGATCCGTACTCTAAAAACTGTTAAGACCTTCTTTAGTATTATGTTTAGATTCCTTTCTCTTTATTTTTTGTGGGTATCTATTAGTTTTTGGTTTGTGGTTAACGTGAGGTTCATATATAATACCCTATATATACAGCAGTCTATTTTTTTTTCTTTTTTTTTTTTTTTTCAACGTTTTCTTTTAATTTATTTTTGGGACAGAGAGAGACAGAGCTTGAACGGGGGAGGGGCAGAGAGAGAGGGAGACACAGAATCGGAAACAGGCTCCAGGCTCCGAGCCATCAGCCCAGAGCCTGACACGGGGCTCGAACTCACGGACCGCGAGACTGTGACCTGGCTGAAGTCGGACGCTTAACCGACTGCGCCACCCAGGCGCCCCTACAGCAGTCTATTTTAAGTCTGTGGTCACTTAAGCTCAAACACATTCTAAAAACACTACATTTTTACCATCTACTTCATATGTTTTTAACACTATATTTTACTTTTTATTCTGTGTATCCCTTAATTATTACAGAAATAGTAGACTTTACTACTTTGTCTTTTAACCTTCATACTAGCATTACAAGTGGTTGATCCCCTACCTTTACTGTATGTTTGCTTTTACAAACAGATTTTTCTGTTTCATAATTTTCTTACCTCTAGCCATGGCCTTTTCTTTTTCACTGAGAGAAGTCCCTTTACTATTTCTTACAAGGCCAGTTTAATGGTGCTAAACTCCTTTAACTTTTGTTTGTCTGGGAAACTATCTCTCCTTCAATTCTGAGCGATAACCTTGCAGATAGAGTATTCTTAGTTGTAGGGTTTTTTCCTTACAGCACTTTGAATATAACATGCCACTCCCTCTTGGCCTGCAAAGTTTCTGCTGAAAGATCAGCTCATGGTCTGATGGGGGTTCTCTTGTATTTGCTCTTACCACTTTGAAGTTTCTCTTTTATCTTTAATTTCTAACATTTTAATTACTATGTTTCTTCATGTGGATCTCTTTGGGTTCACCTTGTTTGGAAAACTCTGTGATCCCTGAACCTGGGTGTCTGTTTCCTTCCCCAGATTAGGGAAATTTTCAGCTATTATTTCTTCACATATGTTATCTACCCCACTTTCTCCGTATTCTTCTTTAGAGACCCTCATAATGCACATGTTAATATGCCTGACATCCCAGAGATCCCTTAAACTATCCTCATTTTTAATAATTCTTTTTTCTTTTTGCTGTTCAGCTTGAGTGCTTTCTACCACTCTGTCTTCTAGACTGCTGATCCATTCTTCTGCATCATTAATCTGTTGATTCCCTCTAGTCTATTTTTCATTTCAGTTACTGTATTCTTTACTTCTGATTGGTTCTTTTTTAAAATTATTTTCTATCTCTGTTGATGTTTTCACTGTTTATTCATTCTTCTCCTGAGCATCTTTCGATGAGCATCTTTAGTTTTTTTTGTGTGTTTATTTATTTTTGAGAGAGAGAGAGAAAGGAAGGGGCAGAGAGAGAGAGGAAAACACAGAATATGAAGCAGGGTCCAGGCTCTGAGTTGTCAACACAGAGCCCGACGCAGGGCTTCAACTCATGATCCTTGAGATCATGACCTGAGCCAAAGTCAGACAACTGAGCCACCCAGATGCCCCTAGGTGAGCATCTTGAGGACCATAACCTTCAAGTTTTTTATCAGGTAGATTGCCAGCTTATCTCTGTTTCATTTAGTTCTTTTTCTGAGGTTTTATCTTGTTTTTTTCATTTGGAACATATTCCTGTGTCTCCTCATCCTGCCTGTTTGTTTCCATGTATTAGGTAGATCAACCACATCTCCCAGTCTTCTTTTTTTTTTTTTTTTTAAGTTTATTTATTTTGAGAAAGAGAGAGAAAGAATGCGAGTGGGGGAGGGGCAGAGAGAGAATCCCAAGCAGGCTCCACACTGTCAATGAGAAGCCCAACGCGGGGCTCAAACTCATAAACTGTGAGATCAGGACCTGAGCCGAAATTGAGTCAGATGCTTAACCGACTGAACCACCCAGGTGCCCCACACATCTCCCAGTCTTCAAAGAGTGGCTTTATGTAGAACATGTCCTGTGGGGCCCAGAAGCACAGTCCCCCTAGCCACCAAAACCAGGAGCTCCAAGGGTATCCCCTGGGTGGGCTGTGTGTGCATTTCTATTACGCGGGGCTGTGACTGCTGGAAGTGCATTGATAAGTGGAGCTGTCCCTAGCATGACCGGCTTAGATGCCCCGATGCAGTTACTACAGGCACATTGGTAAGGTTTGGCTGCCCTGCTGAGGCTGGAGCCAGTTTGGGAGGCTGCTGGTCCAGGCCAAAGCCACCCACTGGATGCAGCATGGTGGGAGCTGCTTTGGGGTCCCTGGTTCTGGTGGAGGCCACCCAATGGGTGCTGTGGAGTGGAAGCCATTTGGAGGAGTACTAGACCCAGCTGAGGTCACCTACCAGACAGATACGGTGGAGCAGAAGCCGCTTTGAAGAGTCACCTGTTTGGGAGAGAGAGTTAGGGATGGAAGGATATTGAGGCAGGGTGAGTGGTGCTAGCAAGGCAGATGTAAAGTATCAGAAATGGCACCTACCAGCACTAGGCCAACTAAGTAAGAGTAAGAAAAATGGCAACCGCCTGTGTTTCTGTTCCAGGAGAAAGTTCCTTCAAATCCCTGCCCCTTCAGCACATGCACTAAAACTAACGAATAAATCTCCTTTACATATGACCCTGGGGACTTCAAACCCCTGCCTCTGTGCTCTTGGAGTGGATGGATTTGTGCACAGTCTACTTTTAAGAGCAGAGTCTCAGGTTTCCTAGAGCTCAATGGGTTTCCTATAGCTCAACAGCTTTCCTGGAGTTAGGCTCTGCTGTTTCAAATCCAGGCTTTGTGGGAGCTCATCTTCCCAGTGCAGGTCCCCAGGCTGGGAATGTCCAATGTTATGCTTGAAACCCCTTGCTCTTCAGGGAGGACTTCTGTGTTTGTGACATCCCTTCTGTTTAAGGGTCACCACACTGGGGGTATTAGTCCTAACTACACATCTCTGCTCCCCTCCTACCTATCTCCATGTGGCTTTTTCTTTATACCTTTAGTTGTGGAATAGCTGTTCTGCTAGTCTTCAGGTTGTTCTGAGAAAGAGTAGTTCTATATGTAGTTGTAGTTTTAGTGTATCTATGAGAGGAGGTAAGCTCAGAATCTTTCCACTCCACTCTCTTGATCCTCTTCAGGTCTAATCTTAGGTATTTAAATAGCAAATTATGAGAGAAAAACACAACAGCTCTGATAAAAATTTGATTAAGATCTACTCAAATATTAAAAACTTGAACTCTGGGCTAATGTTCTAATTCAATTTCTTTTTTTCTTTAAAAAAATTTTTTTAATGTTTATTTTTAAGAGAGAGAGAGAGAGAGAGAGAGAGAGAGAGAGAGAGAGACAGAGCATAAGCAGGGGAGGGGCAGAGAGAAAGAGGGAGACACAGAATCCGAAGCAGGCTCCAGGCTCTGAGCTGTCAGCCCAGAAACCGATGCAGAGCTTGAACCCACAAAATGCGAGATCATGACCTGAGCTAGTCAGCCACTTAACCCACTGAGCCAACCAGGTGCCCCATAATTCAATTTCTTAAGCTTAAAAAAGATACGGAGGCACCTGGGTGTCTCAGTGGGTTAAGTGTCCAACTCTTAATTTCAACTCAGGTCATGGATCTCTTGGTTCCTGGGATGAACCCTGTGTTAGGCTCTGTGCCGTGAGCAGCTTTCCTGGAGTTAATCTCCAGCTTGGGATTCTCTCTCTCCATCTCTCTCTGCCCCTCCCTACTCACACATGCACACACACTCACTCTCAAATAAATAAAATTAAAAAAAAATAATAATAAGGTAACAATAATCTGGAATTTGCAGTTCTGAAAAATGTACCTGCCATGACAAAATCTAAAATCTTACTCTAACTCTGTATTGAATACAAATAGATTCCCCAGTTTCACTTGTGATTTAAATAAAAGAGAACATCTGATTAAATATGGCAGTGTGTTCAACTTACTATGACTTTAAATTTTACTTTATAATTGTATGTGAAAAATAAAAGGCATCTGCATTCTAATATAAATGTTACTTACAAGTGAAAAATTGTAATTCCTTTTTGTTTCCTAGATATCTTGGCTCATTACACAAATTTAAATGTAGTCACTGATGCTTTAAAATAAATATTTTCTGTCTACTTATAAATCAGTTAATAACATTATTTTTTTATCCTAAGTTTCCACATTCAGGACACATTATTTGAAAAGTTTAATGTACCAAATATCCTTTGAATGGAAGAGCCTGCAAAGAATTTAGTGGTGAATTGCTTAGCCAGAAACTGAGAATGTATAGGTAATATGATAAATCATAGCCATCAGAATGAAAACCTACCATGTCAGAATTTCTAAATGAAATTTAGCAGTAATTCTGACTTTATGATAATGTTTTCATATAAGCCCCATGAAGAAAGAAGCTATTTGCTGAAGCCCATTGCAACTGAGACGTGGACAAGTTGATTTGTGTACAGATCTACAACCCTCTGTTATGAAACTGCTTGCTTCCAAAACAATAACTCTCTAGAGATAATGGGTAAAGCTCACTGATATTTGCAAGCCAAGTGTCCAATGATAAAAGAGGTTACATATTCATTGTAAAGCACCCATTCCACAACAGGCACCAAGCTGAGTCCTTTAGAAACGGTATTATCTCATGTAATCCTAAAGGGTAGACCAATATGCCACCCCAAATATCCTACTTGGCATAAAAATTATATTGAGTTGAAGGCAATTGAGAAGAAGCAGATAAAAGAAAAGCTCTCTGCAAACTCCCCCTACCTTTTGCCTAATTTGTAAAGGTGTCTTCCCGCTCCTCTACCAGAAAGACAGAAGTAATCACCAGAGACTACTCTAGACCCTTATCAACCTGGAGATTGTACCTGATAAATGAATCTATATAACAAACCTTACTAGCCAGCCCTACCATTAGTTTCTCCACACATTTGCCTTCCCATAATTTGCCACCTCTAGAAACTCAGTCCTTTTGTCTTGTCCCCTCTCTACAAAACTATTGTTCTTTGCTAAGATGCTATATAAACTCCAGGTCTAACCACCATGCATAAGCAATGTTAATAAACTTGTTTCTCGCTTGGTATCTGCCTCCTGTGAGTCTAATTTAAAGGGCTCTATCGGGGCACCTGAGCGACCGACTTGGGCTCAGGTCATGATCTCACGGTTTGTAGTTCAAGCCCCGCGTTGGGCTCTGTGCTGACAGCTCAGAGCCTGGAGTCTGCTTCGGATTCTGTCTCCCTCTCTCTCTGCCCCTCCCCCACTCATGCTCGGTCTCTCTCTGTCTCAGGAATAAACAAACATTAAAACAAACAAACAAACAAACAAACAAACAAATAAAGAGCTCTATCAATGAACTCAAGATGGGTAGAGGAAGAAAGACTTCCTCCCTACATGCCTTACAACACTCCTGTGAGGTAAACTGTATCATTACCTCTGTTTTCCAGAGGAGGAAAAAGAAGTTGAGAGATTAAACAAATTTCCCACTGTTACATGAGTAATAAGCAGCAGGCCCAGTGTCTGACTCCAAGTCTGAAGAACTCCGAAACATCCTATCTGTATTCCTCAAAATATAGTTCAGAATTACCTTAGATGTCTATTGCCCACTGAATAAAATCATGATTATAGAACCAATAACCAACATGTTTAACACCCTCTCCAAATAATTCTAATGCTCAATGAAGGCTGGTAACTACCAATATACCATGGTAGCTTTATATGTTTTTATTAATATTTATTTATTTTGAAAGAAAGAGAGAGAAAGAGAGAGCACAAGCAGGGGAGCAGCAGAGAGGCGGAGAGAGAGAATCTAAAGCGGTTTCTACGCTGTGAGCACAGAGCCCAATGTGGGGTTTATTCCCATGAACCTCAAGATCATGACCTGAGCCAAAATCAAGAGTTGGACACCCAACTGACTGAGCCACCCAGACGCCCCCATAGTAGGCTTATATTTTATTAATTTTTTATTTTGGGATATTACTCTTACAAGAAACAAGGATACAACAAAATTCAACTAAGGTGCTAGCAATTTAAAATGTTATAAATAACTGAGAAAATTTAAAGCATAGCATTTCTTCAGACTTTTACCATACACTACTGACTTATTTCCATGGCCACCAGGGAGATCCATGGGTGTACTATAGGAGTAGATAAAATAATTAGTTTAGTGCTCTATACTCCTAAAACAACATATAACTCCTGCTTACTCCTGGGGAAATCAAACGTTTAAATGAGTACTTAGAATGTAGACTTTTAGTAGCTAAAAATTTTTCAATACTTTACAGTCCAAAAACTTGCATTTAGACCACTGTACTAAGAAGAACTCAAATATGAACTGGATAAGAGCCTTGTCCCTATGGGACTTGTAACTTCTGAGGGGAATCAAAGCCACTTCCAAATGACCCTAAGAGAAGGTAAAAAGCATCTTAATTGCTTTAATAGAAATGTAAGATGTGCAGGAATGCAAACAGTAAACAATTCAAACTGAAGAAAAATGGAGAAGGCATGACTAAAGAGCATATGGATTTGGCTTTGAGGATGAAGAAGTATTTCAATTCTTAAGAGCTGAAAGATGAAATGCAATCTAAATAAAGGAATATTAGAAGTGATATACGGGGGCGCCTGGGTGGCTCAGTCAGTTAAGCGTCCGACTTCGGCTCAGGTCACGATCTCGCGGTCCGTGAGTTCAAGCCCCGCGTCGGGCTCTGTGCTGAATGCTCAGAGCCTGGAGCCTGTTTCAGATTCTGTGTCTCCCTCTCTCTCTGACCCTCCCCCGTTCATGCTCTGTCTCTCTCTGTCTCAAAAATAAATAAACGTTAAAAAAAAAAAAAAAATTAAAAAAAAAAAAAAAAAGAAGTGATATACAGAGTAACTATAAAAGCCCATGGGGTATAGTCATGGAATATTGACCAGTGCTCTGTAGTTGAAGCAGAGAACACATATAAAGAGAAATGAATATGGAAAATTAAGAACAGGAAACTATGCGACCTTAGAGCCATGCTAAGGAGTTTAAACTTTGTTCTATAGAAAATGAAGATTCCTTAAAGGCTTCTGAAAAGAAAAAGTATTTTTTTAATGTAAACTAAGCAACAACAACAACAACAAATTTGCCCTTCATTCTCTCCTATCATTAACATATACTCAGATAAATAAGGACAAACATTGCAATGATGGCAGCAAAAAAGAAACTCTTAAGAAATAAGGCTGAATTAAGATTGATGGGGTCTAATGTGAAGTTTGACAAGGAAAAGTCAAAGTTAATCTCAAACTGGATGACTGGAATTACAAATACTATTAACCATGATAGAAAAGACAGGAGGAAGAACATGTTTGCTTTTTGAACCTTTAAGATGGGTTGAAAACAAGGAAACATGCATTTGATTTTACATATGAGATTAAGATGTTAGAATATATAGAGTGAATACTCGACAGTCAAAAAGAATGAAATCTTGCCATTTGCAACTACGTGGATAGAACTAGAGGGTATTACACTAAGCAAAATTAGTCAGAGAAAGGCAAATATCATATGACTTCATTCATATGAGGACTTTAAGATACAAAACAGATGAACATAAGGGAAGGGAAGCAAAAATAATATAAAAACAGGAGGGGGACAAAAACATTAGAGACAAATATGGAGAACAGAGGGTTAACTGGAGGGTTTGTGGGAGGGAGGATGGGCTAAATGTGTAAGGGGCATTAAGGAATCTACTCCTGAAATCATTGTTGCATAGATGCTAACTTGGATGTAAATTTTTTAAAAAATTTAAATTAAAAAAAATAATAAATAAAATATAGAAAAAAGAAAAAAAGAATATATATATATAGATATAGATATAGATGATATAGATATATAGTGGAAAAAAGGAACAATAGGCCCCAAATGGAGTCACTTGTGTGGAGCCCCATGTCAACATACCAAGACTTAATATCTCATCTAACTGTAGTTTCAGCCTTTCCCAGAAATGTGACCTTTAACCTCTCAATCTGGAATTCCTGATAAGCACTAGAATAAGGTAATCTGCCTGAAAGACCTCAGGCATTCCCCCAAAGGAAGATGACCTTGCCTGAAAACAATCTACTGTTTGTTAGAAACTCCTTCCCACCCCCCACTTCACTCTCACTCCTGCTCCCTCCTATCTATAACTCTTCCATTTTGTGGAGCTCCTCAGACCTCCTTTCTATTTACTAGATGGGATACTGCTCAGTTCATGATTTGAATAAAGCCAATTTGATCTTGAAATTTATTCAGTGGAATTTTGTTTTCCAGTAATACTCAGGAGGTATTTATTAAAATGAATATACAGTTTGGGGTGCCTAGGTTTCTCAGTAGGTTTAAATGGCTGGCTCTTGGCTTCAGCTCAGGTCATGATCTCACAGTTCACTGGTTCGAGCACTGCATCAGGCTCCACAGTGACAGTGCGAAGCCTGCCTGGGATTCTTTCTCTCTCTCCTCTCTACCTCTTCCCCAATTGTATGCACAGCCATGTTCATACAGGTGCACATGCTCTCTCTCTCAATATAAATAAATAAACTTAAAAAAAAATGACTATACAGTTTGAGATACCTCAAGACCAGAAAACTCCATCAAGGTATCACCCACAAAGATATGAAGTATAGGTGAAGCAATGGAAATGGCTGTAATGAAACAAAGCACACACATCATTTAAGAATAAAACAGAGCTAAAGTCCAACCCATGAGAAACCCTTTCTACATTTAAAAGATAGAGAAAAAAAAGGAGAACAGTAAAGAAAACTCAAATAATTAAAAACTAGGAAACTACAATGGTTCCAAAGCCAAAGAACGGAATTTCATGAAAACTGAATGGTCAATAGTGCTAACAATGCTGCAGAGAGACAGGGGTAGATAGAATGACCCTAAGAAGAAACCATTTGGTTTAGAAATTAGAAGGTCATTATTACAGGTGAAACAACACATCTACATTAATATTTGCTGTAAATTCAAGGTAAAATTTTTTTAATAAGGCAAAGGCACTGTAACTTTCAAATACTATTAAAACTTCAAAAATCTTCCCAAGTGATAAAAAGCTAAAAATAGAGAAGATCATCTTTAAATAAAAATGGAACCATATAATGGGATAACATTTTTAACATTTTGATAATTATTTTTACTGATTGAATTTAAGTAAGTCAGTCTGTAATCTTTAATAATACAGTGCTTTCTGGGAGTGCAAGCTGGTATAGCCACTCTGGAAAACAGTATGGAGGTTCCTCAAGAAACTAAAAATAGAACTACCCTATGATCCAACAATTGCACTACTAGGCATTTATCCACGGGATACAGGTGTGCTGTTTCAAAGGGACACATGCACCCCCATGTTTATAGCAGCACTATCAACAATAGCCAAAGTATGGAAAGAGCCCAAATGTCCATCGATGGATGAATGGATAAAGAAGATGTGGTATATATATACAATGGAGTATTACTCGGCAATCAAAAAGAATGAAATCTTGCCATTTGCAACTACGTGGATGGAACTGGAGGGTATTATGCTAAGTGAAATTAGTCAGCCAGAGAAAGACAAATATATGACTTCACTCATATGAGGACTTTAAGAGACAAAACAGATGAACACAGGGAAGGGAAACAAAAATAATGTAAAAACAGGGAGGGGGACAAATCATAAGAGATTCATAAATATGGAGAATAAACTGAGCGTTACTAGAGGGAGTGTGGGAGGGGGGATGGGCTAAATGGTTAGAATCTACTCCTGAAATCATTGTTGCACTATATGCTAACTAATTTGGGTGTAAATTTAAAAAATAATAATAATAATTTTAAAAAATAATACAGTGCTTTCCAAAATAAGCCATAAGCAGTATTTGCATTTGCAAAGTATGTCAGACCTAATTTCACTTTAGGCAACTGACAAAGACTTTCTCCTTGACCATACTTAAGTCTCTTTGAGCCCTCTTTCTGACTAGGCCTCCAACTAAGCCCCCATCCAGTCTCTGGCTTGCTCAAATCCAGTCTTAGCTAAGAATGCTGCTAAGTCGTCCCCCTACCCTTGATATCTGATCAAGTTCCTCATACCCCATCTCTGATGAATAAGTCCTTGGCCTTATCCCCCTACCTTTGATGCCTCCTCTTAGTAACTTTCCCTCCAGTGACCACCTCATCCTGCTCCTTGGCCAGAACTCCCTACTTGTCCTTGTTATATTTAGAATCAAGACCAATCTTTGTCTCCTACTGCAATACACCACTACAGAAGTCTTGGGTTGTCTTTCTTACCATTTTAACAAGCGTCAGAGTAATTTTTTCTATAACATGAGTCATTAGGGGCGCCGGGGTGGCTCAGTCAGTTAAATGTCTGACTTCAGCCCAGGTCATGATCTCATGGTTTGTGGGTTCAAGCCCTGCATCGGGCTCTGTGCTGACAGCTCAGAGCCTGTAGCCTTCTTCAGATTCTGTGTCTCCCTCTCTCTCTGCCTTCCCCTGCTCATGCTCTGTCTCCCTCTGTCTCTCAAATATAAATAAACATTGAAAAAAAATTAAAAAAAAAACAAAAACAAAACCATGAGTCATTAAAAGAAAGCAGTCACACTCTTAGCATATATTAGCAGAAAAATAATTCACCACATAATCACAAATGAAAGCACGAGTTCAGCAAAATATCCGTAAGACTGACAATTTAAATATAAATCTAAGTTAAAATTTACAATGAGTATAAAAAGATTCCCTAATTTTTTATGCAAAACAATTTTTTTAAAGGCTTTCCTATCAAAAATAAAAACAAGAGCACTGAAAAGTAGTAGAATCAAGTCCATTGCCTATTCATGCCAGAATTTATCAGAACTTCTGGTAATAATGGAATGAAAATGGGCAGAAAAATAGCTGCTGTGTAATTAGTAGCCAGTCATAAGTTGTACAAAGCAACAGATACAAGTAGCACTTAACATCCAGGCCCTCTATTCAGTTAATAAATACTTATTTTTTAAGGGCTTGGCACAGAGGGAGAAAAAGCAAAGAATAATATAGATTCTATGATTTAAGAGAGATGACATGTACAGATAAACGGAATGCTATAAATAATTTCAGTAAGAGGTGGAAGTGATAAGTTCATCCAAGAAGGGTACAAAAAAGGTGTTACGAAAGTTCAGAGGAATGAGAGATGATTTCTCACAGAAAGACAAGAAAAAGTTTCCTGGAAACAAAGGGGCATGTGATTTAAGTCTTCAAAGATGACTAGGATTTATAGGGAGAAGTAAAGGGAAAGGCACTCCAGTGTTAAGAAGCAGCATAAGCAAAAGCCCAGTGTAGGTACTTTTCTGTACCCACAGAAAAGAATAAAGGTTAACATTTAAGGTCTATGCAGTGGTTACTTCAATGATGTCCCTCAAAAATCCATGGTCACCTGGAACCTCAGGATGTGACCTTATTTAGAAATAGTGTCTCTGTAGATATAATGAATTCAGCATCCTGAATTTAGTCTGGGCCATAAGTCCAATAACTGGTGTCCTCATAAGAAAAGGAAAGGACACAGAGAGATACAGAGAAGGCCACAGGAAGATGGAGGCAGACACCAGAGTTATGCTGCCATAAGCAAATCCTGGGGTCACCAGAAGCTGGGTGAGGCAAGGGAGAATTTTTCCCCAGGGCCTTCAGAAGGAATATGTTAACACCTTGATTTCAGCTTCCAGAACTGTGAGAAAATAAATTTCTGTTATTTCAGTTTACAAATTGTGCTAATTCGTTACAGGAACTTTAGGAAACTAATACCACTAGGTTAAGGGCAATTAGTAGAGGGCTATTGTGAAATAGTATGTAATTGGTCTCTGCCCCTGGTTCCTCCTAATATTTAGTTGTGACCAAACTCTTGTTAACTTCCCGAGTGATAAGGGTTTCTGACACAGTGGCCCTAAATCCCTTGTAATTTCCTGGGTGATACTCCAGTACTTTGTTCTAATGCCTGAGGTGACTCTTAGTGGGCTTCTGGATAGAGGCTGGTCACCAGGAAGACCAAGCCATAATCAGAAACTTGGAACTTTCAGCCCTACTCCCCATTTGCTGGAGACAGGAAAGGAGCTAGAAACTGAGTAACTGATTATGCCTACATGACGAGGCCTCTATAAAAATCCCAAAGTATGGGCTTTAGTGAGCTTCTGGATTGATGAACATATCCATGTGCCAGAAGGACTGACACATCCCAGCTCCTGGGCTTGGGACCCTTCCAGACCTTGCCTCTGGTTGCTCATCTGTATGTTGTTTTTTTTCTTTTTTACACAACCTTTATTATATATTAAGTCAATAAATATAAAATGTTTCCCTGAGGGGCGCCTGGGTGGCTCAGTCGGTTAAGTGTCTGACTTTAGTTCAGGTCATGATCTCACAGTTGGTGGGTTTGAGCCCTTCTTCAGACTTTGTGCTGATAGCTCAGAGCCTGGAGCCTGCTTCTGATTCTGTCTCCCTCTGTCTCTGTCCCTCCCCCACTCTCACTCTGTCTCTGTCTCTTGAAAATAAATAAGTGTTAAAAAAAATTTTTTTTAATGTTTCCCTGAGTTTTTATAAGCTCTTTTACCAAATTATCAAACCCGAAGCATAGGTAACATCTAATTTAGAGCTGTTTGATCAGAAGCACTGGCAACAACCAGGATTTATGATTGGCCTCTTCTGTGGGTAGCAAAAAAATGGTCTTGTGAGACCGAGTCCTAAACCTGTGGGGTCTGTGCTAACCCCCCCGGGGGAGATAGCGTGTCAGAAGTGAACCAAATTGCAGAACACGCAATTGGTATCTACAGAGCATTGAGGAATAACTTTGTGTGGGGAAAAAACCTACGTATTTGAAGTATAAAAGCATTCAGTGAGTACAGAAAAAAAAAAGTTTTCTTTTTCAGCTATGTACTCAATGCTCCAGCATTTTTAAAAAATGTTTGTTTTATGCGCGCGTGCAAGAGAGAGAGAGAGAGAGAGAGAGAGAGAGAGAGAGAATCCCAAGCAGGCTCTGCACTGTCAGCGCAGAGCCTGATATGGGGCTCAATCCCACAAACCAAGAGATCATGACCCAAGCTGAAATCAAGAGTCCGTTGCTTAACCGACTGAGCCATGAAGGTGCCCCATAAAGCTCTAGCATTTCATTTTATTACACTCTGGAAGAAAAAAAACACTGACCGGTAAATTTCTCCTTAATAGGCATATTCTCATATTACTAGGCAACTGTATTAAAAGTGGACAGAAAACAATGAAATGCCATTACTTACAATGTGTGACTCCAGCTAGAGTTTGGTAGAAAGTGGGAGTATCACTATCATCAGTGAGGGTCACATAAACACCTCCAGATAGTAGCCAACGAGAGAAGGTAAAAGCATCTTTGTTTAGAAGAAGCCAATTTCTAAATTTTTCATAGTTTACTTTTTCACCCTAAAATTAAAAGGAAAAAAAAATACATAGGCTTAGTCAAATTTTAAGGTATCTTACTTAAAACTGTACAATTTGAAATTTGAAATTTGTTAACATTTATCTTGCTAATATCTACAAAGAAAGGATTATCTAACACTACAGGGTGTATATTTGGAAATCAAACTGTTTTAAAAAATAATTGTATTTTCAGAACTTCCACTTGCATAAAATCTATGCAATTTAGTTGTAAATCACTTCATCAATTCATTAAAGCAGTGCATTGTTACTAATAATTCACATATTATTTTCTAAGGTATATCCTGAAATCAGTAAAGTATTTTTTCCTCTTTGTAAAAAAACAGTTTTATTGAGGTATTATTGGTATACAAAGATACTTAGTATGTACAATTTGATGAGACTGGACATATGCAAAACCTATGATACTATCACATCAAGATGGTAAACATAGCCAACATTTCCCAAAGTTTCCTTGCATCTTTGTTTTTACTTGTTTGTTTGTTTGGTTGGCTGGTTTGTGGTAAGAACATTTAACATGAACTCTACCCTCTAAACAAATTTTAAGGTGCACAATAATGCATTATTAACTATGGGCATTATGTTATACAACAGATCTCTGTAATTCATTTAGCATGACAGAAACTTTATACCCATTGAACCGCCCCATTTTCCCCACCCTCTAAAAGTGCATTTTTTTTCTATATTTAATAAGGCCAATTTTTTACTTGCCTTATCCCTCTTCTTCAGCACCTTAAACTTTAAGAATGAGCATATTTTAATTAAATATGTATGGTATTAAAATGCTCTTTTAAATTTCATTGGCAAATTAAAAACAACTATCCAGGAGCCCTCTTCTAGAAGGCATCACTAAAAACATGTATTCACAAGTCAATTAGAATACAAAAAAAACAAGTAGATTGCTATTTCTTTGCTTTTTTTGTCAAGTATTTTGTCTTCTACATCTCTGGATTAAAAAAAAAAAAAAAAAAAGTATCCCGGATGAGAAAGAACATGACCTAGCTGTGCAAGTCAATTTCTTAATCTGGAAGACAGGAGGACCGAGGGTGAATGAGGGCCGGATGTTTCTGAGAAAAAGACAGAAGCAACCCACATGGAAATACAATGAAGAATGACATTCAGGAGCCTATCAGGTCCATTCCTGATAGAAATATTAAGGGATACAAATAATTCCTAACCTAAAAGAGATATGATAGAAATCATTTATATACCGTTTGGCAGCATCCTATTAAAATACAGCAATATGCTTAGCTTACTAGTTTCAGAACATTTAACAGTGCAATCAAAACATCTAGACAACATTGACAGTCTTGTTTTTCTGAATGGAAGAATATGGCATTCAGACTTGCTGCAGGGATATGGGAGGACATTGCCAACATGTTGAGAGATTAGGGATCATACCCTTATTCTCTCTGTTCCCCATGTTTAGTTTAGAAAGAGGATTAGTAGTATAAATCCCATAAGCTCATGTACATTTTTACATATTAACATCTCTGACACTGGGATGAATTTTCAAACCAAGAGTATCCTTCAACTAAAACTGGCAGGTCTTTTCTCTCTTTATAATACATAAAGGTACATCTTATAATCAATGGGATTGTAGATGAAGCAAAACATGTAGCATCAATGGTTTCAGTGAGACTAAGATGTTATAAAATGTACCCTCATGTACAAGAAAGCAAAAAGTTGCTAATTATAATAGGCACTTCTACCACCTTCACATATCATTAATATTGAGTATTTACAATTCCCTAAGCACTGTTCTGAACATTCTTTTTTAAGATTTTGTTTTCAAGTAATCTCTCTACCCAACGTGGGGCTCAAACTCACAATCTCAAGATCAGGAGTTATAAGCTCCAATGACTGAGTCAGCCAAGCACCCCTAAACATTTCATATTAATTTAATCTTCAAAGCAACACTCTATTCTACCATCCCCATTTTACACATGGGAAAACTGAGGTTTCAAAAAGTTAATTAATCTAAGATCTAAGATAGAGTGGCAAAAATATGATTAAACCCAGGTAGTCCAAAGTTTCTGAGCCTAAGCTATGCACCACACTTCCTGGCTGACTTAGTGAAATATAAAGTAACCACTGAAATCCACCTGTCCATTCAGATCACTGCATAACTGGTAGCACCAAAATGCCATCTGTTAAACCTGACTTTTTATGTTTTCGAGTCATGGGTGTCTTCTAAAACAGAAAGCAAAGGCAAAGTTTCCTTTTATAAATTGTCACAATAGCAGTTTAGAAAAAAAAAAATCCAGTAACATAAAAGGCAAATAAAAATAAACAGACTCCTAAAATTGACACATCTTTTAAGAACAATATGAATTTCCATCTTAAAAACTGACAACCAAAGAAAATATAAGAAAAGAACAATACAATTCCTATGTGGATTCCTTTATAACTTCATCTTTTAAGGCTAAAAAAAGCATAAGATAGAAAAAGTTGAGGGGCGCCTGGGTGGCTCAGTCAGTTAAACTTCCGACTTTGGTTCAGGTCACAATTTCACAGTTCGTGAGTTCAAGGCCCATGTCAGGCTCTGTGCTGACAGCTCAGAGCCTGGAGCCTGCTTCGGATTCTATGTCTCCCTCTCTCTCTGCCCCTCCTCTGCTCACACTCTTTTTCTCTCTTTCTCTCAAAAATAAACGTTAAAAAAAATTAAAAAGGAAAAAAAAAGAAAAGGCTGAAACCTATTCCATGTCACTTAAATCTAGGTGCTAGGTCCACATCATTTAGCTAAAGTGCTTCTCTTTATAGTTTTGGTGGCTTTTTAGGATTGCAAAAAACAACACAAAACATTGTTATGGGAGGTCCAAATAAGTCTTTTCTAATATAAGTAGACTCATACTGAAACATGGTAACTTGAAAAGCAAGGGTTTGCACACAATCAGACACATTACTCAGAAATTACAGCACGTAATATATTAAATAGTTGAATCAGATAAAAATTAGCCCATTTACTGTGATTTTGTTTGTTTTGTTTTGTTTTTAACCAACTATAAGTATCTAGTGGTTTAAATAGCCATCTACATGAGTATTCCAAAACCAGGGCCTCTCATTTCTTTGATCTTTCCTTTTCCAAAGATCTTGTCCTTCATACAACACTTAACTGCAGACTTAACTAACAAGTCTTACGATCTTATTATAATAACTGTTCCCTTTCCATTAAGTGCAATTTTAAGCATTCCACTTTCCCCCTTCGCTACTTTCTCTTATGAGCAAACTTCTTTTGGTATCCTAACTCCAGTGAATTTTTTAACTCCACAGGACCTCCACCAAGGACCTTCCTCTACATTGCCAATTCTAATGATCACTTCTCAGTGATCAAAAATCAACTCATTTGACCTTTCAGTTTATTTGATATAAACACTCTTTTCTATTAAAATATTTTCATCACTTGGCTTCCAGGACACCATTCTCTTTTGGTTCTCCTCACAGGCTATTCCTTAGGCTCCTGTTGTGAGTCTTCTTCATTTCATTAACCTTTCAACCCTGGAGTAAAGGACTCAGTCTTCCAATCTGTTTTCTATCTAAATTTACTCTAAGATGATCTCATCCTCAACTCTAAGCCAACAAATCCTATCCTCTGAATGCTAATTTATATTTCAAAAAGCATAGTTGGCATCAGTTTAATGTCTAAAATGATTCTCAAATTTAATTATGTCCTAAATCTCTCTTGATATCAAAACCCCAAACCTCCCCCAAGTAGTTTTAGCCATCTCAATTAATGGAAACTCCATTCACTTACTAAATCAAGTCAAACACTTTAGGCATCCTCTTCTCTGCCACAGCCCATAATCCATATAAGATCCTGTCAACTCTCCCTTCAAAATAAATGCAGAATCTGAAAACTTCTCACCACCTCACTGCTATATTATGATCTACATAATAATCATCACCTCTTACCTAGATTAGTCACAGATATCTTGTATGGACTCTGTTTAGCCTACCCTGTACGTAAGAGCCAAAATGATCATGTTTAAAAAAAGAAAAAAAAAATCATGTATTTCTCTGCCCCAAACCCTCTAATTGGTTCCACCTCACTCAGGGTGAAAATCAAAGAACTCATACTGTCCTAGAGCCATATGTAATCTCCCCACTTCATCTCACCCCCTTCCCCAACCTCTGTAACTTCTACGAGTCTCTTAATCTAATCCAGCTCATTTGGCTCCTCTGTTGTTCCTTGGACATATCAAGCACACTCCAACTCCAGGCCTTTGCTGTATTCTCTTCTTAAAAAATGTTTTCCTCCAGATTTCTGCATAGTTTGATCTTTCTTCCTTTAAATTCTTGGTTCAAATGTCACTTTATGTGACAAGCCTTTCCCAACTACCCTATACAAAATACCAACACTCTGCCACCTCCTCCCCATCACCACCTATCCCCCTTATTCTACTTAATCTTTCCCTATAGCACTAATTATCATCTCATATATGTACCTGCTATTGTGCCTAAATTTTGGAGAACTGGGTAGCTAGCCACATTGAACTCCCATCAAAATGGGAATATGTACATAAAACTTAATAAGAAAAATATATATTCTCCAAGATGTACAGAGTATTAATGCATTTTACATCTGTGTGAAAAATTCAATTAATCAGGCCTGCAAAGATTAGGTTACTTTTTTTGGACAGGAAATGTTTGTTATTGGAGAGGAAAACCATAGCCTAGCTTGTCTTGAAGTACTGAAATACTATCACAGCAACTTGCAGTGCAGGAAGCCAATCCTTTTGCACCAAACACACAGAAATATGGAGTAAAATATAATACCATAACCACTACTAAAAACTGTACAGCCAAGTTGAAGGCAAGATACAGAAATCTCCAGGTGCTATCAACACAGAAGAAACTCAAAGCCAGAGTAGTGAAAAACTAAAGCTACAGAGTCCAAAGAGCTATGAAAACCAGATACATGCATATAGCTGGAGTACTGACAATCAAGGCCTTTACAGTTAGGAAGGCGACTAAACTAAAATGAATAAAACCCACAGCAGTGAGGGACTGTCATATCTATAAAACGCAAGTGGCTCAAACAGCCACCCATGAGGAATCATGCAGCATTGAGTGTGCTGCAGGAAAACATCAGAAAATTCTAAAAGGGTTTTTTTATTCTACCATCTTTAGGGCATTTCCCATATTAGCAGACCTGTGAAAAGGAAGAAAAAAAAGAATTTTCTCTGTTAAAGATAGACATTTTCTACTGTTTTTCTATAATGAAAATATATTATTTATGAAAATAGAAGAAAACGACAGGTTTTTCACACCCAAATATTTCACTATGCAAATCAGCTAAGTCAAGTAAGTGATAAAATAGACCTTGATGGGTGAGAGTCACAGAATGACTTAAGGTCAATGATACACTATAAGATGAAAAGCAGTGGCACGTATGATCACCAGTGAGTGTGTATGTATTGGTGTAAGAATGTGAGTGTGTTTTATTATCCCTTAAGTATAGACAGTTGTCTTTAAAGTAGAACTGGAAATTTTAAGATTCACAAATATAACAGTATTAAGTGTCATGGACCCTTGAGAATAGCACACAAATAAATGAAACATCAACCATTAAAAACAAAAATGTCAAGAATATGCTGCACATAAACATCTATTCATCATAGCTAAGCTCATTATATAACTAAGAGTTAATACTTTGTAACAGGCAGGGATGAAATGTAAACCTTTAAATATACCTCTGAGAAACACTTCCTGAGTGTATCTGGGACTTTACCATCCACCACATGGAGCATTCTTTCCATTTCTTCCCGTACAACATAGCTCCCAGATTCACTTGCAAAAAGACTAAAAATGTCTAGAAGAAAGAAAGAATAAATTAAACTTACCATAGATTAAATATACCCTGGCAGAAGTAGAGAGGGAAGAGAGAGGTAAATATTACTAAGTGATTACTAGTGCCAAGCACTTTATCAATATATAATTTAATTTATTCCTAAAAAAAAAAGAAAACCAACAACGCAAATTAAAACAACAATATGATATCTTTTCAAACATCAAATTTGCAAAAATGTTTAGGTGTGACAATACAAAGTGATAGCAATAAAATGGGAAAAACAGGAACTACTGTACACTGTTAACGAGAGTATGAATTACTGCAACCACTTTAAAGAGTAACTTGCCAAAATCTGGCAAAAGTGATGTATGCTAGAAATTCAACTTCTTTTTTTTAATTTAAAATTTTTCTTAATTTGAAAAGAGAGTGTGTGCAAGTGGGGGAGAGGGACAAAAGGAGCAAGAGAAAGAATCCCAAGCAGGCTCCACACTCAGCAAGGAGCCCGATACAGGCCTCAATCCAATGACCCTGGAATCATGACGTGAGCCGAAATCAAGAGTCATTCAATCAACTGAGCCACCCAAGCATCCCTAGAAATTCAACTTCTAAGCAGCTCGACTTCCACCCTCAAGAAACTTTCATACGTGTGCACAAGAACAACAATGTTCACTGGAATATTATGTATAATAGCAAAACTTAGAGGAAAAAAGATAAATATCTATCAATAAGAAAATAGGTAAACTGACATACACACACACAATGGAATACTACATAGCAGTTAGAATATAGGAACTAAGAGCTTCAAGATGGATAAATATCAAAAACATTCAGGGAAGGGATACCTGGGTGGCTCAGTGAGTTAAGCATCTGACTCTTGATTTCAACTCAGGTCATATCTCATCGTTCCTAAAATTAAACTCCATGTCGGTGCTCAATCCCTGCTTGGAATTCTCTCTCTCTCCCTCTCTCTCTGACCCTCATGCACTCTCTCTCAAAATAAATAAATAAACTTAAAAAAATATTCAGGTAAATATTTTTGGGATTGTAAAGCAAATTATAAAATAATCTGTATCATATACCATTTACTTAAAAAGTTTAGGGGGACCTGGGTGGGTCAGTTGGTTAAGCATCTGACTTGTGCTCAGGTCATAATCTCACGGTTTGTGAGCCTGCTTGAGACTCTCTCTCTCTGCCCCTTCCCCACTTGTGTTCTCTCTCCCTCTCTCAGAAGAAATAAATAAACTTTAAAAAAAGTTTAAGAAGTTTAAAATCTGCAAAACAACTGAAGATACGTTTAAAGGTATATAAAATATCATAAAGGTAGAAACACCTGCATGAGGAACAAAAGATCACTATATTCATGAGAGTGGTTACAGTTGTAAAGGGAAGAGTGGGGGGGCGCCTGGGTGGCGCAGTCGGTTAAGTGTACGACTTCAGCCAGGTCACGATCTCGCGGCCCGTGAGTTCGAGCCCCGCGTCAGGCTCTGGGCTGATGGCTCGGAGCCTGGAGCCTGTTTCCGATTCTGTGTCTCCCTCTCTCTCTGCCCCTCCCCCATTCATGCTCTGTCTCTCTCTGTCCCAAAAATAAATAAAAAACATTGGAAAAAAAATTAAAAAAATAAAAAAAATAAAAAAAAAAATAAAGGGAAGAGTGGGAATGAGACCATGGAGAGATACAGAGAGACAGCCTCACTTTGGATGTAATACTTTATTTCCTAAAAAATAAGATCCAGCACAAATATGACACAATGTTAAGAAATAATAAAGCGGGTAGATGTACATATTGTATGTATGTTTGAAATACTGCTGTTATGGATTGAACCGCATCTCCCAAAAAGATATGTTGAAACACTAACCTCCAGGAACTTATGAATGGGACCTTATTTGGAAAGATAGAAGATAGAAAGATAGAGGAGACATTCCATCCCTTTGAAGGCCCAGGGGGTTTCATTGCTTGCCTTCCCACATCCCACGGAGGATTTCTTCAGGGGGAGTATTTGCTGGAGTGCTCTGACTACCTGTTACGGGTTGAACTGTGTCCCACCAAAAGATGGTAAAGTCCTAACCCCAGCATCCACAAATGTGACCTTATTTGGAACAGGGTCTTTGCAGATATAATCAAGTTAAAGTAAGGTCATTAGGGTGAGTCCTAATCCAATATGACTGATTATAAGAAGAGAAGACAAAACACAGAAGAAAACCATGTGAGGAGATAGGCAGAAATTAAGAGTGATGCACACACAAGCCAAAGACAGCAAGGACTACCAGCACCAGAAGTTAGAAAAAAGGAAGGATTCTTCCATATAGGTTTCAGAGGGAGCAGGGCCCTGCTAACATTTTCAATTTGGACTTCTAGCTTCCACAACTACGAAATACGTTTTTGTTGTTTTAAAAGCCACTTAACAAAAGTTTGCAGTACTTTGTTATGGTAGCCCTAGGAACCTAATACAATTGTATAATAAAAATAAAAAAAGAATTTAGGGGCGCCAAGGTGGCTCAGTCAGTTGAACGGCCGACTCTTGATTTTGGCTTAGGTCATGATCCCAGGGTTGTGGGGTTAAAGCCTAGTGTAAGGCTCTGCGCTGAGCCAGCTTAAGATATTCTCTCTCCTTTTCTCCCTGCTCCCCGCCCACCCTTCTTCCCCACTAGCACTCTCTCTTTAAAATAAAAAACTGAAGGAAGGAAGGAAGGAAGGAAGGAAGGAAGGAAGGAAGGGAGGGAGGGAGGGAGGGAGGGAGGGAGGGAGGAAGAAAGGAAGGAAGGACTTTATATGTTTGTGTTTATGATGCCCCCAAATGTTATTTTTAATTACTGGCTGCCTGGAGCCACAGTATCTGTTTGTTGGCAGAGGAGCGCTAATTTGAAAAACCAGGATCACAGTTAAATTCCAAGTTGGTTCATGGATACGTTCAATATCTTAACTGTGATAATGTGGGTATATATACGTCCCCAAACCTATCAAAGTCCACACTTTATATGTGTGCATTTTATTGCAAGTCAATTATACTTCAATAAAACTATAAAAAAAGAAATAGATTAAAAAGAACAGCCTAAATTTAGGATTAAGAAAGAAGATTCTGAGGGATTTAGGAGAAGCAGTCAGAAGGCAGGTTAGAAAAGGAAGAAGGTTGGGGCGCCTGGGTGGCTCAATCGGCTGGGCGTCCGACTTTGGCCTAGGTCAAGATCTTGTAATTTGTGGGTTTGAGCCCTGCGTTGGGCTCTGTGCTGACATCTCGGAGCCTGGAGCCTGCTTCGGATTCTGTGTCTCCCTCTCTCTCTCTCTCTCTCTGCTCCTCCCCTGCTCATGCTCTGTCTCTGTCTCTCAAAAATAAATAAATGTTAAAAAAAAAGAAAAAAAGAAGAAAAAAAAAGAAAAGGAAGAAGGTAAATCTGGAGAACAAACAGAGGGTTACTGGAGGGATTGTGGGAGGAGGATGAGCTAAATGGGTAAGAGGCATTAAGGAATCTACTCCTGAAATCATTGTTGCACTAATGCTAACTAACATGGATGTAAATTTAAACAATAAAAATAAATTAAAAAATAAAGAAAAGGAAGAAGGAAGAGAGAAAACCCAGCATCTGGTGGCCAAGGGTTAAAACCTAGGAATTTTCAAAGTAAATGTTTCTTTACTTCTCCTGGGAAATTTTCAATAAAACTTTCACCCCAAAAAGAAACCCTACATTCATTAGTAGCTGCTCTCCATTTTCCTATTCCCTGCCAGCCTCTGGAAATCACTAATCTACTGTGTCTATGCATCTGCCTAATCTGGACAATTCATATAAATGGAATTACATACCATGTGGCCTACACTTTGACTGGCATTTATCACTTTAACATAATATTTTCAGGTTCATCCATGTTGCAGCATTAGTACTTTATTCTTTTACTGTTGAGAAGTATTTTACCATATGGAGGTATCACATTTTGTTTATGTTGAATGCAACAGTTGATGGATAATAGGGTTGTATCCATCTTGCAACTACTGTGCACAGTGCTGCCATGAATACTCTTGTACATTTTTTTTTTTTTTTTTAATGAATACATGCTTTCAATTTTGGGGTGAACATACTCGAGTGGAATTGCTGGGTCATATGATAACTCGATGTTTAGCAGTTTGAGGAACTACCTAACAATCTTCCAAAGTGATGGTACCATTTTACACTCCCAGCAGCAATATATGAGGGTTTCAACTTTTCCACTCTTCACCAACTCTAATTATTACCTATCTTTCTTATTTTAGTCATCCTGGTAGGTATGAAGAAGCATCTCACTGTAACTTTAATATATATTTCCCTAATAAGTTTACATTGACCATTTTTTCAAGTGCTTATTAGCTACTTGTGTATCTTCTTTGGAGAAATATCAACTCAAATGCTTTCACTGTCATCAGAATTTTCAGGTAAATTATTCCGCACACAAATGTAGTATTATCATTTTGAGATATTAAAGTACGTACATTTTGCCTTCTCTTCATCTCTGCCTCTTGTAAGAAGGACAAGTCCAACTATTAAGTTATTGAAGTGCAGTCCTTTGGATGTTCCACCAAAAGAACAGTATATCACCTAGGAGAAAATGATAAAGCCAACATTAGAGGTTTCAGTTGTTGAGGAATTTGAGGCTCATACCACCTTTACCAAATCTTGTCTCTATCTCCAAACAAGACTCTGGTAAACTTTAGTAAAATGATGTTATACATCTTGTTAGTGCACTCAGCCAAAAATACACTTTATCTATTCTACTATATATATATCACTGGCTCACACACTAAATATTCTTTCTCTTTGTAATCCTTACAAAGGTCAAATCAGATAAAGGTTCAATAGCCCCAATAATGTGGTAAGAATTTTGTGTAATTACAGAATTTCCTTCAACCTCTGTAAAACTTACATACATTTTGATTTGAAAGATCGACATCTGGGGCCTCTGAGTGGTTCAGTTGGTTAAGCGTCCGACTTCGGCTCAGGTCATGATCTCAAGATTTCTAGGTTCGTGGGTTCAAGCCCTGTGTCGGGCTTTGTGCTGACAGCTGAGAGTCTGAAGCCTGCTTCAGATTCTGTGTCTCCCTCTATCTCTGTCCCTCCCCCACTCATGCTCTGTCTCTGTCTCTCAAAAATGAATAAACATTAAAAAAAATTGAAAGACTGACACCCTCTGAATGTTCAAAAATGGAATGACAATCATATTGCAATATATAAATACACCAAATTAACACCTTGTATACTTTAAATTTACACAATGTTATATGCCAAATATATTCAATTTTATAAAAGTAAAAAATACAGAAACCCCTCAAGATGTTTTATACACTCTTAGAAAGGAGTATCCTAGTAATCAAAACTAAAGAAGAAAAGCTATGCATAAGAAAGGGACAGCAAAAGCAATGACATAAATTCATTCAGTTAGTAATTCTTTATTGAGCGCCTAAGGTGATATTGTGATATAATAAGAAATAAATATTTGGTCTTCCTCCAAGTTTCTGACACAAGAGCTTCTAAAACTCCTTGCTGAATGATATAGGTAAAAGAAGCATCTTTGGTTATTTACCCAATAAGTCCCTTTCATTCATATCTGAGTTTATGCTAATGAAATGACTCTTGGTGGGCCTTTACAAAGCTTCAGAATGTGAGCTGGTAGTCAGAGGAAAAGATGTGATTAGAGGGTTAGAATATTCAGCAGCACTTCCCAATCTCCAGGAAGGGAAGGGTGCTGGAGATTTATTTAATCACCAATAGCCAATAAATGGCCAGTGATTTAATCAGCCATGCCTGCATAATGGAACTTCCATTAAAAACCCCTAAACCAGGGGTTGGTGAAGACATCAAGGTGCTAGCAGAGGGGAACACCCAGAGATGGCATGGAAGTTCTGCATACCATCCCCCTCCCTGCCCACCTTCACCCCTTGCCCTTTGCATCTCTTTCCATTTGGCTGTTACTAAGTTGCAGTCTTTAAAAAAATAAACTGGTAGGGGTGCCTGGGTGGCTCAGTTGGTTAAGCGTCCAACTTCAGCTCAGGTCATGATCTTGCGGTCCGTGAGTTCAAGCCCTGCATCAGGCTCTGTGCTGATTGCGCAGAGCCTGGAGCCTGCTTCAGATTCTGTCTCCATCTCTCTCTGCCCCTCCCCTGCTCACACTCTGTCTCTCTCTCTCTCAAAAAATAAATAAACATTAAAAAAAAATTTTTTTTAAATAAATAGGCAATAATAAGAGGAGGGGCCAAGATGGCAGAACAGCATGGAAGGTTTTTTTTGTCTGTAGGACCTGAAATGCAGCCAGATCATCACTAAACTACCTTGCACACCTAGAAAACTGATTTGAGGACTAATATAACAATCTGCACGACCTGAACCACACAACTGGGCAGGTATCCGGAGTGGAGAGGCGAACTGGGAGAGAAAGAAGCTGCTGAGGACAGGGAGCTGTTTTTGCCTGGAGAGAAGAGGACATGCCAGGCGGGGGGTGGGGGAATACAGGAAAAGCACCCACCCCTGAAAGCAGCTGGAGAGAAAAAGGAACAGTGGAAACAGCCACAGGGACTAAACAAAAAAGGGAGAAAGGAGAGGGTTTAAATTCCATTAAGACTCTATAAACAGGTGGAGCGCAGAGTCTGAAACTCCACAGCTCAATACCTGGCGGAGCTCTGGTAGGAAGGGGAAATCCCTGGAGACAGAGTGTGAGGTCTGAGGGGTCCGAGGGCCACACAGGGAGAGGTGGTTCCCCTACTGGGAGGACATTTGGTAGAGGCAGTGTGGCCTCCCCACAGGCAAAGGTCCCAGCAGATCCCTGAGAATGGCCACATTCACTGGTGTCAGAGCCAGGATGTTGAGGGTGAAGCCTGGTGCCAGATGTGTGCCGTGATTTGCCGTAATCCCTGAAATGCTGCTGCTACATGACTGCACAAACTTTTTTCTGGGAAGGGCTGGTGGCTGGCTGCAGTCTCTGGGCATCAGCAGTGGCACGGTCTCCCGAACGTTCCTGGGGGTGGCCAGCACCCAGCCACTGCTGAGCGAGACCCTCCCCCAGAGAATAAGTACAGAAATGAGGGGTTGGGAAACACGGCCCCATCTGAGATAAAACTCAGGAGGGAGGTGCCGCCGGGCAGCCAGATGCCTTGGTCACACACAGTGTAGAGACGGAGAATGGACAGAAGCCAGAGACAAAGAAGGGGTGCTTGACTGCTAGTAGGGAAAAGCACAGAGTTCTGATACTAGAGACTGGGTAGCTGGGTGACTCTATTTTCACCCCTCCCATGCATGCCCCTACACACCTACACCCACAACAATCTACCCCACTAAGCTAAGCAGCACCATCTAGTGGAGAATGGAGCCATTACACTAAGCCCTGCCCAAATGGGCCAACAGCACTCTTGAAGAACACAAGTCTCTCTGCCTGCTTAGTTTGAGGACTATAAAGTGCTTCATAGTTTGATTTCTAGGGGAAACCGGATGTAATTTCAATCATATTTGACTCTGTTAGTCCAACTATTTAATTTTTTTTCTTTTCTTATTCTTGAATACAGAAAGAGAAAAAATTTATTTTTATTTTCCATTATTATTAAAAAGATCTTTAATTTTTTTCTACTATATTACTTTTTTGTAAATTTTTTATATTCTATCTTACTTCCATCATTTCATTTTATTCTGTTTTATTGCATTCATTTTCTCAAATGTTTTCCTTTTTCTTTTCTTTCTTTCCTTTTCTTCTTTCTCCCTTTTCTCTAATCTATCAAGTTTCTTTCAACAATGAGACCAAAACACACCTACGACCCAGCATTCTTCATTTGATTTTGTTGTTAAGTAATTTTTTTTTACTTTATTAATTCCTTTTCTTTCTTCAAAATGACAAAATGAAGAAATTCATCCCAAAAGAAAGAACAGGAAGAAATGACAGCCAGGGACTTAATCAACACAGATACAATCAAGATGTCTGAACCAGAATTGAAAATCACAATAATAAGAAAACAAGCTGGGGTTAAAAACAGACTAGAAACCCTTACTGCAGAGATAAAAGAAGTAAAAGCTAGTCAAAATGAAATAAAAAATGCTACTATTGAGCTGCAATCTCCAATGGGTGCCACAGCAGCAAAGATGGATGAAACAGAGCAACGTATCCTCGATAGAGAGGACAAACTTATGGAGAATAATGAAGCAGAAAAAAAGGCACACTAAGGCAAAAGAGCATGATATAAGAAATAGAGAACTCGGTGACTCATTAAAAAGGAATAACATCAGAATCACAGGGGTCCTAGAAGATGAGGAGGGAGAAAAAGGGGTAGAAGGTTTATGTGAGCAAATCATAGTGGAAAACTTTCCTAACCTGGGAAACACAGACATCAAAATCCAGAAAGCACAGAGAATGCCCATTAGATTCAACAAAACCAGCCATCAACAAAGCATATTATAGTCAAATTCACAAAATACTCAGGCAAGGAAAGAATCCTGAAAGCAGCAAGGGAAAGAAGTCCTTAACCTACAAGGGAAGATAGATCAGGTCTGCAGCAGACCTATCCACAGAAACTTGGCAGGCCAGAAAGGAGTAGCAGGATATATTCAATGTGCTGAATTGGAAAAACATGCAGCCAAGAATTCTTTATACAGCAAGGCTGTCATACAAAATAGAAGGAGACTTAAAGAGTTTCCCAGACAAACAAAAATTAAAGGAGTTCATGACCACTAAACCAGCCCTGCAAGAAACTTTAAGGGGGACTCTCTGAGGGGAGAAAAGACAAAAAAAAAAAAAAAGACCAAAAGCAACAAAGACCAGAAAGGACCAGAGAACAACACCAGAAACTCCAACTCTACAGGTGACATAACAGCAATAAATTTGTATCTTTCAGTACTCACTCTAAACATCAATGGACTAAACGCTCTAATCAAAAGACACAGGGTAACAATGGATAAGAAACCAAGATCCATCTATATGCTGTTTACAAGAGACCCATTTTAGACCTAAAGACACCTTCAGATTGAAAATAAGGGGATGGAAAACCATCTATCATGCTAATGGCCGCCAAAAGAAAGCCAGAGAAGCCATACTTATATCAGAAAATCTAGATTTTAAAAGGAAAACTGTAACAAGGGATGAAGGGCATTATATCATGATTAAGGGGTCTATCCACCAAGAAGATCTAATAATTGTAAACATTTATGCTCCAAATGTGGATGCATCCAAATATATAAATCAACTAATCACCAACATAAAGAAACTCACTGATAAGAGTAGGGGACTTCAACACTCGACTTCCAACAATGGATGGATAATCTAATCAGAAACTCAACAAGGAAACAATGGCTTTGAATGACACACTGGAACAGATGGATTTAACAGATATATTCAGAACATTTCATCCTAAAGCAGCAGAATATACGTTCTTCTCCACTGCACGTGGAATACTCTCCAGAACAGATTACATACTGGGACACAATTCAGCCCTCAACAAGTACAAAAAGATGCAGATCACATCATGCATATTTTCAAACCACGACACTACAAAACTCAAAATCAACCACAAGAAAAAAATTTGGAAAGGTAACAAATACTTGGAGATTAAAGAACATCCTACTAAGGAATGAATGGGCTAACCAAGAAGTTAAAGAGGGAATTAAAAAGTACATGGAAGCCAATGAAAAAGATAACACCACAGCCCAAAACCTCTGGGACACAGCAAAGGCGGTCATAAGAGGAAAGCATATAGGAATCCAGGACTTCCTAAAGAAGGAAGAAAGGTCTCAGATACACAACCTAACCTCATACCTTAAAAAGCTGGAAAAAGAACAGCAAATAAAACCCAAAAACAGCAGAAGGCAGGAAATAATAAAGATTAGGGCAGAAATCAATGCTATTGAAAACAAAAACAAAACAAAAACAAAAACAAAAAAAAACAACAGTAGAATAGATCAATGAAACCAGAAGCTGGTTCTTTGGAAGAATTAACAAAATTGATAACCCTCAAGTGAGTCTGATCAAAAAGAAAAAGGAAAGGACCCAAATAAATAAAATCAAGAATGAAAGAGGAAAGATCACAACCAACACAGCAGAAATACAAACAATAATAGGAGAATATGAGCAATTATATGCCAATAAAATGGGTAATCTGGAAGAAATAGACAAATTCTTACAAACATATGAACTACCAAAACTGAAACAGGAAGAAATAAAAAATTTGAACAGACCCATCCATAGCCAGTAAAGAAATTGAATTAGTAATAAAAATCTCCCGGGCGCCTGGGTGGCTCAGTCTGTTGGGTGTCCGACTTCGGCTCAGGTCATGATCTCACAGTACGTGAGTTCAAGCCTCACATCAGGCTCTGTGCTGACAGCTCAGAGCCTGGAGCCTGCTTCAAATGCTGTGTCTCCTCTGCCACTCTCTCACTTGTGCTCTCTCTCTCCCTCTCTCTCTCAAAACTAAATAAACATTAAAAAAATGTCTTAAAAAAATTAAATTTATTTTAAAAATCTCCCCCCCCCCAAAAAAGTCCAGGGCTAGATGGCTTTCCAGGGGAATTCTACCAAACATTTAAGGAAGACTTAACACCTATTCTGTTGAAGCTGTTCCAAAAAATAGAAATGGAAGGAAAACTTCCAAACTCATTCTATGAAGCCAGGATTACCTTGATTCCAAAACCAGATAAAGACCCCACTAAAAAGGAGAACTACAGACCAATTTCCCTGATGAACATGGATGCAAAAATTCTCAACAAGATACTAGCCAACCGGACCCAACAGTACATTAAAAGTATTATTCACCATAACAAGTGAGATTTATACATGGGATGCAGGGTTGGTTCAATATCCGCAAAACAATCAATGTGATACATCACATCAATAAAAAAAGAACAAGAACCACATGATCCTCTCAAAAGATGCAGAGAAAGCATTAGGCAAAATACAGCATCCTTTCTTGATAAAAACCCTGAAGAAAATAGGAGTAGAAGGATCATACCTCAAGATCATAAAAGCCATATATGAAAGACACACTACTAATCTCATCTTCAATGGGGAAAAACTGAGAGCTTCCCCCTGACATCAGGAACACAACAGGGATGTCCACTCTCACCACTGTTATTCAACACAGTGTTGGAAGTCTTAGCCTCAGCAATCAGACAACACAAAGGAATAAAAAGCATCCAAATAGGCAAGGAGGAAGTCAAACTTTCACTCTTTGCAGACAACATGATACTCTATATGGAAAACCCAAAAGATTACACCAAAAACAGCCAGAACTGATCCATGAATTCAGCAAAGTCGCAGGATATAAAATCAATGCACAGAAATCGGTTGCATTCCTATACACCAATAATGAAGCAACAGAAAGAAATCAAGGAATCGGTCCCATTTATTATTGCACCAAAAACTATAAAATACCTAGGAATAAATCTAATCAAAGAGGTGAAAAATCTATACACTGAAAACTACAGAAAGCTTATGAAAGAAATTGAAGATGACACAAAAAATGGAAAAACATTCCATGCTCCTGGATGGGAAGAACAAATATTGGTAAAATGTCAATACTACCCAAAGCAATCTGCATATTCAAAGCAAACCCTATCAACATAACACCAGCATTCTTCACAGAGCTAGCACAAATAATCCTAAAATTTGTATGGAACCAGAAAAGACCCCAAATCAAGCAATCTTGAAAAAGAAAACCAAAGCTGGAGGCAATCACACTCCTGGACTTCAAGACGTATTACAAAGGTGTAATCAACAAGACAGCATGGTACTGGCACAAAAACAGACACTCCTATCAATGGAACAGAATAGAGAACCCAAAAATGGACCCACAAACATATGGACAGCCAATCTTTGACAAAGCAGGAAAGAATATCCAATGGATATTCTTCAGCAAGTGGTGCTGGGAAAACTGGACAGCGACATGCAGAAGAATGAACCTGGACCACTTTCTTACACCATACACAAAAAGAAACTCAAAATGGATGAAAGTCCTAAATGTAAGACAGGAAGCCATCAAAATCCTCGAGGTGAAAGCAGGCAAAAACCTCTCTGATCTTGGCCACAGCAACTTCTTACTCAACATGTCTCCAGAGGCAAGGGAAACAAAAGCAAAAATGCACTATTGGGACCTCATCAAAATAAAAAGGTTCTGCACAGAGAAGGAAACAATCAGCAAACTAAAAGACAACTGACAGAATGGGAGAAGATATTTGCAACGACATATCAGATAAAGGGTTAGTATCCAAAATCTATAAAGAACTTATCAAACTCAACACCCAAAAAACAAATAATCCAGTGAAGAAATGGGCAAAAGACAGGAATAGACCCTTTTCCAAAGAAGACCTCCACATGGTTCACAGACACATGCAAAAACGCTCAACATCATTCATCATCAGGGAAATACAAATCAAAATCACAATGAGATACCACCTCACACCTGCTACAATGGCTACCATTAACAACTCAGACAACACCAGACATTGTTAGAGGATACAGAGAAAGAGGATCTCTTTGCACTGCTGGTGGGAATGCAAACTGGTATAGGCACTCTGGAAAATAGTATGGAGGTTCCTCAAAAGATTAAAAATCGAACTACCCTACGACCCAACAATTGCATTAGGTATTTATCCAAGGGATACAGGTGTGCTGTTTCAAAGGAGAACATGCACCCCAATGTTTATGGCAGCACTATCAACAACAGCCAAAGTATGAAAAGAACCCAAATGTCCATCAATGGAGGAATGGATAAAGAAGATGTGGTGTGTGTGTGTGTGTGTGTGTGTGTGTGTGTGTGTGTGTGTGTAAAGGAATATTACTTGGCAATCAAAAAGGATGAAATTTTACCAGTTGCAAATACGCGGATGGAACTAGAGGGTATTACACTAACCAAAATTAATCAGTCAGAGAAACACAAATATATGACTTCACTCATATGAGGAATTAAGATACAAAACAGATGAAGATAGGGAAGGGAAGCAAAAATAATATAAAAACAGGAAGGGGGACAAAACATAAGAAACTCTTGAACAAACAGGATTGCTGGAGGGGTTGTGGAAGGGGAATGGGTTAAATGGGTAAGGGGCATTAAGGAATCTATTCCTGAAATCATGGCTGCACTATATGCTAACCTGGATGTAAATTAAAAAGTTAATTAATTAATTTTTTTAAAAAGATGTGGTATATATACACGATGGAGTATTACTCACCAATCAAAAGAATGAAATCTTGCCATTTGCAATTACGTGGATGGAACTAGAGGGTATTATGCTAAGTAAAATTAGAGAAAGACAGATATCATGACTTCACTCATGAGGAATTTAAGATGCAAAACAGATGAACAGAAGGGAAGGGAAGCAAAAATAATATAAAAACAGGGAGGGGGACAAAACATAAGAGACTCTTAAATGTAGA
Source organism: Panthera pardus (assembly GCF_024362965.1). Lineage (NCBI taxonomy): Eukaryota > Metazoa > Chordata > Mammalia > Carnivora > Felidae > Panthera > Panthera pardus. The sequence continues at coordinate 48,857,512 of NW_026526876.1, read as the reverse complement.
GAAGAAACAGAAGGTTGCTGGCGGGGTTTTGGGAGAGGGAATGGGCTAAATGGGTAAGGGACATTAAGGAATTTACTCATGAAATCATGGCTGCACTATATGCTAACTAACTAGGATTGTAAACTAAAAAATAAATTTATTTAAATAGAATAAAATAAACTGGTAATAGTAAATAAAGTGCCTTCCGGAATTCTGTGAGCCATCTAGCAAATTGTCAAACCCAAAGAGGAGGTCATGGGAACCCTAGATTTATAGCCAACTGGTCAGAAATACAGGACTTGAGACTGGCATATGAAGGAGGGGGCAGAACTGGAGGTCTGCACTAATTCCAGGTACTTATCTCAGAATTGAATCGAAGTTATAGGACATCCAGTTGGTGTCCAGAGAGTTGAAAAATTGACTGATATAGGGAAAAACCCCATACATTTGGTGTCAAAAGTGCTGTTGTTTAAAACAAAGTGACCCAGTTTTTACCATGCAGAATTTTTGTCGAAAAATGTATGATTAAGAATAGTTCAAACCCAAAGCAATCTGTAGATTCAATGCAATCCCTATTAAAATACCAAGTATTTATGGGGCGCCTGCACGGCTCAGTCGTTTAAGCGTCCAACTTTGGCTCAGGTCATGATCTCATGGTTTGTGGGTTTGAGTCCCGTGTCTGGCTCTGCCTGCTTCAGATTCTGTCTCTCCCTCTCTCTCTCTGCCACTCCACTTGCACGCGCACACTCTTTCTCTCTCAAAAATAAACATTAAGAAATTTAAAAAAAGAAAGTATTTTCCACTGAACTAGAACAAACAATATTAAATTTGTCTGGAACCAAAAAAGACGCCCAAATAGCCAAAGCGACCTTGTGAAAGAAGAACAAAGCTGATAGTCCCAGATTTCACGATATACTATAAAACTGTAATAATCAAAACAGTATGGTATTGGCATAAAAACAGGCATATGGATCAATGGAACAGGACAGCCCCAAAATAATAACTGACATTTATGTGGTCAATTAATTTATGACAAAAGAGGCAAGAATGCACAATGAGAAAATGTCAGCCTCTTCAATAAATAGTGCTGGGAAAACTGGACAGCTATAGCTTTTGGCTATTTACCCAAAGAAAATGAAAACATTAATTTGAAAAAATACATGCACCCTTATGCTTACTGCAGCATTATTTATAATCGCCAAGATATGGAAGTAACCCATATGTCCACTGATGGATGCATGGATAAAGATGTGGTTTGTGTGTACACACACACACACACACACACACACACACACAGGACTTTTACTCAGCCATAAAAAAGGTATGAGATCTTGCCATTTGCGACAACATGGATAGACCTGGAAGGTATTATGCTAAGTGAAATAAATCAGACAGAGAAAGACAAATCTTGTATGATTTCACTTATATGTGGAATCTAAACAAACAAAAAGCAAAAAACAGACCCACAGATATAAAGAAATGAAGGCTGCCAGAGGGGAGAGGGTGTGAGGATCAGCAAAATGGGTGAAGGGGAGTGGGAGATACAGGCTTCTAGTTATAGAATGAATAAGTCGCAGAGATAAAAGATGCAGCATATGGAATATACTGGTCATTGGTATTATATAGTGACTGACGGTAGTTACACTTGTATAGAGCATAGCATAATGTATAGAGAAGCTGAATCACTGTGTTGTATACCTAAAACTAATGTAACATAGTGTATCAACTATACTTCAATAAAAAAGAATTCAAGAAATAAAACTTACATAGTAATATGAAAAATGAAAATATATATTTATGAAGTGATATTTAAAAATATATTCAATAACACTCTTGACAACTGATGCCAAAAATTATGTATCTCTGGTGCCACTAACAGAAAAGCCTAGCAAAAACTAGTCTAGGGAAATGGTTCCAGATCAGAACATAAAAAACACTTTAAAAAAAAACCTAAACAGGGGCACCTGGGTGGCTCAGTTGGTTACACGTCTGACTTCAGCTCAGGTCATGATCTCACCACTCATGAGTTCGAGCCTTGCATCTGGCTTTGTGCTGACAGCTCAGGGCCTGGAGCCTGCTTCCAATTCTGTGTTTCCCGCTCTTCGTGTCCCTCTCCTGCTTACCTTCTCTTTTTTAAAAAACCTTAACAAATATACTTTGTGGAATAACTATTTTCACTTGGTATAACTAAAAATAAACTGCATAAACTGGAGGAAGGTAACAGAAAAAACCTCTATCCCTGAGACAGGGGTAGAAAACATCATAGACCTTTAGATATCCCCTACCATTGGGGAGAGGCAGAATCACTAAGAAGTGGGGATACACTGTCACAGCTTTAAACTGAAACAAAAACATGAAACAGAATGCGTCCCCCCCAACTAGCACCCTCACCCACTTCCACCACTGTGTTAGCAAACACTGAAGAATAAATAAGATCAGTCTACTGCTGGGGAGGGAAGAGCATACAAAGAGACCCTTTCTGAAGTATCATAACAACAAGAAAATAAGATAAAAAGTTGAAGGTAGAGCAAACATTTGAAGAATCCTCTGGCAAATGAGACTCCACCCTAAAAAAGGTAACCCTAGACTTGAATTTGAAGCCTATAGTGCGCTATGGCTAAGTATAGCAATACAAAATACAGCTCAACCACAGATGAGACTGACTCAACTACTCATGCTAAACGCCTAGCCAGACATAAATACTATCTTCCTCAGTCTCTACTGTCCAACATAAAACATCCACCTTTCAACCACAAATTATAAGTTACACGAGGAAGCAAGGAAAAACATGAATAGTGAGTTCAGTAAAGCTTTGGAATGGTTCAATAGTAAATTCAACAGAATCAAGTAATAGATTGTACAAAATGAAACAGAAGGGGAAAAAAATGTGTGGGTAGAAAAGAACAAAACAAAATTCAAGAGCTGTGGGATAATCAAATGATTTAACACACATGCAGGTGTAATCCTAGAAGTAAAAGAGAATGGAGCAGAAGAAACATCTGAAGACATAAATGCTGAGAATTTCCCAAAACAAAGACACAGACAGAAGTTGCTCAGACAATAGGTAGGATAAATTATACCTCTAACCCCACCCCCAAACCATATTCAAATAGACAAATCATATTCAAACTACTCAGAACCAAAGATAAAAAGAAAATGTTTAAGGCACCCAGAGGAAAAAAGACATACTGTATTGAAACATTTCTCACTGAAAACTAAGTAAGCCAGAAGACAGTCAAGTGACAAGTTTACAACACCAAGAAGAAAAACCGGAATCCTATACCCAGAGAAAATATCTTTCAAAAAGAAAGGTCAAATAGACTTTTCCAAGAAATGAAAACAAATTAAGTCATTACCAGCAAACCTGCACCACATAAAAGGGGGAAAGAGTACTTTAGGTGGAAGGAAATCGAATACCAAACCAGACACATGTATGTACACAAAGGAAAAAGAATAAGGAACAGCATAAATGAAGGTACACAGAAAATATAGTTGTTCTCTTATTTTTAACTTCTCTAAAAGATAATTGGCTGTCTAAAAGCATAACAGTAAAAATTTAATGTGTTTATAGCATATGTTAAATTAATACACATGACAGTAGCAAAGATGGGAGAAAGGAACCTAATACACACTGTTGTATACTACAGGTAAAATGCTATATCACGTATCTCAATCTTTATGTTGCCAGTCAGTAAGAAATTACTTAATCATAGCACTACAGTGTTTAACCCAATACTAACTCCATTAATAAATTATTTTTATAATAATAAAAACAATAGCCAACATTTAAATGCTGGAAAATACTGGTACCTCACTCCCAAAATATAAGAACAGTAATAACTTTCCCAAACCACCAAGTTCAAAAGTTCATCTGACAGATGAGGAAAAGAGGCCCAGGAAAATCACCATATTTTCTGAATTCTAAGACATATTTGTATTTTCCAGCATTTTTAATGTTCCAGAAATCATGACGCATTCAACACATCTAATGTGTAATATCTTTCTTCATCCCCCAAAAATTATTTCTAAAGCAATAGTTACATTACAACTGACAATGCTTTAACATTTATGAAATACTAAGTGCCATGCTCATTACCTCAGCTTTGTTTTTAGGATTGGTGAGAGGGGGTGTGCAAAGGATAGCAAGGATATTTTGATGCTACTTTTAAAAAAAGCACGTGTTTGTTATTATTGTAACTGGTTACAAGATCTTTATTTAAAAATCTCTTTGGCGATTTTCTGTAGCTATTAAAAAATAAGGAAGAATAAAAAACATTTCTTAAATATTTGGTAGCCATGAATATCCAGACTGAGACCTGGCATACTGTTATACTAATGTGGCATAAAAGTGGTATAGAATTGATGGTTGTGGTAATGATCTCACTAACCCCCTTTCAGATAATGATATCATCCAGTAAATAATATGATGAGTTCAGAAGAGAGGGAAATTAATCTGCATTTTAAAAGAGAAAGACTTATTCTATAATATATCAAGAACTCTTAGCATGTAGTTAAAAGATTTTTTTAAAAAGGCAGAGGTACATAGGTCTCCACAGTTAAAGAAAGGTTGTGCTGTGTTTCAACCACTAGTATATGCCCTGATCCTTCTCTTCCACTGTATTTTGGCTACAAGTTACAAAGGTATTCCACTATTCCTTGGGAAAGTAGTAAGTGATGCAAACTGTTTCATATCACGGCATTTCAAGTGAGAGAGACTTGGGTTTGAAGCCAGGCTTTATTAATTTATTGGCTCTATGATCTTAGGCAAATCACTTAACTTCCTGAGCCTTAGTTCCATCCTATTGCATACAGGTGAAGGAAATATGTCACATGTCTTCTCATTCCAGGACTCAGGCTGAAAAGCTGCTCCTGTGTGTAAATGCTATTCTCAGGGCAGAAGACAGAAAGCAGAGCTTGACTCCACTTTGTTAATAAGAATTAATTCATGATCAATGACCTCATGACTTTTCTCTGAGTAAATTCTACTACAGCTTTTAAACTGTGTGATTAATAGTCAATAGAAACCAAATAAATATTTTTAATTTTTGCTTCATTTTACATAATTTTCATGAGGATCAACATTTTTTCTATTTAAACTTTTAATGAAGATTTGATTCATCAATTAGTTTTACTCCCTTATCAAAATTTTTCTATGTGATCTTTTGAAGATGTTATTTCTTTCAAAACTAATTTTCTCACAACACAGCAGACCTAAATTTGTTAGTGAAGAATTGATTTTTCTGGAAATGCCCAGACAACAACAAACTTATCCTGTGCATTAAAAAAAAGCTGCTATACAGTTTATTCTTAATTTGATATGTAAATATTTTATTATGTATCTCTACAAGATACTTTAAAAATACAACCATACTAGCATTACTACACTGAAAACAAAACAAAACAAAAAACAACACAAAACACGATTTCCCCCAAATTCTTATGTTGAAACGCAATGTGAGGTGGGATGCTTTGGGGGGTGATTAGGTTGTGAGGGTAGAGCCCTCATGAATGAGATTAGTTGCCCTTACAAAAGAGGCCTGGGAGAGCTCCCTGAAGACATAGCAAAGACGGTTATCTAACGAAGCAGGAAGCAAGCCCTCACCAGACATTATAGGTGTGGGCATCTTAATCTTAAACTTCCCAGACTCTAGAACTGTAAGAAACCAATTTCTGTTGTTTATAAGCCATTCAGAATATGGCACTGTATTACATCCCAAACAGACGGAGACAAAAACTAACAAAAATTCCTTAGTATCACCAAATATTTAGTCAGTATTCAAGTTTCCCCAATTGTCTCACAATTTTTTTTGCAACTTGTTTGTTCAAATCAGGATCTAAAACATATTATAATCGGTTGCTAGATTCTTAAGTGTCTTAATATGTACATTTTCTTTCTCTCTCTCTCCTTCCTCACAATTTATTTGCTGAAGAAACCAAGACGTTGGTCTTGAGTAGTTTCCCAAGTCTGCATCTTGATGATTCTGTCCTCTGTATTTCCAAGGGCAATGGTAGTCAGTTCCAGAGAACTGATCAAATTTAAACGATATTTTTTGGCAAAAACCATCTCCCAGTTGGTACACTGTATCTCCATCAGGAGGCACATAATGACTGCTTCTCTTAGTATATCTTTATGATATTAGTAGCCATTGATGGTCACTGCCTACATTCACAAATTGATTAAAGGTTAAAAAATGCTGGTAAATATAATCCTACCATTTTTTTGTTAATTGGCTAGAATACTTTATTTTATTTTATTTTTATTTTTATTTTTATTTTTATTTTTATTTTGAGAGTGAGAGAGACAGAGCATGAGTGGGGAAGAGGCAGAGAGAGAGGGGGGGAGGCAGAATCCGAAGCAGGCTCCAGACTCTGAGCTGTCAGCACAGAGCCTGAGGCAGGGCTTGAATGCATGAGGGATCATGCAAGAACCCTCATGACCTGAGCCGAAGTCAAACACAAATGACTGAGTCACCAAGGTGCCCCTAGAATACTTTTATAGTGAGAAAACTCCCCTAATCTACTATTTGGCCTTCCTGATACACACACACACACACTTTTTTATTTTGAGAGAGAGAGAGAGAGAGAGAGCACGCATAAGCAGGGGAGGGGCAGAGAGTGAGGGGATCCAGGGAAACCTCTATGCTGTCAGAGCCCGATGCAGGGCTCAAACCCACAAACTATGAGATCATGACCTGAGTTGGAATAAGAGTCAGATGCTTAGCCACCCTGGCACTCCACTGAGATATATTTTGTATACAAGAACGGGGGGGGGGGGGGGACAAATAGTTGATTAGAGGTGCTAGGGGTGCTTATTGCTTGGATATTAGTGATTGTTTCTCAGACTTTTCAGTGGACAGTGCTGGAAAACACATCGTGAATTTATACTTATATTCCCATATACACATAATCTTTTCCTTCTCTTCTCAACTAAATTAATCACTACATTTTTATATAGATTAAATGTTTCAATATGAACAATGTTTCAATGTTCCTTCCTAGAGGGCATTCTGAAATAAGGTAACAGGGAGGTAGGATAATGAGAAAAAGAAAGTAATTCCAAGGATATCTTCAAAAAGGGTATATTTAAGCATAAAGCATGAAAATACTAAGCCTAGATAGATATTTGTAGAAGAGACTTCTGATGCTCTCATAAATCTACTTCTCCTTTCTTTTGGGGCAAAAGACAAGGAGACATTTCCTCATGCTCCTTCCAATTGAAAAGAGCTATATGACTATTTGTGGCCAAAGGGTTAATGACAGAATGACATACACCACTTCTGGGCTAAGTACCTAATAGCAGGGAAGAGACCCCTCCCTAGCATGACCACCTCTACCATGGTGATTTATAGCTCTTTCTGACAAAGGAGTTGTCATGGAGAATCACTAACTCCATCAACAGAATTTTTCTTAGTGGAAAATAACCTTGTGTTATCTCAAGCTACTACTGTGGGGGAAACGTCTGTTGCAAAAGCATAACCTCATCTCTATTGACTCACAGAGTTAAAAAAGAAAAGGGTACAAATGCTAAAAGTTAAAAAATATATATTTTCCCAAAGACCATGATTCCACCAACCTATATGCCTAAGATTTATCTTTAGGTAATTTAATGACAAATACATACTAATATGAATACACAAAATGAGTCACACTGTATGTTGCTGAAGTTCAATGAATAATTCAAGTACACAATAAGACCCACAGTACATAATCTACAAAAACATGACGTGCTCATTTGCATAAAATATACTTAACACCCATAAAATTTCAAATATTGTTATTCAAATGCAAAGTCTGATTCTCTATATATATGTACTGAAAAAATGTTTCCTTTTACAGATAAAAAGTATTTCTGTCTACACTACTGTCTTTGAGGAGAGTCTATTACAACAAAATGTGTTTTTTTCAAATGCATTTCATTATACTAATCAAATTTTCCTTTTCTGTAATTTCTATACCAAAATATCATTAAGAGAGAGTCAGACTTAGCTCCAAAAAATAATAAAGGGCCCTTGAAGTTCTGAATAAGATACAACAGCATAATGTAAATTCCATAAAAAAAGAATAAATACTAAGGAAATGACTATCAGGGATTGGGAGGCCAAAGCTCATAAGAGTTGACCAGTCAGAAGACAAACCTCAATTAATATCCAGTGCTTTTAGAAGGGACCCCAGAAGGGGCGCCTGGGTGGCTCAGTCGGTTAAGCGTCCGACTTCAGCTCAGGTCACGATCTCGCGGTCTGTGGGTTTGAGCCCCGCGTCGGGCTCTGGGCTGATGGCTCAGAGCCTGGAGCCTGCTTCCGATTCTGTGTCTCCCTCTCTCTCTGCCCCTCCCCAGTTCATGCTCTGTCTCTCTCTCTCTCTCTCTCTCAAAAATAAATAAACGTTAAAAAAAAAAATTAAAAAAAAAAAAAAAAGAGACCCCAGAAGAATCAATCCTTACTATTAGAGCTGTTAAACAAGATTTAGAGCAAAGACTACTTTAAAACAAGCCTCAGAACGATTAGACTAATCTGCAATTAATTTCACCATATGCTAGAATAAAAGACTGGCAGCATTCTTTAACTGAACACAACAAAATTCAAGTACTCAAGACAGAAAGTTTATAATATCCAGCAGATGTAAGCAATTACTAGACATAAGAAGAAAAAGGAAAATGTAACCAATCACCAGAAAAAAAATCAGGCAAAAGAGAGAGAATAAAAACTGGCATAAAAGAAGCTGAAAATAACTATTAAATAAGCTTAAAGATTTTTTTTTTGACTTTTTTTTTTTTTTTTTTTTTGAGACAGAGAGAGACAGAGCATGAACGGGGGAGGGGCAGAGAGAGAGGGAGACACAGAATCGGAAGCAGGCTCCAGGCTCTGAGCCATCAGCCCAGAGCCCGACGCGGGGCTCAAACCCACAGACCGCGAGATCGTGACCTGAGCTGAAGTCGGACGCTTAACCAACTGAGCCACCCAGGCGCCCCAATAAGCTTAAAGATTTAAATGAAGACATGAATATGAAAACTGAAATTATATTTTAAAAGAAAAATGTAATTGTTAGAGTGAAGAAAATAACAATACCTGAAAAAGTTTACTATAGAGCTTTAACAGCATATTTAACACTGGCAAATAAAAAAATCAGTGAACTTGAAGACAGGACAACAATAACTATCCAAACTGAAGTACAGTGAGAAAAAAAGGCTACAAATGGGGGGTAAGGAGGAGATGGAAAGTAAATAAAAGAAGATCAGAGTCCCAATAATACAAAAAAATCACTATTTTGTATACATGTAACTGGAGGCCAAGAAAAGGGAAGACATATTTGAAAGATAGTGGCAGAATATCTCAAGTTGATTACAGATCCAAGATGCTCAAAGAACCTCATATAAGATAAACATAGAAAACCAAGGGGTGCCTGGGTGGCTCAGTCGGTTGAGCATCTGACTTCAGCTCAGGTCATGATCTCGTGGTTTAGGAGTTCAAGCCCCATGTGGGGCTCTGTGCTGACAGCTCAGAGCCTGGAGCTCTAATACTGTAGCTTTGGATACTGTAGCTTTGGATTTCTGTAGCTTTGGATACTGTGTCTTCCTCTGTCACTGCCCCTCCCCCCACTCACAAGTCTGCCTATCTGTCATCTCTCTCTCAAAAATAAATTAACATTAAAAAAAGAAAAAGAAAACCAAACTATATCATAAATTTTTGAAAAAACAATGAAAATCTTGAAAGCACTGAGGGGAAAAAGGACACATTACATAGCAAAACAAAAATAAAAATGATCACGGACTTCTAATCAGAAACAATGCAAGCCAGAAGACAATAAAAGGAATCCACCTGAAGTACTGAAAAGAAGAATAAAAACTTCCGCACACTGCCTAGGATTCTATATTCAACAACAAAAGGCCAAACAACCCAGTTAACAATGAGCAAATGAAAAACAAAAACCAAAGAAGGAGACTTTATAACAAAATGGGCAATGACTTAAACAGACATTCATTTCTCCAATTAAGATATACAAATGACCAATAAGCACATGAAAAGATCCTCAGCGGGGCACCTGGGTGGTTCAGTCGGTTAATCCTCAGACTTCAGCTCAGGTCATGAGTTCGAGCCCCACATGGGGCTCTGTGCTGACAGCTCAGAGCCTGGAGCCTGCTTCGGATTCTGTGTCTCCTTCTATCTCTGTCCCTCCCCCACTTGTGCTCTGTCTCTCTCGGTCTCTCAAAAATAATAAATGTAAAAAAAAATTTTGTTTTTTAAAAATCCTCAACATCTTAGTCATTAGGGAAATGAAAATCGAATAAAACTATCTTTTAATCACTAAATATATCAATTCTTACATTTTTCTATTACTTTGAAAAAGGGCTCAATTAAAATCTTTATAAAACTGAATTTAAAAATGCACCTTTCTAAGAGGTCATATATGAGAAATAGACCAACTCCCTCATATTCCTAACCCAGTTAACCTAGAAGTTACAAAAAAAAAAAAATTAGATTCCATATTATGACAAAGATCATGTTCTAGAAATTTTAAATGGTACAGTAATCAAATTAACCAATAAGAATTAAAGTAAATGTATGCTTACTTTATTTAGACAAGTGTTTGACAAGATCTCATAATATTATATTTTAGATATTTCCATAGACTGTGGGCTGAATATTATAGTTAGGGCCATGCAAATATGGCTGAATGATTATAAACACAAAGAGTATTGATTAAACAATTCTATATTTTCCTTGGGAAAAGGCTCTAAAGAAGTTCTAACTGGACTCTATTTTGATCTAACTATTAAACATCTTTTTATCAGTGATTTGGATTTGACATAGAAGGCATATGTATTAGTTCTGTAAATGACAAAAGTGGGAGGAATGGCTAATAAAATAGGTAACATATAGTATCAAATTCATCTTAGGCTAGGGCACTAGGCTAAAGGCAACAAGATTAAATGTATTTAAATTAGCTTCTTAAAAACTCAGAACATATAAGGATAGAAAAACAAGATTAAGCTTGAAAATTTTAGCTAATAAAGCTATGACCTTTTTGCTTAAGTTAATACAATTTTATGCTGCATGGTAGTGATTAAAGAATTAAATATTCTCTTACTGTTCATTAATCTAATTCGATCTAGATAGAGAACAGCATGTGATTAACCAGTATGCATATTAACTATGGTTAAGAAGCAGCAGGGGAAAAGGACACGTTCACATGCCTAGAAAAGAAGGTTCCAGTTTCCCAATTCAAACAGCTGAATTCCATCCCTATGACATAGCAGATTTCCAATGAGCGGTTCTAGTAGTACAAACTTCGGGATCATGATACTGTACCAAAATCCCCCGGTGGCTTCTAGTTCCACCCCCATCTCTAAAGCCAGAAAATGAGGCTGGGACTAGGTCAGGGGAATATACCTAACTGTTTCAATGCTTCCAAATTTAAATGGGATGAAACCAAAAAAATTTTTTTTCATTGAATTTATGACATCCTACATCTTCAAGTTGAGTTGTCACATCAGTTTACAACATTAAACAATTAGCAAGATTTAAAAAAAACTTGAATACTGTAAGAGAAATGCTAAACAGAAGGATGTTGTGAGTGAAAAACCTACTACTTTTTTTTTCTTTTAAGTTTTTTACTTTGGGAGACAGAGACAGCACAAGTGGGCAGAGAGGGGCAGAGAGAGGGAGAGAGAGAATCCTAAGCAGCCTCTGCACTGCCAGCGCAGAGCCTGATGTGGGGCTCAAACTCACCAAACCGTAAGCTCATGATCATGAGCTGAAACCAAAAGTCAGACACTTAACTGACTGAGCCACTCAGGTGCCCCTGACAAACCTACCACTTTTAAAAGTCATTACTTACAATGAGATATTATTGAGCCATAAAAAGAAATGAAGTTCTAAAACATGCTACAATATAGATGAATTTTGAAAACATTATGTAAAAAGTGATATAAGCCACACACAAAAAAAACAAGTATCATATGCTTCCACTTACATGAAATATTTAGAATAAGCAAATTCAATACAGGTAGAAAGTGGACTGTGGTGGGGGAGAGGGGTGCATTATTGCTTAATGGGTATAGAATTTCTGTTTGGGGTGATGATAAAAACATTTTAGACAAAGATAGTAGTGATGTGTCCCTAATACTGTGAATGCAATTAATGCCACTAAAATGCACTTAAAATGATTAAAATGGCGGGGCGCCTGGGTGGCTCAGTCGGTTGAGCGGCCGACTTCGGCTCAGGTCACGATCTCGCGGTGAGTCCGAGCCCCGCGTCGGGCTCTGTGCTGACAGCTCGGAGCCTGGAGCCTGTTTCCAATTCAGTGTCTCCCTCTCTCTGACCCTCCCCCGTTCATGCTCTGTCTCTCTCTGTCTCAAAAATAAATAAACGTTAAAAAAAAAAAAGTTTAAAAAAATGGTTAAAATGGCAAAATTTGTTCTATATATTTTACCACAAATGCATCTCTGCCCTCTCTAGCTTAGTAAGATCTAGCAAAGAAAGTGAATTACTTCAGTCCTGACCACCGCAAGTCTGTAGTGTCATGGAATTACTCACAAAATTTAAAGACTGACTAGCAAAATCAAACAAAACCTAACCCAAAGGTAGCCCTTAAATAACTTACAAGTAGTTCTAGTTATTAAGAAAGAAGGAAATCATTCCCAACTTACAAATGCACTATACACCTACAGTTTGTAAAAATGACTATTTAGAATACAGAATGCATTTTCCCTTAGTAATTAATGATCAGATTTCCCTAGGTAGCCCCCAGAATTCTACCTAAATTATAATGTGGCTATAATACTGAGTAATTAACAACAACCATGATAAGGACTTTAAAGGCATATTACTGTGAATGTATGTATTTCATCTGTATTATCATTAACTAAATAAGCTTGGGAGCTAGTATAGGAATGCAGTCATCATTTACAAATATTGTTTCCAGAGGGAAATGCTTCCACTCTGTGATAAGAAAGGTGAATAAAAAGACAACATGAATATGTCCCCGCCCATCTCTCCTTCCTTTCCTGGTCCTTCCTGCTGGGATTATTAGGCAGACAAAAATAAGCTAAAAAACAGAGTGAGCAGCTGGAGGAGGGGCAGGAGATATTATCAGGTCCCTACATCCCAGAAATGGTACATCTAGCCAAAATCACATTCACAGAACCTGGACTACCATTCCCCTAAGGATGGATAATCAAGATAGTAACATGTTTGTGACTGCCTTTTGCCCATTCCTTCCTATTATTTTAGGACCCTAGGTCAAGTCAAGAAATAATGAGGCAACTGATCACAGAGCATTCTTTCTGCACTATATTCACTGACTACTGGCAATAATAAACCTGCAGGGAAGTTAACAGTACCAGGGAATGCTAGTGAGGTGCTGTCACATGCCAATGCTGCCCTGGGACTTTAAAAAGATAGGGACTCTAAATACTATTTTGAAGAATGATGATAGTAACTTTGTGCTAAGACATTGTTTTCTTACTTGTTCCCCCAGTAATCACAGATACACATTTAACAAATAAATAGCCTTTGGGATATCTTATTATCAACCAAATTTGAGGAACACCCCACTAACCCAAACACATATTCATTCTAGGCAACAACAACAAAAATAAATAAGTGGGACTATATCAAACCAAAAAATGCCTGCACAGCAAAAGAAACCAACAACAGAATGAAAAGGCAACATATGGAATGGGAGAAGATATTTGCAAATATTCGCAAAATATGATAACATATATATGTTGTATGATACCATACAATGCAATAGTGCGCGCGCGCACACACACATACACAAACCTGATTTTTCAAATGGCACAGGAACCAAATAGACATTTTTCCAAAGACATACAAGTGATCAATAGGTATATGAAAAGGTGCTCAACATCACTAATCATCAGAAACTGAAAATCAAAACCACAATGAGATAGTATCTCACATCTGTTAGAACAACTATCACCTATAGACAAACACATCAAAAAGTATAAAATATCAGGAAATGAATTAACCAAGAAGGTGGAAACTTATACTCTGAAACCGTAAGACAATGATGAAAGAAACTGAAGACCCAAAGAAATGGAAAGATATATTGCACCCATGAATTGGAAAAATTAGTATCGCTAAAATATTCATACTACCCAAAACAACCTACAGAGACAATGTAATCCCTATCAAAATTCCAATGGCATAGTTCACAAAATTGGAACAAATAATCCCAAAATTTGTATGAAACCATAAAAGATCCCCAAAAACCAAAGCAATCTAGAGAAAGAAGAACAAAGCTGGAGGTATCACAAATCCCAGATTTCGACCTATACTACAAAGCTATAATAAAGTCAAAACAGTATGGTACGGGCACAAAAACAGACACACAGATCAATGAATAGAATAGTGAGCCCAGAAATAAACCCATGTTTAGAAGGTCAATTAATCTTCAACAAAGGAGATAAAAGGAACAGTCTCTTCAGTAAATGGCTGTTAGAAAAACTGGACAACTACATGAAAAAGAATAAAACCAGGACCACTTTCATTATAGCATATACAAAAGCAAACTCCAAATGGACAGAAACCTTAATGTAAGACCAGCAACCATAGAGCTCCTACAAGAAAACATAGGCAATAAGCTCTCTGACATTAGTCGTAGCAATATTTTCTTTTGGATCTGTTTCCTCAGGCAAGGGGATCAAAAGCAAAAATAAACAAATAGGGCATCAAACTAAACAAAACTCTTGCACAGCAAAGGAAACCATGAGCAAAATGAAAAGGCAACCTACTGAATGGGAGAGGATATTTGAAAATGATATAACCGAGAGGAGAGGGAAGATGGCGGCGTAGGAGGACCCTGGGCTCACCGCGCGTCCTGCTGATCACTTAGATTCCACCTACACCTGCCTAAATAACCCACAAAACCGCCAGAGGATTAGCAGAACGGAATCTCCAGAGCCAAGCGCAGACGAGAGACCCACGGAAGAGGGTAGGAAGGGCGGCGAGGCGGTGCGCGCTCCACGGACTGGCGGGAGGGAGCCAGGGCAGAGGGGCGGCTCGCCGGCCAAGCAGAGCCCCCGAGTCTGGCTGGCAAAAGCGGAGGGGCCTGACGGACTGTGTTCCGACAGCAAGCGCGACTTAGCCTCTGGGAGGTCATAAGTTAACAGCTCTGTTCAGAAAGCGGGAAGGCTGGAGGACAAAGGGAGGGAGAGTTGCTGAGCCCCCGGACGACAGAGCTCAGTTTGGTGGGGAACAAAGGCGCTCGCCAGCGCCATCTCCCCCGCCATCCCCCAGCCAAAATCCCAAAGGGAACTAGTTCCTGCCAGGGAACTTGCTCGCTCCGAGCAAACACCCAACTCTGTGCTTCTGCGGAGCCAAACCTCCGGCAGCGGATCTGACTCCCTCCCGCTGCCACAGGGCCCCTCCTGAAGTGGATCACCTAAGGAGAAGCGAGCTAACCCTGCCCCTCCTGCCCCCGTGCACCTTGCCTACCCACCCCAGCTAATACGCCAGATCCCCAGCAACACAAGCCTGGCAGTGTGCAAGTAGCCCAGACGGGCCACACCACCCCACAGTGAATCCCGCCCCTAGGAGAGGGGAAGAGAAGGCACACACCAGTCTGACTGTGGCCCCAGCGGTGGGCTGGGGGCAGACATCAGGTCGTACTGCGGCCCCGCCCACCAACTCCAGTTATACACCACAGCACAGGGGAAGTGCCCTGCAGGTCCTCACCACTCCAGGGACTATCCAAAATGACCAAACGGAAGAATTCCCCTCAGAAGAATCTCCAGGAAATAACAACAGCTAATGAACTGATCAAAAAGGATTTAAATAATATAACAGAAAGTGAATTTAGAATAATAGTCATAAAATTAATCGCTGGGCTTGAAAACAGTATAGAGGACAGCAGACAATCTCTTGCTACAGAGATCAAGGGACTAAGGAACAGTCACGAGGAGCTGAAAAGCGCTTTAAACGAAATGCAAAACAAAATGGAAACGACGACAGCTCGGATTGAAGAGGCAGAGGAGAGAATAGGTGAACCAGAAGATAAAGTTATGGAAAAAGAGGAAGCTGAGAGAAAGACAGATAAAAAAATCCAGGAGTATGAAGGGAAAATTAGAGAACTAAGTGATACACTAAAAAGAAATAATATACGCATAATTGGTATCCCAGAGGAGGAAGAGAGAGGGAAAGGTGCTGAAGGGGTACTTGAAGAAATTATAGCTGAGAACTTCCCTGAACTGGGGAAGGAAAAAGGCACTGAACTCCAAGAGGCACAGAGAACTCCCTTCAGACGTAACTTGAATCGATCTTCTGCACGACATATCATAGTGAACTGGCAAAATACAAGGATAAAGAGAAAATTCTGAAAGCAGCAAGGGATAAACGTGTCCTCACATACAAAGGGAGACCTATAAGACTCGTGACTGATCTCTTGAAACTTGGCAGGCCAGAAAGGATTGGCACGATATCTTCATGTGCTAAACAGAAAAAATATGCAGCCGAGAATCCTTTATCCAGCAAGTCTGTCATTTAGAATAGAAGGAGAGATAAAGGTCTTCCCAAACAAACAAAAACTGAACCAGCCCTACAAGAGATCCTAAGGGGGATCCTGTGAGACAAAGTACCAAAGACATCACTACAAGCATAAAACATACAGACATCACAATGACTCTAAACGCGTATCTTTCTGTAATAACACTGAATGTAAATGGATTAAATGCGCCAACCAAAAGATATAGGGTATCAGAATGGATAAAAAAACAAGACCCATCTATTTGCTGTCTACAAGAGACTCATTTTAGATCTGAGGACACCTTTAGATTGAGAGTGAGGGGATGGAGAACTATTTATCATGCTACTGGAAGCCAAAAGAAAGCTGGAGTAGCCATACTTATATCAGACAAACTAGACTTTAAAGGCTGTAACAAGAGATGAAGAAGGGCATTATATAATAATTACAGGGTCTATCCATCAGGAAGAGCTAACGATTATAAATGTCTATGCGCCAAATACCCGAGCCCCCAAATATATAAAACAATTACTCATAAACATAAGCAACCTTATTGATAAGAATGTGGTCATTGCAGGGGACTTTAACACCCCACTTACAGAAATG
Source organism: Panthera pardus (assembly GCF_024362965.1). Lineage (NCBI taxonomy): Eukaryota > Metazoa > Chordata > Mammalia > Carnivora > Felidae > Panthera > Panthera pardus. The sequence continues at coordinate 48,840,445 of NW_026526876.1, read as the reverse complement.
GATAGATCATCTAGACACACGGTCAATAAAGAAACAAGGGCCCTGAATGCTACATTGGATCAGATGGACTTGACAGATATATTTAGAACTCTGCATCCCAAAGCAACAGAATATACTTTCTTCTCGAGTGCACATGGAACATTCTCCAAGATAGATCATATACTGGGTCACAAAACAGCCCTTCATAAGTTTACAAGAATTGAAATTATACCATGCATACTTTCAGACCACAATGCTATGAAGCTTGAAATCAACCACAGGAAAAAGTCTAGAAAACCTCCAAAAGCATGGAGGTTAAAGAACACCCTACTAACGAATGAGTGGGTCAACCAGGCAATTAGAGAAGAAATTAAAAAATATATGGAAACAAACGAAAATGAAAATACAACAATCCAAACGCTTTGGGACGCAGCGAAGGCAGTCCTGAGAGGAAAATACATTGCAATGCAGGCCTATCTCAAGAAACAAGAAAAATCCCAAATACAAAATCTAACAGCACACCTAAAGGAAATAGAAGCAGAACAGCAAAGGCAGCCTAAACCCAGCAGAAGAAGAGAAATAATAAAGATCAGAGCAGAAATAAACAATATAGAATCTAAAAAAACTGTAGAGCAGATCAACGAAACCAAGAGTTGGTTTTTTGAAAAAATAAACAAAATTGACAAACCTCTAGCCAGGCTTCTCAAAAAGAAAAGGGAGATGACCCAAATAGATAAAATCATGAATGAAAATGGAATTATTACAACCAATCCCTCAGAGATACAAACAATTATCAGGGAATACTATGAAAAATTATATGCCAACAAATTGGACAACCTGGAAGAAATGGACAAATTCCTAAACACCCACACTCTTCCAAAACTCAATCAGGAGGAAATAGAAAGCTTGAACAGACACATAACCAGCGAAGAAATTGAATCGGTTATCAAAAATCTCCCAACAAATAAGAGTCCAGGACCAGATGGTTTCCCAGGGGAGTTCTACCAGACGTTTAAAGCAGAGATAATACCTATCCTTCTCAAGCTATTCCAAGAAATAGAAAGGGAAGGAAAACTTCCAGACTCATTCTATGAAGCCAGTATTACTTTGATTCCTAAACCAGACAGAGACCCAGTAAAAAAAGAGAACTACAGGCCAATATCCCTGATGAATATGGATGCAAAAATTCTCAATAAGATACTAGCAAATCGAATTCAACGGCATATAAAAAGAATTATTCACCATGATCAAGTGGGATTCATTCCTGGGATGCAGGGCTGGTTCAACATTCGCAAATCAATCAACGTGATACATCACATTAACAAAAAAAAAGAGAAGAACCATATGATCCTGTCAATCGATGCAGAAAAGGCCTTTGACAAAATCCAGCACCCTTTCTTAATAAAAACCTTGAGAAAGTCGGGATAGAAGGAACATACTTAAAGATCTTAAAAGCCATTTATGAAAAGCCCACAGCTAACATCATCCTCAACGGGGAAAAACTGAGAGCTTTTTCCCTGAGATCAGGAACACGACAGGGATGCCCACTCTCACCGCTGTTGTTTAACATAGTGCTGGAAGTGCTAGCATCAGCAATCAGACAACAAAAGGAAATCAAAGGCATCCAAATTGGCAAAGATGAAGTCAAGCTTTTGCTTTTTGCAGATGACATGATATTATACGTGGAAAATCCGATAGACTCCACCAAAAGTCTGCTAGAACTGATACATGAATTCAGCAAAGTTGCAGGATACAAAATCAATGTACAGAAATCAGCTGAATTCTTATACACTAACAATGAAGCAACAGAAAGACAAATAAAGAAACTGATCCCTTTCACAATTGCACCAAGAAGCATAAAATACCTAGGAATAAATCTAACCAAAGATGTAAAAGATCTGTATGCTGAAAACTATAGAAAGCTTATGAAGGTAATTGAAGAAGATATAAAGAAATGGAAAGACATTCCCTGCTCATGGATTGGAAGGATAAATATTGTCAAAATGTCAATACTACCCAAAGCTATCTACACATTCAATGCGATCCCAATCAAAATTGCACCAGCATTCTTCTTGAAACTAGAACAAGCAATCCTAAAATTCATACGCAACCACAAAAGGCCCCGAATAGCCAAAGTAATTTTGAAGAAGAAGACCAAAGCAGGAGGCATCACAATCCCAGACTTTAGCCTCTACTACAACGCTGTAATCATCAAGACAGCATGGTATTGGCACAAAAACAGACACATAGACCAATGGAATAGAATAGAAACCCCAGAACTAGACCCACAAACGTATGGCCAACTCATCTTTGACAAAGCAGGAAAGAACATCCAATGCAAAAAAGACAGTCTCTTTAACAAATGGTGCTGGGAGAACTGGACAGCAACATGCAGAAGGTTGAAACTAGACCACTTTCTCACACCATTCACAAAAATAAACTCAAAATGGATAAAGGACCTGAATGTGAGACAGGAAACCATCAAAACCTTAGAGGAGAAAGCAGGAAAAGACCTCTCTGACCTCAGCCGTAGCAATCTCTTACTCGACACATCCCCAAAAGGAAGGGAATTAAAGGCAAAAGTGAATTACTGGGACCTTACAAAGATAAAAAGCTTCTGCACAGCAAAGGAAACAACCAACAAAACTAAAAGGCAACCAACGGAATGGGAAAAGATACTTGCAAATGACATATCGGACAAAGGGCTAGTATCCAAAATCTATAAAGAGCTCACCAAACTCCACACCCGAAAAACAAATAACCCAGTGAAGAAATGGGCAGAAAACATGAATAGACACTTCTCTAAAGAAGCCATCCAGATGGCCAACAGGCACATGAAAAGATGTTCAACGTCGCTCCTTATCAGGGAAATACAAATCAAAACCACACTCACATATCACCTCACGCCAGTGAGAGTGGCCAAAATGAAGAAATCAGGAGACTATAGATGCTGGCGAGGATGTGGAGAAACGGGAACCCTCTTGCACTGTTGGTGGGAATGCAAATTGGTGCAGCCGCTCTGGAAAGCAGTGTGGAGGTTCCTCAGAAAATTAAAAATAGACCTACCCTATGACCCAGCAATAGCACTGCTAGGAATTTATCCAAGGGATACAGGAGTACTGATGCATAGGGGCACTTGTACCCCATTGTTTATAGCAGCACTCTCAACAACAGCCAAATTATGGAAAGAGCCTAAGTGTCCATCAACTGATGAATGGATAAAGAAACTGTGGTTTATAGACACAATGGAATACTACGTGGCAATGAGAAAGAATGAAATATGGCCTTTTGTAGCAACGTGGATGGAACTGGAGAGTGTGATGCTAAGTGAAATAAGCCATACAGAGAAAGACAGATACCATATGGTTTCACTCTTACGTGGATCCTGAGAAACTTAACAGAAACCCATGGGGGAGGGGAAGGGAAAAAAAAAAAAAAAAGGTTAGAGTGGGAGAGAGCCAAAGCATAAGAGACTGTTAAAAACTGAGAACAAACTGAGGGTTGATGGGGGGTGGGAGGGAGGGGAGGGTGGGTGATGGGTATTGAGGAGGGCACCTTTTGGGATGAGCACTGGGTGTTGTATGGAAACCAATTTGACAATAAATTTCATATATTAAAAAAAAAAAGTTAAAAAGGAGCACAGAAAAAAAAAAAGAAAATGATATAACCACAAGAAGTTAATATCCAAAATATGTAAAGAATTATCACAGGACACCTAGGTGGGTCAGGCGGTTAAGAGTCTGACTTTGGCTCAGGTCATGATCTCGCAGTTCCTGAGTTTAAGCCCCACATCAGGCTTGTGTTGACAGCTTAGAGTCTGGAAACCACTTCAGGTTCTGTGCCTCCCTCTCTCTCGCTGCCCCTCCCCCACTCATGCTCTGTGTCTCTCCCTCTCAAAAATAAACATTAAAAAAAATTTAAAAAAAACAAAACCTCACACAACTCAATATCAAAAGAACAAACAATCCACTTAAAAAATGGGAAGAGGACCTACATGCACATTATATAATAGAGAACACATACAAATGGCCAATAGGCACGTGAAAAGATGTTCAACATCACTAATCATCAGGGAAAGGCAAATCAAAACCACAATGAGAAATAAGCCAGACAGACAGACAAAAACTTCATGGTATCACTTACATGTGGAATATTTATTTTTAACAAATTTTTTAAATTTATATCCAAGTTAGTTAACGTATATTATAATGATTTCAGGAATAGAATATAGTGCTTCATCACTTACATATAACACCCAGTGCTCATCCCAACAAGTGCCCTCCTTAATGTCCATCACCCATTTAGCCCATCCCCCCACCCTATACCCCACCAGCAAATCACAGTTTGTTCTCTGCATTTAAGAGTCTCCTATGGTTTGTCTCCCTCTCTGTTTTTATCTTATTTCTTCCCTTCCCCTATGTTCATCTGTTACATGTGGAATATTTAAATAAAAAAAAAGAAAAGAAAAGGGATTCACACTCTTAGAAACAGAGTAGGAAAGTGGTTGTCAGGGGCTGGCGAGTGGGAGACAGGTTGGTAAAAGTGTACAAACGTTCAGCAGTAAGATGAATAAAGTTTCAGGTTCTACTGTAAAACATGGTGACTATAGTTAACATTGTATTATATAATTCAAACTTGTTAAGAGATTAGAACCTAAATGTTCTCATCAAAAAAGAAAGAAAGAAAGAAAGAAAGAAAGAAAGAAAGAAAGAAAGAAAAGAAAAAGAGAAGAAAAGAAAAAAAGGAACCCCCAAGAATTAGATACTACCAAAGGAAACTGTCACATTGTCAATTAAAAACAAAAAAGTAAATATCTCAATTCACTTGTAATATAAGACATCTTAACTCTGATAGAATACATCCAAAAAATGGTAAGATCCTTCTCTCTAGGAAGGCAAAGTAGGTGGCCAGGGGACTGGGTGAAAAGGAGATTTTTCACTGTTCGTTCTTCCCCCTTTTTTTTTTTTTTTTAATTTTGAACCATAAGGATATATCATTTGTTTAAAAATACAGAAAGAGGGGGGAAAAAAAGCATTTCCTACTTGCCCTCACAAATTATAGAGTACCATCAGAGACATACATAACTCGGGCAAAAAATGAAGTCATTGTCACTAGGCAAGATACTTTTCCAAGTAAGACAATGCTACACATTTTATATAAAAGTAAGAGTCAACATGACAAATCAATGTAAAAGTCTGCAATTCTCAGTGAAACACAGTTGTTAACTCAGGAACCAAACAGAAATGAGTTCAAATCCTAGCTCTTCTACTCAGGGATTGTGTGGTCTTGGATAAGTTATATAATTTCAACTTAAGTTTAGAAAACAAGATTAATAATAATAGCGCCTATACCCCACATGGTATATAGAATGTGGTGTAAGAATTAAATATGATTTACATGTTTAGCATAGTGCCAAGTACATGGTAAATAAGTCCATAAATGTTATTTATTTTCATCATCAGTTGGAGGCAACATAGAAAAGTAGTTAATATGGATTTGGATACTTGGACTTGAATCTTGGATCTATGCATTAGCTTTTAATATTTTAGATAGTAAACTAACCTCCTTAAACCTCAGTATTTTTCCTCACTCATAAAATGGTAATAATATCATTACTTGCATCATGAGAAAAGTCATATAACTTAAACAAGATGTCAAATAAAACTTTGTAAATTCACTAGGCAAACACAATCTTAACCAAGTGTTCAAAGTTAACATCCCCGATAACAGGATAAACCAGCTACATGTGGTTGTTCAAAGCACTGAATGACATGTTCACAAAGTAGCTAATAAAGTAACAAGCATATAGTATTAATAAAGAACAACCAAAGTTCTTCATAGTTACATAGTTTCTCTGAGGGAAAGGTTTGGTTTCAAATAAACAAGTTGCTTTTATTTGTACCTTGTATAATATTTGCAAACTGTTATTATATATAACTATGTTATTGCCAGTTTTGAGTTCTCAGGCTGAAATTATCCATGAGGATGAAACAAACAACTTTGCCATTACAGCATGATGCTCTCAAATGACCTAATAAGTAGACTAATGACAATTAAACAGTTCAGGTAGTATCTCTTTGGAGTTTAAGTGTAGTAAATATCCTATTATCTTTCAAAATAAATACACTGGTGAGGGCTTAATGTGGCTCCCAAGGATTATTGAAAAAAATAATCCTAACCCTATGAGGAAAAAAAAGAGACAATAAAAAATAAATAGGGGCTATTTTTCAGTCCAAAAACTTTTCGATACACAGCTTTGAAAAAAACAACAAACTCACGCCAATTCCTGTCCTTACCTACACCCTTTGGTAGCTTATACTGACCTAAACTCTGTACCACTCAACCATTACATAAATACTATATAACTCTATGAGAAATGGGAAAAACAAAACCTAACTCAATAACTTGAATAAGAATGTGCCAAATACTGTATCAACAGCTGGATTTTATCTTATTAACAAGAGCAACTGGAATACTCATTATAAAACAAGGGAGGACAGGTTATAAATATTTTAAATATCATCATCAGAACAATGTCACCCACACAATAAATTTTCAGTCATCTGTTGAAAATCTCAAACTGAGACTTAAACAACCAAGAATACATAAGTATATAAACCTATTTCCAGTAGTCAAGGAAGATGCTCCTAATTAAATAAAAATATTTTCAGAAAGTAGTAAGTAACTAACCTGGCATATTAGAACATGGGCATTTATTACCACAATTCCACAGACACATGGCCACATGCAGGTTCTAAGGATTAGGACCTGGAGAGTCTGGGGGGCCATTATTCAGCCTAACACACTGTCCAATCAGAACACCTATAGTCCCAAGAGGGATGGAAAACTCCCATTTTTTTTCCCTCTCTGTTGTCCTACAGATTGGCTCTGGACACAATCACAATAGTGGAAAGTGTGGCACCAGCCTTCTGATAGGTAAACTGAAAACGGCAGCACCAGGGAAAGAGAAAGCACTATAGATACTGAAAGGAGGAAGGAGCTCAGGAGAGTTGGTTTTGAACTCCTTGGTTCATCTCCTAACTGCACATGCATGGATCAGAATCTAAACATCACCACAAAGTCTGAGAACTAAAATTTAGGACAGATCACTGTCTAGGTTCCAGACTGGCCACTGGGTGGTGCACACATGAAACATATCCAAATAACACTGCACGGCCTTTGATAACTCAACATTGAGCCATCAACCAAAATGGAAAAAAAAAGATAGATTGGAACCTGCAGCCTAAATGATCAACATCAATGATCAACAACCTAAGACAACAAATATATCAACCTCTCCATAGATTTTTAAGAGAATCAGGGACACCTGGTGGCTCAGTTGGTTAAGCAGCCAACTTCAGCTCAGGTAATATCTTGCAGTTCGTGAGTTTGAGTCCCACATCAGGCCCCGTGCTGACAGCTCAGAGCATGGAGCCTGCTTTGGATTCTGTGTTTCCCTCTCTTTCTCTGCCACCGCCCCTCTGTCCCCCACCCACCCCAGCTTGCACTCTGTCTCCGTCTCTCTCAAAAAGAAATAAATGTTACAAAAAAATTTTTTTTAAATAAAGAGGATCAGAATCTCATAGCATTGTATTAAAAATGTCTGGAATAGGGGCGCCTGGGTGGCGCAGTCGGTTAAGCGTCCGACTTCAGCCAGGTCACGATCTCGCGGTCCGTGAGTTCGAGCCCCGCGTCAGGCTCTGGGCTGATGGCTCGGAGCCTGGAGCCTGTTTCCGATTCTGTGTCTCCCTCTCTCTCTGCCCCTCCCCCGTTCATGCTCTGTCTCTCTCTGTCCCAAAAATAAATAAAAAACGTTGAGAAAAAAAAAAAAAAATTAAAAAAAAAAAAATGTCTGGAATAAAACCCAGAATTACATAGCATGTAAAGACCAGGAAAGTCTCAATTCAATTAGGAAAAGACAATCAACAATTACATGAGACAGATACTAGATTTATCAAAGACGCTGGGGGAGCCATTATTAAAATGACCAAAGAAATGAGGGTAAACTCACTGTTGAACAGAAAGACAGAAAGTCTTAGTACAGAAACAGAAGATATAAAGAAAAACCAAATGGAAATTTAAGAACTGAAAAATACAGTAACAACAACAAAAAATACCACCTCGCTAAATCTACTAATTGGAAATTTGGGAAAACAAGCTCCTCTTTTAAGAATGACAACTCTGGGGCGCCTGAGTGGCTCAGTTGGTTGAGCATCCAACGTCAGCTCAGGTCACGATCTCAGTTTGCGAGTTCAAGCCCTGCGTCGGTCTCTGTGCTGACAGCTCAGAGCCTGGAGCCTGCTTCAGATTCTGTCTCCCTCTCTCTCTCTGCCCCTCCCCTCCTCACACTCTGTCTCACTCTCTCTCAAAAATAAACATTAAAAAAAATTTTTTTTTTAAGAATGACAACTCTTTGGGGCACCTGGATGGCTCAGTCAGTTAAGCATTGGACTTCAGCTCAGGTCATGACCTCACGGTTCGTGAGTTCAAGCCCCACGTCGGACTCTGTGCTGACAGCGCAGAGCCTGGAGCCGGCTTCGGATTCTGTGCGTATCTCTGTCTCTGTCTCTGTCTCTCCTCCACCTGCACTCTGTCTCTCAAAAATAAAATAAAAACGTCAAAAAATTTTTAAAAAAAGGACAACTTGTGAAAGCCAATTCTATTACTCACTAACACCTCAGTATTATTTTAATCAGATGGCTTCCTTCATAACCCAGTGGTTCTAAATGAGAAAGAAATATTTCAACTTTGTCACAACTTTAACCATCCCTTTTTGATAAAGTGCCCACCGAGTTTCCACTCAGTAACTACTGAAAAAAGTTAATGAACAGAAATAAATAGTATCAAATCATAACTACTTATTAGATGGAGAAAACAAATTAAAATTGACTACCAGTTACAAAACAGGTCTACTGCTTCACAAGATGTATTTAATATATCTTGACACTCAAGATGCTGTTTCTTTCATGTGAGAAGGGTAGGTCCCTCTGCAGATCTAAATCATATTTATGTGTTAAAACAATGTTCTTAGAAAGATGAATTTAATAAGTATTACAATATACAAACCAAGAAAATGTATGCTGTGACTTAAATCCAATGGCATTTCATCTCTACATTAGTGAATCTTCATAAAAATTTATTAATACAAAATTAATAACAGAATACTGTAGATACCACTTCACACCCACTAGGATGTCTATAACCAAAACACAGATACTAACAAGGTTGGCTAGGATGTAGAGAAGTTGCGACCCTCACACACCATTGGCGATAATGTAAAATAGTACAGCCACTTTGGAAAATAGTCTGGCAGTTCCTCAAAAGGTCAAACACAAAGTTACCGTATGATCCAGAAATTCCATCCAAGGTATATACCCAAGAGAAATGAAAACATACATCCACACAAATGCACATGAATGTTCATTGCATCACAATTTATAACAGCAAAAATTATAAATAATGCCAATATCCATCATTAGATGAACAAAGAAACAAAATGTGATATATCCATACAAGGGAATGTTATTCGTCAATAAGAAGGAATGAAGGACTGATACACACTGCAACAGAACATAATGTTTTTAAGATCTAAGTCAAAGAAGCCATCTAAGCCACAAAAGACCATATATTATATTATTCCATTTTTTTAAATGTTTATTAATTTTGAGAAAGACAGCATGTGAGCAGGGGAGAAGGGGAGGGAGAGAGAAGGAGAGGGAGGGCAGGAAGGTGAGAGAGAGAGAGAGAGAGAGAGAGAGAGAGATAGAGAGAGAGAGAGAATTCCCAAGCAGGCCCAAGCCCAGCATGGAGCCTGATGCAGGGCTCGATCTCATGAACCATGAGATCATAACCTGTGCCGAAATCAAGAGTCAGACGCTTAACTGACTAAGCCACTCTGGAGCCCCTATATGATTCCATTTTTATGAAATGCCCTGAAAGATAAATCTATAAAGATGGAAGTACATTAATTACTATATTAGCCTAGGGCTGGTAGAGGAGGGTATGGAGAAAATAGGGATGACAAAGGTATAGGGTTTCTTTTGAGGGAGAGGAAATTGGTTGTGGAGTGATGGTTGCACAACTCTGTGAACAAACTAAAAAGCCATTAATTGTATCCTTTCAATGGGTGAATTGAATAACATATATTATATCTCAATAATTAGGAAACTATTAGAGAAAAAGCTATTAGGAAATAATACTCATGTTTCATTTAAAGCAAAGGTCTGTTATACATAGCAAAGTTGGTTTAACACATTTTTCTGAAGACTGCTCCTATAAGCCTTTTTACTCCTCATCTAAAATTTTTGGAAGTCAAATGTAAAAATAAGAAAGAATGAAGATAGGAAAAATAGTTCAGAATAAATCTTATGTATGTACTGTATGCCAATATGGTTTTCTATATAAATTTCAAAACACCACTGGAAATTTGGAAATTAATGAGAAAATTTGTCATTTGGAAATTAATGAGACAATTATTCTTCAGAGAATACTATTAAAGTTGCCACCAATATATAAAATAACTTAAGCAAACTATTTTGTCTACTACTAATTTCTATGAGTAATGCCAACTATAAACTGGTTTTAAAAAGTATACACTAGGGGCACCTGGGTGGCTCTGTTGGTTAAGTGTCTGACTTTGGCTCAGGTCATGATCTCGTGGTCCGTGAGTTTGAGCCCCGCATCGGGCTCTGTGCTGACAACTCAGAGCCTGGAGCCTGCTTCAGATTCTGTGTCTCCCTCTCTCTCTGCCCCTCCCCCGTTCATGCTCTGTCTCACTCTGCCTCAAAAATAAATAAACATTTAAAAAAAAAAAAAGTATACACTATTTAAGGGACACCTGGGTGGCTTGGTCAGTTAAGCATCTGACTCTTGATTTCAGTTCAGGTTATGATCTCATGGCTTGTGAGATGGAGCCCCACATCAGGCTCTGTGCTGACAGTGTAGAGCCTGCTTGGGATTCTCTTTCTCCCTCTCTCTGCCCTTCCTCCACTCATGCGCACACGCTCTCTTTCAAAATAAATAAACATGAATTTAAAAAATGATAAACTACTTAAAAAAGCTAAACTCTACCCAGAATCGTAAAAAAAGAAAACACATTTTTAGAGATGCTACTAACTTGATTCTGAAGAGTATCTCAGCTTCTTTCACATTAGACAAGAAAAAAAACCTAATTCTTTTTTTTTTTTTTTTTAACGTTTATTTAGTTTTGAGACAGAGAGACACAGAGCATGAACAGGGGAGGGTCAGAGAGAGGGAGACACAGAATCTGAAACAGGCTCCAGGCTCCGAGCTGTCAGCACAGAGCCTGACGCGGGGCTCGAACTCACGGACCACGAGATCATGACCTGAGTCGAAGTCGGCCGCTTAACCAAGACTGAGCCACCCAGGCGCCCCAAAAAAATACCTAATTCTTAAGCCTGATTTTTCCTTTCCTCTGAGGTCAAGTGCTTCATACAGGTGGAATTTTAAATTTATTTTTTAATTTTATTTATTTTGAGAAAGCACTGTACAAGAGCAGGGGAAGAGGAGAGAGCAAGAGAGGGAGAGAAAGAATCCCAAGCAGGCTCCATGCTGACAGTGCAGAGCTGGATCCCACAACTGTGAGATGATGGCCTGAGCCGAAATCAAGAGTCAGATGCTTAACCGAATGAGCCACCCAGGTGCCCTACAGATGGGATTTTATATCTAGTATTTTCCCACTGTTATTATTAATGGTAATTTAACAACATGCAAATGATGTGATTAAAATTCATCCTCAATTCACCACCTGTATTTTATCTTGATGTCTCACATCAATGGCAAATAAAACTAATTAAATTTTGCATCAGTTATTTTATGCACAGTTGGGACACGGAAGGCCAAAAAGCATAAAAGTCCATGGAATATTAGAGGATAGAAAGACAGCCTGATATAGATAGATAAATAGAAAGATAAATATATACAAAGTACATATGTATGTATCACAACTAAAATACTTAAGCTAAAGTACATTTGGAAGACCAGTATAAAAAATTAACTTTTGTCTCACAAAAAATTATACTAAAAAACTGGTGGAATGTTATGGGATGATTTAGCCACAGATATGAAAACTAAGCAAATGAAAAAATAAGCTTAACTGTTAACTCCAGGAAAATAAAAAATAAAAAAAAATAAAGAAAATTAAATCATAACATACCATGTTGCAAAAAATATTTATATATCATAATACTGTAGGGGCGCCTGGGTGGCTCAGTTGGTGAAGCATCGAACTTCAGCTCATGTCATGATCTCATGGTTCATGAGTTCAAGCCCCCTCTGTGCTGACAGCTCAGAGCCTGGATCGTGCTTCAGATTCTGTGTCTCCCTCTCTCTCTGCCCCTCCCCCACTCATGCTCTGCCTCTGTCTCTCAAAAATGAATAAACGTTCAAAAAAATTTTAAATATATATATATATATATATTCATAATACTGTAAAAAACAAATACTGATTTATCCAAAAACTGTGATATACTGCACTGAGAAGATGTGGAGGGGAGTGTATAAGAAAGCTAAATATTTCCTGCAATTGGAAAGCAAAGAGTAAAATCTAAAATCAACTAAGAAACAGCAGTAAAGACTACTAGTTAGTAGACAGATATATAAACCAGAAGCTATTTCTAGAAAATGGTTGCCTCAAGATTGAGGTAGGTGGGGGGACTCTTGGTTTTTAACTAGCTCTTTCTGATTCTGCTTTGACCATGTGCATATATCACTATGATAAAAAAATTAATTGAAAAACTTGATTTGCAAAGCAGGTTAACTGGCTGCTACTGGAGAAGAACTCTAGGTAATGGGAATAAAATGGAGGTTTACTTTTCACTAATACTTCTGTAAGTTTTAAATAGTGAGCCACAAGCATACATTACCTATTTCTTTTAAATCAATTCATAAATAATAGGTCACAGGATTATAAAACATGAAATACAGAGCAATTGAAAATAAGAGCACTATAATTCAATTTAAATAATATAACTAAAACATTCATTGCATATATTTTTCAAAAGGCAATTTTATTAAATAAAATTTTCATCTATATAGGAATGACTAGCCTCCACAGGACTGTCCAATCTATTCAAATAAATTCCTGTGTCTACTCACCCTGGATGATAATACAGCTTGTATGATATAGCTTGTGGCAGAAACTGTTAGCTGTCTACACAATATCCGTTTTTTCTTTCCTCCTCAGTAACAGAACCTCAATTTTTTCCATGATATTAGTGATCAATCATAAATCAAAACTTGCATTTCAGATCATCTGCTCTTATAATTTGATTTGGGGGCCCTTATTGGAAACAAGGTTTATTTTCTCATTCAACTGAGACTTAATGTTTTTGGTCACATGGAATTCTTCGACCTCAGTATGAGAAATGCTGTAAAATGCCTTTTCTTTTTAAGGTTTTATTTTTGTTTGTTTTTGTTTTTATCAGTTGGTTGTTTTTGCACATTAATTTTTTTTAATTTTTTAAAAAATCTTTATTTATTTATTTTTAACTTAATTTTTTATTTTTTTAGATTTACATCCAAATTAGCTAGCATATAGTGCAACAATGATTTCAGGAGTAGATTCCTTAATGCCCCTTACCCATTTAGCCCACTTCCCCCCCCACAACCCCTCCAGTAATCCTCAGTTTGTTCTCCATATTTATGAGTGTCTTCTGTTTTGTCCCCCTCCCTGTTTTTATATTATTTTTGTTTCCCTTCCCTTATGTTCATCTGTTTTGTCTCTTAAAGTCCTCATATGAGTGAAGTCATATCATTTTTGTCTTTCTCTGACTAATTTCACTTAGCATAATACCCTCCAGGTCCATCCACGTAGTTGCAAATGGCAAGATTTCATTCTTTTTGATTGCTGAGTAATACTCCATTGTATGTATGTATGTGTATATATACACGTATGTATACACATACATACATATATATGTATGTATGTATATATATACCACATTTTCTTTATCCATTCATCCATCAATGGACATTTGGGCTCTTTACATACTTTGGCTATTGTTGATAGTGCTGCTATAAACATGGGGGTGCATTTGTCCCTTCGAAACAGCACATCTGTATCCCGTGGATAAATGCCTAGTAGTGCAATTGTTGGATCATAGGGTAGTTCTATTTTTAGTTTTTTGAGGAACCTCCATACTGTTTTTCAGAGTGGCTGCACCAGCTTGCATTCCCAAGGTTTTATTTATTTTTAAGAGAGAGAGAGAGAGAGAGTACTAGCAGGGGAGAGACAGAGAGAGAGGGAGACAACAGAATCTGAAAAAGGCTCCAGGCTCTATCTAAACTGTCAGCACAGAGCCCAATGCGGGGCAGGAACTCATGAACCATGAGATCGTGACCTGAGCTGAAGTCAGATGTTTAACCAGCTGAGCCACCCTGATGCCTATCTCTTTGAGGTTCCACCAGAGGATCACTAAAGGAAAATTCATGCGCATAGGACAGAATAATCTATAATTTAAGTCCCATTTCCCCAAAAAGACTTACCAAATTTTATTTATATAGATTATGACCCTCTCAAATTACTTTATTGTTAAAGAACAAATTGTTAAATTTGTTAAAGGGAAAATGTTAAATACTATTTTTAGAAAAAATGAAATAATGCTATTTGCTCCATATTCTTAAATATTGTTTTATTATATCTGCCCTACAATCCATATTTTTTTTTCACATAAGAATTATCGTAGAGCTTCATAGGCCTGTGTCAGGTATCTATCCTGCAGAACCATTGACTATTAGATGTTAAGCACAAGTCCATATCATAAAATGTTTGTGTAACACAAGAGTCCAAAAATAAGTTCTAATACTCTTCTTAAATTCAGAGAATAGAGTACTCCATATTACTTCCCTCCCTTCCTCAAGCCAAAAGAAAAGGAGCCTTGCCTAAACAAAGTATCCAGGATACCTCTGTATATTACCTATTTTTAAAAATTTTTTTAATGTTTTATGATTTATTTTTGAGATAAGAGTGCAAATGGGGGAGGGGCAGGGAGTGGGGACGACAGAATCCAAAGCAGCTCCAGGCTCTGAGCTGTCAGCACACAGCCCAACATGAGGCTCGAACCCACCAGCTGTGAGATCATGACCTGAGCCAAAGTCGGACACTCAACCGACTGAGCCACCCAGGCGGCCTGTACATTACCTATTTATATCTGACAGACTGCCTGTCTGACCAATAAACTAATCCTAGAATTAACTGGACAAACCAGATTACCAGCTCTGTTTGTCTTAGGTAACTTCCTGTTGCCACCATACCCAATAGCAAGTCCTGAGATTTGGTCTCTACCTCTTTTCTCGTCTCTAAAGATACCTTGTCTTAGGTCTTCTTAATTGTCTAATTAAGTCTTAAGACTTAATTGTGTGTGACTTGACACAATTACAAGTCATACAGCATAAAACCACAGTGTCACCAGACATCAGTGAAGTAAATTATTGGTATACCTTCTCAATTAGCTTGGCAGTGGTTTAAAATAATTAAATAATTTCTTTGAAGTTCTGGGTTGTAACTCCCCTTCCATTCACTAACATCCTTAAAGCAAATATTTGTCTCTTTTCATAGTTGATCTATTCCCACCTCAATGAAAAAGCTGAAGTCTCCTTATACCCACAGGTGCTTTGAAAGCCTATTACAGGTTCAGGTTCAACCACTAGGTTTCAAGTCAAAACTGCTCTCCTTGGAATCAGTCAGTGTTCTGAATTCTGCCCGTGGAGAATCCCTGGCTAGCTTTTTTTCTTTGCTGTTTTCACACCTTAATCCATAACCTGAAAACTGGATCCTTGCCCTCACAACTGGCTCCTTGTCCTACTTTATTATGCATACTTTTCTTGGAAACTGATTATCCTGGATCTTCTATTTTTAATGATCTCATTCTGGAATTTCCTTGCTTTAACTTCAAGTTTCTTAAAGTGCAATTTAATCCATACCTTCAGATCAGGAGAGAAAAGGCAGAATTCCAAATTTATCATTGAGAATTCCTTCCTTTTCACTGCCCCAACTTTCCCAGCCTAACCTAGCCTACATCCTTTCCCCTCCATTCCAGACTGATTTCAAAGGCCACTAAAACATCATAAATTTAATGGCACTTCTAACTTCTCTAATTACAATCAAGCTGGTCATATACCTAATTCTGACAACAATTCTGATCAAAAGTTTGGAGGTTCTTTTGCCTCAGAACTTAAATGACTAGGAAAAGACCCTGAAGTAAATTAATAAAGTTAGAACTAAAGCCCAAATATTTAACAAAGACTGAAAAGGAAATGATACATTTTATCAATAGTCAATTTTTATATTTCAGGCTCACTTTTCCAAGTAGTATAAGTGTTCTTCCTGAAAAACACAAAATGTACATCCAATTAAATATTTTACAAGGTTTTTGAGGGATAACTGAAGTATAATAAACTGCATATATTTTTTATTAGTTCCATTTAATTTTATTTTTTTAAATGTTTATTTATTTTTGAGAGAGCTAGAGCATGAGCGGGGGAGGGGCAGAAAGAGAGGGAGACACAGAATCCAAAGCAAGCTCCAGGCTCTGAGCTGTCAACACCGAAGGGCTCGAACTCACGGACCGCAAGATCATGACCTGAGCCAAAGTCGGACACTTAACTGACTGGGCCACCAAGGCAGCCCTAGTCCCAGTTTTCAAACTGCACGTATTTAAAGTATACAAACTAACCAGTTTTGTGATGCCATGTCATACAACTGAGAACATAACATTTTTATCACTTCAAAAGTGTCCTAATGTCTGCATATAATCTATCTCTCCCTCTTCTTCCCCCTGTACCAACAACACCCAGTAAGCTTCCTTTCAGGATAACTTTGCAATTTCTAGAATTTTATATGAATGAAATAATAAGCATGTGTTCTATTTTTATTTGGGTTCTTTCACTTAACACAATGATTTTGAGATTCATTCATGTTTTTGCATGTATCAATTGATCTTCCATTTTATTGCCGAGTCATCAAATATAATTTTACAAAGTAGTAAAAAGAAAATCCTCATTGTGAAAACATCTTACTATATTTATGATGTCTAGAACAGATATTTTTAATATGCTTCTGTGTTTTTTTAAGTCTACTTATTTATTTGGGGTGAGGGGAGGAAAGGAGGGGCAGAGAGAGAGGAAGAGAAAGAATCCCAAGCAGGCTCCATGCTGTCACAGCAGAACCCAACAAGGGGCTCAATCTCAGGAACTGTGAGCTCATGACCTGAGCCGAGATCAAGAGTCAGAGGCTTAACTGACTAAACCACCCAGGCACCCCCGCTTATTTTAAAAGGAAGAATGTCACAGAAAAACTGCACAATGAAGAAATATATTTTATTAATCACCTCTGGAAAAAAAGTAAGAATTAAAAATTTCAATGATCTAACTTTAGCAGCTAAAAATACAGGACTACGTTTCTTTAAAACTTACTCCCACGGAAATGAAAAAAATGTAAAACAAACAAAAAAAAAAGGCACCTGTCTGGCTCAGTTGGAGTATGAGACTCTTGATCTCAGCGTTGATAAATTCAAGCTGCACACTGGGTATAGAGATTACTAAATAAATAACTTAATCCTGTGGATTAATTTTTTTTAAAAATTTTTTAATGTTTATTTTTTGAGAGAGAGACAAAGTATGAGTAGGAGAGGAACAAAGAGAGTGAGAGATGAGAGAATCTGAAGCAGGCTCCAGGCTCTGAGCTGTCAGCACAGAGCTTGACACGAACCATGAAATCATGACCTGAGCCAAAGTTGAATGTTCCAAGCACACCCCCCCCCCTTTTTTAAGAGAGAGAGAGATCACACACAACCCAGGGATGGAGGAGTAGCGGGGGAGAGACAGAGAGACAGAGAGAGTGAGAGGGAGAATCCACAGCAGGCTCCATGCTCAGCTTGGAGCCCAACATGGGGCTTAATCCCATGAGCTTGGGATCATGACCTGAGCCGAAATCAAGAGTCAGATGCTCAACTGACTGAGCCACCCAGGTGCCCCTCCCATAGAATAATTTTTAAATGTGTATTATTGAGAAAAGTTAATATGGGAAGAAAATAAAGCAATAATTTTTACTGTATGTACTGTAACCCATTTATTACATGCTGTCCAAAGTTCAAAGAACTTTTATGCATTCACAAAAAATCACAGGCATTTTACAATAAATATCTAGTTTAAATAATGTGTATAAATGAAAGATTCCTACTAAAGAAAAATACTATAAAAAAAAGGATGAATTATAGTAAAGACTTCCTTTCTAGCTAAATATAAAAACATTTTTCAATAATTTGCCCTCCTATACTAGTTTGCATACACATAGGAGGATACACTGTTTCTTATGCCATTTATTTCTGAGAATATATCCTTGAAAATCCTAAAATTGGCTGAAATGTCCCTTAACTACAAAATTAATCCAAAAATCCTAACTTTTATTATATTTTACATAATATTTGAAGCTACAATATATGTAGTTATATTGCTTATACATGTGCATTGCTTATAAATTTTTATTTTAAATTATAATGTATATAATCTGCAATGTTAACCATTACAAAGCTAACAATTTTTTAAAGTCTGTCATTTTTCATAATAGCATATTATTTGGGTAATATCTCAGATTCTTAGAAAGGTGCTGCAGGATATTCTTATAACTTTAAGAAGAGGATAGGAAAACATGAATCCTAAAGCTCTAAGTATAAATGACTCAAAACACAAATTTTTTCCTCTTCATATTCTCAAGCAGCTACTCAGAAAAAGTATCAAGGTATTACATTTAAAAGTACATTAAGAAAGGATTCTCACATTTATCACTTAATGACAAAAATAAATATAAAAGTCCAACTGTATTTATAACTCTTTTCCCTACAATTTAATCTAAATACTGAATGTAATAACTCACACTAGTCAAAGATGACAGACTCAAAAGATAGTAACTACCATACGCAAGGCAAACAAAATAGTTCCATTTCTGTGACAAACAAATTTATTAGGTAGGTACTCAATAAAAGAAAGTTATGTTTATTCCACCTATGGGCATGGGGAGAAAGGGGAAAAGGTAAGAATTCAGATGTCTGCCCTCTACATTCACCCAAGTTTAGCAATATTAGTTGCTTTCCCTATCATTTAGAATTTTTATATGAATTTTATGTTTCTATAGTCAAACTTAGCTAAATCTCACCAGCTAAATTGTAGCAGTTTTGAACATGGTTATAAATTAAATCTACCTTACTTTACCCTATAATACCAATTAAGGAACATGCTATTGGAGAGATGTGTTGATCAAGACCGACTTAAACAGGATATTAATTATTTTTGTCATCTCCTACACCAGTCATGTCAGTAGCTCAGTTAATAAACCAATTCAAGTAAATGAATATGCATAAGTTAATTTCTCTAAGAGTATTTTTCAGTATCAATATAAATAATTTCAATGACAGCTGTAATACCACTTAGAAATTCATAATTTGTGTAATGTACTTGATGTAATATTTTAGATAAGAAGTTCACTAGTTCCATTATGCTCAATGACATATCAGCTCCCCTACTTTAAACTCTGTTTTTCAAAAGTTTATGAAGCTGTTAAAAACCACTCTAGAGGGGCGCCTGGGTGGCTTGGTCGGTTGAGTGTCCGACTTTGGCTCAGGTCATGATCTCACAGTCCGTGAGTTCAAGCCCCGCGTCGGGCTCTGTGCTGACAGCTCAGAGCCTGGAGCCTGTTTCAGATTCTGTGTCTCCCTCTCTGTGACCCTCCCCCGTTCATGCTCTGTCTCTCTCTGTCTCAAAAATAAATAAAAACATTAAAAAAAAAAAAAAAACACTCTAAGATAGGGGTGTCTGGGTGGTTCAGTAGGTTAAGCATCTGACTCTTGATTTTGGCTCAGGTCATGACCTCGTGGTTGATGAGTTGGAGCCCCATGCTGACAACAAGAAGCCTGCTTGGGATTCTGTCTCCCTCTCTCTCTGCCCCTCCCCAGCTGTCTGCCTATCTGTCTCTGCCTCTCTGTCTCTCTCTCTCTCAAAAATAAATAAACATTTTTTAAAAAATCACTCTAGATAAAATTTGGCAGTTAAGAACCAAAAAGACAATAATGCACATTTTTTTAAAGTCCATATGTATGTTTACAAGAGAGTGAAATATTCTGTCAATATTTTCATCTAACAGAATCCTTGGAATCTTTTCTGTCCAGAAATATTGAAATCTTGAAAAACAATGAAATTTAAGAACCAGCATAATTACACTGTGAACAAAAAGTGATGCAGTTAAACTCTAGTAAACGTTTTACAGATTCTAGCTACAGAGAAAGATTTTAAACCAGAATCCTGCTTAGTGTTCTCCTGTCAGCTATAATATCAAGATCAGAATTTACCATAACAAATGAAAACATTAGCTATTCTTCTCTGGTGGATATAAATACATTAGTTATTTCAGTATATGACAACAGTCAATGATGAGTAGCATCAAATGCTGACAATAACTTTGAGTTGTCAAGGAAGTTGTTTTCATCATTTAAGAAAATCCAACATAAAGGGATATAATAAAAATACAGATCAACTAATATCAAAACAAGAAAACACTAATCATAATTCTGTGGTCAGTCCCCCTAAACCTAGACTATCTAGTAAATACATGTCCCTAGTCCCAATATGAATACTTCAGTATAAACTTACCACCTCTAACGGAAAAATATCCTACTGATCAACTGTTTTCACATGTTGACCACTGTGTCTGAAAATACACCAGGCTCTAAGATTGCTTTCACTTAAAATGTGTATTTTCCTCTCATCTGGAAAAGGTTAAATGTTCAAAGACTGCAAAAGTTAGCAAAGCTGACTTCACAAATATTGGTTTCCTAGTCATTGTTGTAATAAGATTTTGCAGAATAACATAAATATTTTTTAAAAATCATTAACAAATCAAATACTCATTAAGTTTACACTATGCACAGCACTCTGGGATGTATTTTTTAAAAGCCATAAAGTCTGCCCATCAAGAATCATAACTTAGTTGAGAGACAAGATTTAAATGAATAATTAGCGAACAAGCCATTATTTCATAAAATGTTGTGCTACATAGTAGATAGAGGCAGGCTTTAATACCTATAAGGAATCAGAGTAAAACAATGTAGGCTAAAACTGTCGAAGGGAGCTATAAGGAGAAAGGTGGAATGGTATTACTCTACTAACCAGTCATCCAGAGTTGAAATCAATCCTAAAATAGAAATTTAAGAGTTTCCAGTTAAAAGAAATCATTAATGAGTAGGTACTCATTAACGAGCTACTCATTAATGATTTCTTTTAACTGGAAACTCTTTAAATTCATTAAAATGGTGAGAACTACTTTTAAGTGAATGTGAAAACAATAGGAAATGATTACAAATTAATACTACATGGAAATATTTTGTTATTAGAATTTCTTTGGGAGAATAGGAGTTGGGGGATGGGTGATTCCCTAAAGAAAATATAAGCACTGGTTTATTAAGAACTAGTGGCTTTGCTTCCAAAAAGGCCAAATTCAAGTATTATACATCTTTCATTTACTTACCATGTACTTCATTTTTACTTTGTTTTCTCAATCCCCTCAAATTTTATTCATTTAATATTCTATTCAAATAATATGTGGTTACTACTATTAGCAAGGTCAGAATTGCATCAAAATATTTAATTACACTAATCTATCCTAGAAACAAGAGACGAATGAAATCAAAGCTTAAATTCTAAAAATTGTAAACTGTCATGAGTTCTTACTCTTAATCCAAAATGTCTTGAAATTTATCATAGCAAGTCTTCAGAGAAGGTAAAAAAAATGGGAATTCAGTTCTAAATAAATCTCTTTTGCTCTAAAAATATACAGCTTCTCTCTTCTAGAAAATAACTTAGAAACTTACCTTGGCTCCTTAATTAACATATTAAGGACTAAAGTTATTGTCTTTTTAAGTTTAACGTCCTTTTGCACTAAGATTCTAAAAATATCTCCCCTTGGGGTGCCTAGGTGGCTTAATCAGTTAAGCTTTGACTCTTGATTGACTCTTGATTTCAGCTTAGGTCATGATCTCAGGGTCATGAGATCAAGCTGTATTGCATGCTCCCGACTCTACCCTAGGTGTGGAGCCTGCTTAACAGTCTCTCCCTCTCCCTCTGCCTCTCCCTTGTCGCACACAGAAGCTCACTCTCTCTCAAAAAAAAAATTAAAAAGAAAGAGAAAAAAAAAAACCTCCCCTTGCTCTCAAAAAATATGTTATTACATTTCCTTTAAAGAAAAACACTGATTAACTAGGAAATGAACTTCTCTCCCCACCCACAATTAGCAGCTTAAATGGTTCCTGGGGCTTTTCTTATAGAGATACTGACATTAAAATAATGCTGTTGTGCCTCAAAACATTAACTTCAGAATCTCACCAAGAGTACCCTCTTCACCCAAATTTAAGGCCAAACTTCTCCATAGGATTGTAAGAAAGATCTCACAAAGGACATCACTTCATTTATAAATCCTATCATTTAACTTATTTCTCTGCAGCTGTAGAATACAGATCCTCCATTCTGAGTCTACCTACTAAGACTAAATCCAAGCTTCAAAACTTGAATTTTGAATGGGAAATTCACATCCATTTTATTTAAAATGTGCCATTTCTCCTTCAATAAATTACTCTGCAAATGTGAATTATACTAATAAATTCTCTCCCTTTCCCAAACACACAAAAGCTGATGAAATCTATCTACTAACACACCTATCTCAGAGATGGCTAAAATAAAACACAAGCTCATTTTATATAAATGTTAAAACTATTCCAGAACTCAGCTTTTTTAAGTTCTTTCTGAGCTTTTTGGGGTTCACTCATCCTTTTGAGATTACAGTGTGAGAAACTATTATAAAGACTTCATTTTCTGAGAAAATACCAGAGACTAATCAAAGATAAAGTACTTAGTTCCTTATCATACTTTACAACATACACAATATACTATACATACTAATCAATATACACATACTAATAGTACCTGTCCTCACTTAAAATAAGCCTATGTCAGTAAATTAGGGCAAAAAAAAACTAACATCATCACTAAAAGCATTTATAGAATTTATATGTGTTTAATACAGTGCTAGAGTTTACACCAAAAGGCATTAACTACAATGAAACTGAAACCTGAAACTATCATTGTTTACAAATTGTTTACAATTTAAAATTAAGATCATTCTTGTAAAATAACTACCTTAATTATTGTAGCCAGTGATGACTCTCAACAGAGTCCAAAGGACAGAGGCAAGATCCCTGAAATAGTTTTGGGTGGAATGAAATTTATGGAATATTTACATAAAAATTATGTTGCAAGGAGTTCCACTTCCACCTTATATGTACAAAGTCTGAAAGAGAGTTACTCCTAACCTAAAAAACAGAAAAAGCCAGATAAACTATCATACAACATTTCTTGAGCCTGTCAGAGGCAACCAAGTAGCCTGACATCCCAGGAAGAACAGATTCCTCCAAAACATAGGATGCATGAATTGCCTGTCCAATAGCAGAGCATGGGAGGAAGATGCAGGTGCTACTAAAAAAGAGTAAGAAAAAGAAACAGCTAAAATTTTAACTGATCTGTTTTCTGTTTCCATAGAGTTGGCTATTCCCACCATTTCATACAAATGGAATTTAAAAAATTGTGTCTTTGTGTTTGGCTTCCCTGACTTAGCAGGTTTTACGGGTTCATCCATGCACATATCAGAAAACTTCATTCCTTTTTATTAACAAATAATATTTCACTATATGGATTTACAACATTTTGTTCAGTTGACAGACATCTGATTTCTGCAATGAAAACTACAAAACATGAAAAAAATTAAAAACCAAATGTAAAAACTTCCTAATTTCATAAGTCAAAAGATTTAAATATTGTTAAAATGGTTAATACTCATGCTGAAACAGAAAGCTCAATAAGTAGTATTAAGAAAAAAGTTAACTCTATCATAATTCTGAAACAATGGCAGAATACATAATTTTACACAAGAATACATTTAAGAGAATTAATGCAACATATATCCTGATCCAAAAAAAGATAAAAATTAAAAATGCAAACCCCATATTATGTAAACCTCAGGTTCAAAAGCACATAACACAGGTTAGAAACAGAAACTGTCATTAATTAAGAATGGTGAATTATGGTTCTTTATAATATACCAAACCTAAAATTCCTATAATTTTCAGTGTTTTATTAACAGTTTCAGTGTTTTATTGTCATTTCATATTCAGAATAACATAGTGCATATCTGTGTCTATAGCTATAAAATAATTAACTATTTTTAGAAAGAGTATATTTATATAAACTTAGCACATTTTACCTCTATGTAAAATTTTTGGTAGAAATTAAATAAGCCTTTACAGGTTCCAGTGAGCTAGCATTTCATTTATAACACTTAATTTTAATTTTTTTTTTCCTACTGTTTACTTACTTTTGAGAGAGAGAGACAAAGCACAAGTGGGAGAGGGGCAGAAGGAGAGAGACACAGAATCCGAAGCAGGCTCCAGGCTCTGAGCACAGAGCCCAACGCGGGGCTCGAACCCACAGACTGTGAGATCATGACCTGAGCCGAATTTGGACGCTCAACCAACTGAACCACCCAGGTGCCCCAACACTTAATTTTATACAATTAACTTAATTAGGTTTTACTAAAATGGAAAGGTTTTCTTTAACACAAAATGTATAAAACATATTCCCAACATAAAATTTATGTCAGAGTAACAAAGTTTGTAAGAATAAGAAGCCAGTCATACAAATGGTCCCATGATTATAATCAGTGGCTATTAAAACTCAAAAATATAAGAGTACAACTGCAGATCTGTGTTACTCCCCTATGGCCTCTAAAAACACAATCATACTGACATCTAAAATAAGACTTGCTTTAAGATAAAGGGAGGTAAACCTTTGAGAGACTCTTAAATACAGAGAACTGAGTGTTGCTGGAGGGGAGGTGCGTGGGGAGATGGGTTAAAGGAGTGATGGTCATTAAGGATGGCACTTTTAGGAATGAGTACTGGGTGTCATATGTAAGAGATGAATCATTGGGTTCCACTCCCAAAACCAAGACTACACTGTATGTTAACTAACTTGAATTTAAATAATAAAAAATGAAATAATGAAATGAAATATAAAAAAATAAAATATAAAATAAAATAAATAAAATAAATAAAATAAAATAAAATAAAATAAAATAAAATAAAAGTAAAAATAAAATAAAATACCTGTTTACCTACTTGGCAAGAAAAATAACTGTGAGGAAGATTATACATGTTAAGGCCAGAAGGCTCCTCAGGAACTCAGGCTGGTGGGTAACTATCTCAAAGGAAAACCTAGAATATAAAGATTACCTCAGCAACTTTTGGAGGCACTCCATCCCCAAGCACCTCCCTGATGAAGCAGTGTTGGCCCATATAGTATGAGAGTCCACAGGTCCTCTTGAAGGCATCTTTCAGTCGTTTCAGCTCTACGTCGGTAACTGTAATCCAGAAATTGAAGAGGGTAAGAAACCAGAAGAAAAACGAAGTCTTTCAAAATCTTCGTTTTTTCAAAATAAGTGTTGGCAAGGATGTGGAAAAAAGGGAATCCTTGTGCATTGTTGGTGGGAAGGTAAACTGATGCAGCCACAATGGAAAACAGTATAGAGGTTCCTCAAAAAATTAAAAATAGAAATAACATACAATTCAGCAGTCCGCTTCTGCGTATTTGCCCCCACCCCCCCTTCTGAGCATTTATCCAAAGAAAACAAAAACACTAATTTGAAAAGACAGATGTGCCCCTATGTTCACTGCAGCATTATTTACAATAGCCAAATTATGGAAGCAACCCTAAGTGTCCACGAACTGATAAATGGATAAAGAAGATACGGTATAGATATATCTAGATATATAATGTGGAATATTACTCAGCCATAAAAAAAATGAAATCCTGCCACTGGCAACAACATGAATGGACTCAGACAGTATTATCCTAAGTGAAATAAGTCTGACAGGGAAAGACAAATCCTGTATGATTTCACTTATATGTGGAATCTAAAAAAACAGAAACAGACTCATAAATACAGAGAAAAAACTGGTGATAGCCTGAGAAGAAAGAAGGGATGAGGTGATGGACAACATAGGTGAAGGAGATAAAGAGGTACAAACTCCCAGTTATAAAATAAATAAGTTACAGGGATGTAAAGTACAGCATTGGGAATATAGTCAATAATAGTGTATTAACTTAGTATGGTGACAGGTGACAACCATTTCATTATGTATATATATATATAGTTTTTTCAATTTTTTTAATGTTTATTTATTTTTGAGAGAGACAGAGCCCAAGTAGAGTAGGGGCAGTGAGGGAGATACGGAATGCGAAGCAGGCTCCAGGTTCTGAGCTGTCAGCATAGGGCCCAACACGGGCTGGGACCCACGAACCGTGGATTATGATCTGAGCTGAAGTTGGACACTTAACCAACTGAGCCACCCAGGCATCCTTCATTATGTATATAAACATTGAATCACTATGTTATATACCTGAAACTAATATAATATTGTATGTCAACTATACAATTGTTTTTAAATCAAATTAAAGAAATCTTTACATTTTTCCAACCAAATTCCAAATAAAAACTGGCCCTAAAAAATATAAATATTACTCCTAATAAAATATTATTCCTAATAAAATATTACAAAATATTATTCCTAATAAAAATAAGGAATACATATCTCTTTCCAGATAAGTATGACAAAGCCAAAGATATTTTGTCATAATTCCAATACTTTCCAATCTAACGAAGAAAATAAATGGGAAAATTGGTGACCCACTACTTTCCAACAACAGAATAGTAAACATACAAATTTTAGGCAGGGGCAAGGAAGAGGTAACAAGTATTTCAAATTAGCTGATAATCTAAATGGCATTAGATTCTGCAATTAATATGTTTTCAGCAACAATGCATTCATTTCCTTTGGATAAAAATTATATTATCTGTACTTCTTCAGCACTTATCTATCCATGTGAAGGACAGATCCCAAGTTTAGCTTAAATTTTGTCATCATTTATAAAGAAAGTAATCTTCTATAAAGAATTATTTTAACAAACTAACATTTTCTTTCCTTTTTTTAAAAAAATGTTTATTTTTCAGAGAGAGAGAGAGCAGGGGAGGGACAGAGACAGACAGACAGAATCCCAAGCAGGCTCTACCCTGTCGGCACAGAGCTCGATGTGGGGCTAAAGCTCATGAACTGTGAGATTATGACTTGGGCAGAAATCAAGAGTTGGATGCTTAACCAACTGAGCCACCCAGGCACCCCTAACAACCTAACATTTTTAGGCCCCCACTATCAAAAAAATTAGAGTCATTACTTTATTTTAGGGATTGCAGACTTTTTTCACTGAATAGAACAATATCTGTCTACAAGGACAAGAAAAATACCCTTTAATATTACACAGTCAGTTCAAGGATCATAATGGAGGCAGAGAAATGGTAGCTTTAGCCCAAGCTGGAGGAAAAGAAGACTGGACAGAGAGAATGATTACATAAAAATTTAAAGGCTAACCAAAGCCAAAGGAACAAAGGCATATCAGGCAGAGATAATAGTTTGTTTCAAAGTACAATGATGTATGGAATGTATGGAGAATTCTATGTTACTAGAACAAAATAAACAAGGCAGGGGCAGTAAATGATAGACCTACATAGGCGGTCATTTGACCAAGGCATAAAAATTTTGCTCTGTCATAATAAGGAAGGGATATGGTCACATTCAATTCAGATACAAACTCCTGGCAGATAAGAAACAGGACATAGATACAATTCAGACAGTTTATTCTGCTAGTAGTGTAAAGAAGCAAAAAGTAGACTGCTAATACAAGAAAAGGAGAAGCTAAATCTGGGAAATGTGTACAAGGAAGTCAGTAGAACTTGAAGCCTGAGTGAGAAGCTATCTAGAATACTACTCAGTATTCTAGTCAGGGAAACTTGTAAGGTGGCATTTCCATGCAGAAAGGGAATGTAAGATCATAAAGAAAATTAAAGAAATTAATTAAAGAAAAAAATTAAAATTGAAGAAAAAATTTAAAGAAAAATACTTTACTAAAAATATTTTTCTTTAATTTTTTTCTACTATATTCTTTACTTTTGTGTATATTTTTTCAAATTCTATTTTACCATCATCATCTCATTTTAGTCCACTTCAGTGTATTCATTTTTTCAAATTCTCAAACGATTTCTTTTTTTTTCTCCCCCCACCCCCACCTTTTTTTCTCTAATCTGTCAAACCACTTTCAACACCCAGACCAAAACACACCTAGGATCTAGCATCATCTATTTGATTTTTGTGTCTGTGTGTATTTTTAATTTTTAATTTTAATTTCCTTTATTTCAATTTTTCTACCTCATTAATTCCTTTTCTCCCTTCAAAATGACAAAACGAAGGAATTCACCCCAAAAGAAAGAGCACAAAGAAACGACAGCCAGGCATTTAACCAACACAGATAAAAGCAAGATGTCTGAACCAGAATTTAGAATCACAATAATAAGAATACTAGCTGGAGTCAAAAATAGATTAGAATCCCTTTCTGCAGGAAAAAGAAGTAAAACATAACCAGAATGAAATTAAAAATGCTATAACTGAGCTGCAATCATGGATGGATGCAGCGGCGGCAAGGATGGATGAGGCAGAACAGAGATCAGTGATATAGAGGACAAACTTATAGAGAATAATGAAACAGAAAAAAAGAGGGAGATTGAGGCAAAAGAGCACAATTTAAGAATTAGAGAAATCAGTGACTCACTAAAAAGGAACAACATCAGAATCATAGGGGTCCCAGAAGAGGAAGAGAGACAAATAGGAGTAGAAGGTTTATGTGAGCAAATCATAGCAGAAAACTTTCCTAGCCTGGGGAAAGACACAGACATCAAAATCAAGGAAGCACAGAGGACCCCCATTCGATTCAACAAAAACTGAAAATCAAGGCATATCATAGTCAAATTCACAAAATACTCAGGCAAGGAGAGAATCATGAAAGCAGCAAGGGAAAAAAAGTCCCTAACATACAAGGAAGACAGATCAGGTTTGCAGCAGACCTATCCACAGAAACTTGGCAGGCCAGAAAGGAGTGGCAGGATATATTCAGTGTGCTAAATCAGAAAAATATGCGGCCAAGAATTCTTTATCTAGCAAGCCTGTCATTCAAAATAGAAGGAGAAATAAAAAGTTTCCCAGACACACAAAAATTAAAGGAGTGTGTGACCACTAAATCAGCCCTGCAAGAAATTTTAAGGGGGACTCTCTGAGGGTAGAGAAGATATATAGATAGATAGATAGACAGACAGACAGACAGATAGATAGATAAATACCAAAAGCAACAAAGGTTAGAAAGGACCAGAGAACATCACCAGAAACTCCCAACTCTACAAGCATCATAATGGCAATAAATTCGTATCTTTCAGTACTCACTCTAAACATCAATGGACTCAATGCTCTAATCAAAAGACATAGGGTAACAGAATGGATAAGAAAACAAGATCCATTTATATGCTGTTTACAAGAGACCCACTTTAGACCTAAAGACACCTTCAGACTGAAAATAAGGGGATGGAAAACCATCTATCATGCTAATGGTCAACAAGAGAAAGCCAGAGTAGCCATACTTATATCAGACAATCTAGACGTTAAAATACTGTATCAAGATGCAGAAGGACATTATACCATAATCAAGGGATCTGTCCAACAAGAAGACCTAACAATTGTAAAAATTTATGCGCCAAATGTGAAAGCACCCAAATATATAAATCAATTAATCATAAACATAAAGAAACTCATTGATAGTAACACCATAATAGTAGACTTCAACACCCCATTTCCAGCAATGGACAGATCATCTAATCAAAAAATCAATAAGGAAACAATGGCTTTGAATGACATACTGGACCAGATGGACTTAACAGATATATTCAGAACATTTCATCCTAAAGCAGCAGAATATACATTCTTCTCCAGTCCACATGGAACGTTCTCCAGAATAGACCATATACTGGGACACAAATCAGCCCTAAGTAAGTACAAAAAGATCGAGATCATACCGTGCATATTTTTAGACCACAATGCTATGAAACTCGAAATTAACCACAAGAAAAAATTTGGAAAGGTAACAAATACTTGGAGACTAAAGAACATCCTACTAAAGAATGAATGGGCTAACCAAGCAGTTAAAGAGGAAATTCAAAAGTATATAGAAGTCAGTGAAAATGATAACACCACAACCCAAAACCTCTGGGACGCAGCAAAGGCGGTCATAAGAGGAAAGCATAAAGCAATCCAGGCCTTCCTAAAGAAGGAAGAAAGATCTCAGATACACAACCTAACCTTACGCCTTAAGGAGCTGGAAAAAGAACAGCAAATAAAACCCAAAACCAGCAGAAATAATAAAGCTGGAAATAATAAAGATCAGAGCAGAAATTAATGCTATTGAAACCAAAAAAACAGTAGAACAGATCAAAGAAACCAAAAGCTCATTCTTTGAAAGAATTAACAAAATTGATAAACTACTAGGCAGTTTGATCAAAAAGAGAAAGGACCCAAATAAATAAAATCAAGAATGAAAGAGGAGAAATCACAACCAACACAACAAAAATAAAAACAATAATAAGAGAATATTATGAGCAATTATATGCCAATAAAATGGGTAATCTGGAAGAAATGGACAAATTTCTAGAAACATACACACTACCAAAACTGAAACAGGAAGAAATACAAAATTTGAACAGACCTATAACTGGTAAGGAAATCAAATTAGTAATCAAAAATCTGCAAAAAAAACAAGAGTCCAGGGCCAGATGGCTTTATAGGGGAATTCTACCAAACATTTAAGGAAGAGTTAACACCTAATCTCTTGAAACTTTTCCAAAAAATAGAAATGGAAGGAAAACTTCCAAAGTCTTTCTATGAAGCCAGCATTACCTTGATTCAAAAACCAGACAGAGACCACACTAAAAAGGAGAACTATACACCACTTTCCCTGATGAACATGGATGCAAAAATCCTCAACAAGATATTAGACAACCGGATCCAACGATACATTACAAAAAGTATTCACCACAACCAAGTGGGATTTATACCTGGGATGCAGGGCTGGTTCAATATCTGCAAAACAATTAACGTGGTTCATCACATCAATAAAAGAAAGGACAAGAACCATATGATCCTCTCAATAGATGCAGAGAAAGCATTAGGCAAAATACAGCATCGTTTCTTGATAAAAACCCTCAAGAAAGTAGGGATAGAAG
Organism: Panthera pardus; assembly: GCF_024362965.1. Lineage (NCBI taxonomy): Eukaryota > Metazoa > Chordata > Mammalia > Carnivora > Felidae > Panthera > Panthera pardus. The sequence goes on along the minus strand of NW_026526876.1, from coordinate 48,809,199 downwards.
GAGCATACCTCGAGATCATAAAAGCCATATACGAGCGACCCAACACTAATATCATCCTCAATGGGGCAAAACTGAGAGCTTTTCCCTTAGGTCAGGAACAAGACAGGGATGTCCACTATCGCCACTGTTACTCAACACAGTATTGGAAGTCTTAGCCTCTGCAATCAGACAACACAAAGAAATAAAAGGCATCCAAATTAGCCAGGAGGTCAAACTTTCACTCTTCTCAGATGACATGATACTCTATATGGAAAACCCAAAAGATTCCACCAAAAAACTGCTAAAATTGATTCATGAATTCAGCAAAGTTGCAGGATACAAAATCAATGCACAGAAATCGGTTGCATTCCTATACACCAACAATGAAGTGACAGAAAGAGAAATCAAGGAATCGATCCCATTTACAGTTGCACAAAAAAACCATAAAATACCTAGGAATAAATCTAACCAAAGAGGTGAAAAATATACACTGAAAACTATAGAAAGCTTATGAAAGAAATTGGAGAAGACACAAAACAATGAAAAAATATTTCATGCTCACAGATTGGAAGAATATTGTTAAAATGTCGATACTACCCAAAGCAATCTACATATTCAATGCGATCCCTATCAAAGTAACACCAGCATTCTTCACAGAGCTAGAACAAATAATCCTAAGGAACCAGAAAAGACCCCAAATAGCCAAAGCAATCTTGAAAAAGAAAACCAAAGCAGGAGGCATCACAATCCCAGACTTCAAGCTATACTACAAAGCTGTAACCATCAAGACAGTATGGTACTGGCACAAGAACAGGCACTCAGATCAATGGAACAGAATAGAAAACCCAGAAATGGACCCACAAACGTATGGCCAACTAATCTTTGACAAAGCAGGAAAGAATATCCAATGGAATAAGGACAGTCTCTTCAGCAAGTGGTGATGGGAAAACTGGACAGCAACATGCAGAAGAATGAACCTGGACCACTTTCTTACACCATACACAAAAAGAAACTGAAAATGGATGAAACACCTCAATGTAAGACAGGAAGCCATCAAAATCCTTGAGGAGAAAGCAGGCAAAAACCTCCTTGATCTTGGCCGCAGCAACTTCTTACTCAACACGTCTCCGGAGGCAAGGGAAACAAAAGCAAAAATGAACTAACTGGGACTTCATCAAAATAAAAAGCTTCTGCACAGCAAAGGAAACAATCAGCAAAACTAAAAGGCAACCGACGGAATGGGAGACGATATTTGAAATGACATAACAGATAAAGGGTTAGTATCCAAAATCTATAAAGAACTTCTCAAACTTGACACCCAAAAAACAAATAATCCAGTGAAGAAATGGGCAAAAGACATGAATGGACAATTCTCCAAGGAAGACATCCAGATGGCCAACCGACACATGAAAAACTGCTCCACATCACTCATCATCAGGGAAATGCAAATGAAAACCACAGTGAGATACCACCTCACACCTATCAGAATGGCTAACATTAACAACTCAGGCAACAACAGATGTTGGTGAGGATGCAGAGAAAGAGGATCTCTTTTGCATTGTTGGTGGGAATACAAGCTGGTGCAGCCACTCTAGAAAACAGTATGGAGGTTCCTCAAAAGGCTACAAATAGAACTACCCTACAACCCAGCAATTGCACTACTAGGCATTGATCCACGGGATACAGGTGTGCTGTTTCAAAGGGACACATGCACCCCCATGTTTATAGCAGCACTATCAACAATAGCCAAAGCATGGAAAGAGCCCAAATGTCCATTGATGGATGAATGAATAAAGATGTGGTATATATATATACAATGGAGTATTACTTGGCAATCAAAATGAATGAAATTTTGCCATTTGCAACTACGTGGATGGAACTGGAGGGTATTATGCTAAGTGAAATTAGTCAGTCAGAGAAAGACAAAAATCCTATGACTTTACTCATATGAGGACTTTAAGAGACAAAACAGATGAACATAAGGGAAGGGAAATAAAAATAATAATAATAACAACAATAATAAAAACAAGGAGGGGGACAAAACAGAAGAGACTCATAAATATGGAGAACAAGCTGAGGGTTACTGGAGGGTTTGTGGGAGGGGGGATGGGCTAAATGGGTAAGGGGCATTAAGGAATCTACTCATGAAATCATTGTTTCACTATATACTAACTAATTTGGATGTAAATTTTAAAAAATAAAAAATAAAAAAAATTTTTAAAAACCACAAATAAGCAGCACAATAAGTCAGAGACAAAACCACAGAAATCAATGCTTACAGTATCTGCAGACAAAGAGAAAATACTCTAAGAATACTGAATAGGAATAGTTAAAACAAGGAAAACAAGAAAGTATAGTCTCCAAAGGACAAGAGAAAGGGACTGGTCTACAGTCTTGTGTAAGACAGAAAGGACCCAAAAAATAAAGACTGAAGAGTCCCTGGCACATAGATTAACATTCAATAAACGTTCATAGTAGCGAGAGAAACCTCATGGGTTTGACAACTTGGGATTCTCTCTTCCTCTCTTTGCCCCTCCTCAACCCATTCTCATTCTCATTCTCATTCTCTCTCTCTCTCTCTCTCTGTGTGTGTGTGTGTGTGTGTGTGTCTCTCAAAAATAAAGAAATAGTGTGCCTAGGTGGCTCAGTAGGTTAAGCGTCTGACACTTGTTTTCTGACTCAGGTTTTCGGCTCACAGTTTGTGAGACTGAGCCTCTCATTGGGCTCTGTGCTGACAGCATGGAGCCTACTTGGGATTCTCTCTCTCCATGCCTGTCCCGCTTGTGCTTGCTCTCTCTCCTCTCTCTCTCAAAATAAACATTCAAAAAAATGAAAAAGTTAAACAAAAATAAATAAACTTGCCAAAATACTAGAAACAACTCCTTTGTCCATAAACTGGTGAAAAAATAAATATGGTATATCCATACAAGGAATGGTAATCTGCAATAAACATAAAGAAACTACTGATTAATGCAACAACATAAATGAATCTCAAAAATGATACTGAGCAAAAGAAATCAGACACAAAAGAACATACACTGTATGACTACATTATATCAATATCTTGCAGAGGCAAAACTAGCTATGATGACAAAGACAACTAGTAGCTGACCAATGATGAAGTAAAGGGTGTGTGGGTGGGACTGTAGGGAACAGACTGCAAAGAGCTGTAGGAGGCAACTCTTCTGAGGTGATGGAAATGTTTTATATATTTGACTGGGGTGGCAATTACACAAGAGAAACATTTGTCAAAACTTATTAAGCTGAATACTTAAAATTTGTGCATTTTATTATATCTAGATTATATTTCAATAGAATAGACCTTTAAAAAATGAACAGCCAAAAAGCACCAAATATTGAGGAAGATTCCAACAAGGGAAGGTACCAAAACAAATAGGGGTGAGAGGAATGAATAGAAATAATGGAGAAAGAAGAAAACAATTACTAAAAACCTCCAAATAATCTTAGAGAAGGATAAAAAGAAAATTATATCCAAATAAGTACCAAAAGTCTATGGCCATACCACCCTGAACGCACCTGATCTTGTCTGATCTCGGAAGCTAAACAGGGTCGGGCCTGGTTAGTAGTTGGATGGGTACCAAAAAATGTAATAATGAGAAAGTAACAATAATCTCTTGAGCCCTTTCCCAGCCAACTATAAGAGAATGTTCTACATCAAAATGAGAGGATAAACAAAAGAAAGAAAAGGGACCTAGGAAACAGGACTCCAGCATGACAGAAGTAAAGGGAATCCCTGGGCTGATTATGATATGACACCCCAGGATGACAGCTATACAGGAGGCCTAGAGGATAAGACCAGATCAAAAATGAAGAAGAAGGGCTCAAGAAAAAAAAAAGAAAAACAAGGAGGACAGGACAGTAAACAAAAGACAATAACCACAGTGGGAATAGCTTTAAGAAGCATTTCACCTTCAAAAAATAAATCTCAAGGACTAATTTTACTTTAAGTTTTTCTTAACAACCTAGAAAAAAAGAGGAGAAGCATTTCAAAGTACAGCTGAACCTTGAACAATACAGGTTTGAACTGCATGGGTCCACTTACACATGGACTTTTTTCAATAAATATATTGAAAAATTTTTTAGAGATTTGTAATTTGAAAAAACTCACAGATGAGCTGAAGAGCCTAGAGATATTGAAAAAATTGAAAAGGTATGTCATGAATGCATGAAACATATGTAGATACTAGTCTATTTTATCATTTACTATCATAAAATATACAAAATCTATTAAAAAAAGTTAAAATTTATCAAAAACTTACACACACAGTCTGTACATGGTGCCATTCCAACTGAGAAATGTAAACAAATGTAAAGATGCAGTATTAAATCATAACTGCATAAAACTAACTGCAGTATTACTGTACTACTATAATAATTTCGTAACCACCTCCTGTTGCTATTGCAGTGAGCTCAAGTGTTAAGACTATCTGCTTCAAACTCTATGTGATGCTAATCATTTCCACATGAACAGTTCATCTCTCCAGTAAACTGTGTATCACAGTAAAAAGTGATCTCTCATCGTTCTCATGTATTTTTCATCACATTTAGTGCAAAACCATAAGCCTTGAATGACACCAAGACCCACACAAAGTGCCACTGGTGATGCTGTAAGTGTACCCAAAAAGCAGAGAAAAGTCTGAAAAAGCTGAATTGCTTGATATGTACCACAGATTGAGGTCTGTAGCTGCGGTTGCCCATGATTTCAAGATAAATGAATCCAGTGTAAGGACTGTTGTAAAAAAAGAAAAGGAAAATTCATGAAGCCATCACCACATCTGTGCCAGCAGGAGTGAAAACCTTGAACTTTTTGTGAAATACTTTTTGATCTTGTATTGAAAATGCAGCTTTTATGTGGGTGCAGGTTGCTAACAAGAAAGGCATACCTGTAGACTCAAGATTCTTCAATTCAAGAAAAACTGAAGTCCTTATATGACAACTTACAGCAAAAGGAAGGTGAAGGTTCTAAAGCAAGCTGAAGAATTTAATGCCGGCAAAGGACGGTTTGAGAATTTTAGAAAGACGTTTGGCTTAAAAAATGTAAAGGTAACAGGAGAAGCAGCTTCTGCTGAGCAAGAGGCAGCAGATGAATTCTCAAATGCCATTTAGAAAATCACTGAGAAGGATATCTGCCTGAACAAGTTTTTAATGCAGACAAAAGTGCTGTATCCTGTGAAGAAAATGTCACAAAGAAAAGAACATTTATTAGTAAGGAAGAGAAACAAGCACTAGGATTTAAGGTGGGAAGAGATAGGCTAATTGTACTGTTTTGTGCAAATGCAGTAAGGTTCATGATCATCAACTATAAAGTTGCTAACACCTGAGCCTTGAAAGGAAAAAGATAAACATCAGCTGCCATCATTGGGTTGTAGAGCAAGAAGTCTCTGGACAACAAGAATCCTTTTTCTAAACTGGTTCTACCATTGCTTTGTCCCTGAAGTCAGGAAGTACCTTGCCAGTAAAATCTACTTTTTAAAATTCTTGGGGACACCTGGGTGGCTCAATCAGTTAAGCATTCAACTTCAGCTCAGGTCATGATCTTATGGTTCGTGAATTCGAGCCCCACATCTGGCTCCACGATGACAGCTTAGAGCCTGGAGCCTGCTTCGGATTCTGTGTCCCGCCCCCGACCTCAAAATTAAACATTAAAAACAATTTTTAATAAAATAAAATTCTTTTGATTCTCATCTTTATTAAACTTTGGACAATGGACCCTGTGGTCAGGGCTGCTATTGCTGCTGCTCCTGGTAACAGGACAATACTAGTGCCACTCATACCACCTGTGCCAAATGCATTCTGCACAGTTTCAGCCTCTGTGTCAGCATGCCTTGAGTCAGAATCTGGCATGTGGTCACCAGAGTGGTGGAGCCTCATGCCATGTCCAGCTTCAAAAATGTCTGGGAAACTGGGGTTTCCCCTCTTATGGACGAAGGTGGTCTCTACCTCTATTAAGAGTCTTTAAAAAAAAAAAGAAAAAGAAAAGACTCTCCAAGTGTGGAATCCCTTACACAGGAAAAGGGGTAGAAATTCTGGGGGTGGACACTGGAATTGAGGAATGGAAAAACAATGACAAATTTCAATTTTTGAAGCAGTGATCTGAGACTAGAACTTGGTAGTCTCAGGTTTGCTTAGAGGAATGAGTGAATAATCACATTTTTCAAATAAAAAAAATTCTTCTGATATTGAACAATGCCCTTGGGCACTCAGAACGCCATAACTTTACCATCAAAGGCGTCAAACAGTCTACTTGCCCCCAAACACAGTATCTCTAATTCAGCCTCTAGATCCAGGGGGTCAGGTCATGAAGACCTTTAAGGCTCATTACACACAGTACTCTGTGAAAAGGACTGTCAATGCTATGGAAGAGATCCCCGATAAGAGAGGACATCATGAGGGTCTGGAAAGATTACACCACTGAAGATGTCATCATTGTTACACAAAAAGTAGTGAAAGCTATCAAAGCCTGAAACAATAAATTCCTGCTGGAGAAAACTGTGTCTAAATGTTATGCATGACTTCACAAGATTTACAACAGAGCCAATCAAGGAAAACATGAAAGAGTCTGTACATATGGCAAAAAAGGTGGGAGATAAAGAGTTTCAAGATAGGGATCTTAAAGAATTTCAAGAGCTAAGAGACACCACACCAGAAGGCAGAATTTGATGGAGACACATTGATGGAGGTAAGTGTTTCCAAACCAGTGCCAGATGATGACAAAGAAGAGGTAAAAGAAGCAGTGCCAGAAAACAAATTGACATTAGACAATTCAGCAGAAGGATTTCAATTAGTCAAGACTGCTTTGACTTCTTTTTTGACCAGGACCCTTCTATGATACCATACCAATGCTGACGTCTCCTGTATGACATTTTTAGAAAAATGAAAAGGCAAAAAAGTCAAATGGAAATTATAATGTATTTCCATAAAGTTACATTGAGTGTGCCTGCCTCTCCTGCCTCCCCTTTCACTTCTTCTGCCTCTGCCACCCAAGACAGCAAGACAAGCCCTCCTCTTCCTCCTCCTCAGCCTATTCAACATGAAGAAAATGAGGATGAAGATCTTTATGATGATCCACTTCCACTTAATGAACACTAAACAATTATATGTCATAGTTAATAAACTTATCTTGGGGCACCTGGGTGGCTCAGTCGGTTAAGTGTGTTTGTGAGTTCAAGCCCTGTGTCGCTCTGCATTGACAGTGCAAAGCCTGCTTGGAATTCTCTCTCTCTCCCTCTCTCGCTCTCTGCCCCTCCCTGCTCATGCTCGCTCTCTCTCTCTCTCTCTCTCAAAATAAGCAAACTTAAAAAAAATTAAACTTATCTCTTGTATATGTGTCTTCATGTGAAAATCAGTAACTGTACAGCAAGAACTGTAGATGTTTCTGTGTCATCATAATCATCGAACTATTCACCACATAGAACATCATGTGCAAAAAACTCATGTGGAAGTGGATAGCCTATCTTTATGATGACATTTAATATAAAATCAATAATGTATTAATAAAGTTTTCTTACTGTTTTATAACTTTGCTTTCAAAAAACTATATTACATACAGTATGTCTCTCTCATAATTGGAGAAACTTCATTATCAGACTATCACAGGGTTGCTGTTTTTTTTTAATGTGACAATGCTTCCAATACTGTATTATGAATAGGACTACAATATTGTATGCCACAAAAATTTCATAATGATTCATTCATTAGAATGAATTCTTTAGGAGTACCTGAGTGGCTCAGTCAGTTAAGCATCTGACTTCAGCTCAGGTCATGATCTCACAGTTTGCGAGTTCAAGTCCACATCACAGAGCCTATTTTGGATCCTCTGTCTCCCTCTCTCTCTGCTCCTCTCCTGCTCATGGCTCTCTCTCTCAAAAATAAATAAATATTTTTTAAAAACTGAAGAGAAAAAAAAAGGAATTCATTAGGGTAGGCTACTGTGAAGCAATCATATGAGTAACACCAGGCTACCACAAAGCAATCATACTTGATACTTCTTCACTATAAATGAATGAATCATTAAACCTGTAAATATGAATGTCTTTTTCATATTATCATTTTTGATGCCTAAATGTTAGGAATACATATAACATCTACAATGTTTTATATCAAAAAAGAGAATATTCTTGTAGATACAGACAATTCATCTTGTAAACATATGACACAAACTTAATACCAATAAATACAATATAGTGCTATAAATGTACTTCCTCTTCCTTGTGATTTTCTTCTTTTTTTTTTAATGGTTAAGGCCTTTTTTTTTTTTTTCATCTTTATTTTTGAGACAGAGAGAGAGAGAGAGAGCAGGGAAGGGGCAGAGAAAGAGAGGGAGACACAGAATCTGAAGCAGGCTCCAGGCTGTCAGCACAGAGCCCAACATGGGGCCCCAACTCACGAGTAGTGAGATCCTGACCCGAGCCAAAGTGCTTAACCGACTGAACCACCCAGGTGCCCCTCCCTGTGATTTTCTTAATAATATTTCATTTTTGCTAGTTTACTTTATTATAAGAATTCAGTACATTATATATATAACATACAAAATATGTGTTCACTGTTTGTGTAATCAGTAAAGCTTCCAGTCAACAGTAGTTAAGATTTGGGGGAATCAGGGACACCTGGCTGGCTCAGTCAGTGGAGCATGCAACGCCTCATCGCAGGGTCATGAGCTCAAGCCTCACATTGGCTAAAGATACCACTTTAAAAAAAATTTGGGGGTGGGGAGTAGGGATCAAAGTTATATGTGAATTTTCGACTGCACACGGGGTCAGTGCCCCTAACCACCAAGCTGGTCAAGGGTCAAATGTATATCTGTAACATTCGGCATGAAAGTTAAGAAACCAACCAAAATCTTTTTGAAAGCTATAGGGACAGAACTGTAATCCCTCCTCAAACAGGAAGTGTAAGAGAAGACAAGAGAACACCAAAGGCAAAGAATAAGGGAGAAATTTTCTCATATCAAAACAGATTTTCAAGGAAATTTAACACAAATCTCATTTAACAAAAAGCCTTGGTGATTTCAAGACATCTCAGTTTTTAAAATACTCAATTGGTAAGAATTAGCAACTCACAATCAAATATCAAGATCTGGTAATAAAAAGAAAGTACTGGATAATCACTTTCTGATTGTAGCACAAAAGAAGTAAAAGCAATTACACAGAAAGGGCAAATACTGGAACAGAGATAAAACAAAGATTATGATATTCACCACTGAAACAATCCTTCCAGTAAAAGCATTCTGAAATGCAAATCATAAAAATTATAATATTAAAAGCTACTGGGGGCGCCTGGGTGGCTTAGTCAGTTAAGAGTCCGACTTTGGCTCAGGTCATGATCTCACAGATCGTGAGTTCGAGCCCCGCATTAGGTTCTGTGCTGACAGCTCAGGGCTTGCTTCGGATTCTTTGTCTCCCTTGTTCTCCGCCTGTCCCCCACTCGCACTCTCTCTCTCAAAAATAAATAAACATTAAAAAAAAATTTTTTTAAAGCTACTGAACTCTTATCATATGCCCAAACACTGTGCTATGCAATGCGGAACACAAACCTTCAAGGAATCCATGGCTAAGAGACAGACTCATGAATAAATAATGACAATATAGTAAATATAAAAGACATAGCTGGGCACATAGGAAGAACACCTAAAAAGAGAGAACAAGTGCTCTAAAACTACACTAGTACACACAACTTACAGCAAAACAGCAGCATCTAGTGATTACTTCCATATACACTTTCTATAAAGGTCTCTATTGTGAATTCTTCCTACATTTCATCACGTATAGCATGACATTCTAAAAACCTATCTAACCTGTAATAAACCTAATATAGCAACTTATCAACATAAACAGCCTAACCACCACTTACAATGTTTTTAAGAGAAAACTGCAGTACTCTGTGATAAGATTTACAGGTTTTATCAATTGACTGGGACTAATGTAACTGGACTTGAGTTAACTATGATGAGAAGGACAACAGATAAGTAACTTCTGGAATTCCCCTTGTGCTTTAAGGCCATCAACCTCCCCATCTGGATGGGAAAATGAAAAGTCCTCAGATGTAGACAATGGTGCTAGTCACCAATCTGGGCTTCCTGGACACTCTCCCATCCCAGATTTTCCCATCCTCTCCCATCATTTGGTTTTCTGAGCAGGGCAAAGGCAACAAAGTACTCTGGTGAGCTAAGGGGAGGACACTGAATTCACTCCAAGCAGTCTGTGTCCTGCTGAAGAACTACATCTTCAGGGTAATGGGTGCTAACAAGAAATCCATGTTTCTTCGGTACTCTCCACTATTTCTAAACCACATTCCCTCTGATCCTTTAACAACACTATCAATAGATATTATCTAAATAAATGAAAATACATGCATAATTCCAACTGAAAAGGCCAGAAACATCAGCTATCTCCCCTACACTTGACTATTCTCAGATCTGACACTGACACTGGAAAGAAAAGTTGTATTAATAAAAATATTCAGTGGCTCCTTTGTTCTTGAATAAAAGTTCAAGCATTAGTAAAGAGTGATGATGCAAAGCTCAAAAACTGAAATACCTACAGGGATGAATGAGGAGGGCAATACAAATGATGAAGTGGGCCAGGTGGGGTATGTGGAACCCTAGAGAACACATACCTACAGGGTGCAGCTGCTTCTAAGTTCCAGGCATTTGCTGCAACGTAGGAAACCAAGAATATATATATGTGTGTGTGTGTGTGTGTGTGTGTGTGTGTGTGTGTGTGTGTGTGTGTTGTTTGTGTGAAAGCTCTCTCCTTTAAAAGCGTTGGCAACTAACTTTTTAAAAATTTTAAACAAGATGCAGTTTCGATATGTCTAGCCAGCTGCCACATTTGATAACCTCTGGCCAAATGGTTAAGGGCAGAAAGAAAACATATGCGTGTTTAAATTGAACAAGGTCACTTACTAGCTATGAGAACATGGGCAAGTTCCTTAATATCTGTACCTACTCTTCTGTAAAATGGATATAGACATATGGAGTTGACAAAGACAAGAAAGTAACGGATGCTCAACAAATTACAGTCTGGGAGGAAGGGATTTCTAGCAGTAATGAGGGTGTACCTTGTTCATTTTCTATTCCTAACTCTGGAAAAGGTATGAAAATGAAGATTGGAAAAAGAAGGTACAAACCCAAACAACAATAAATTTTTCTGCCCTTATCCTCTTTCCTCCTTACCATAGATCAATATTACCATCCCAGCTGACCCAGCTACCGTCTAACATTGGAACAAAGGGGAAGAAGAAAGAGTGCAGAAGAGGAAGAAGGGAAATATCAAGAAGGCAACAACTTCTTTAGCTCTTGACAGACAAGCATAAGGGAAGGGCTATTGTAATTCATTGTAACGAATGTATCAAAACCACTGTGTTAGATTAAAGCATGAGTGCTGTTTTACTCAAAGCCAAGTAAGTCATATTACTAGGAGTATTCATCAACGCCCTAAAATATAAAAGGTCATTAACATTCCATAAAATTATAAACAAAATCATCCTTTGTAAAAAAAAATTTGCTACCAACGTTACATAAAAGAAGCAAGTCAGGAGTCAGTTCATATTAATAGATGAAAGGTTCAATCTGGTAAGTCAATCTGTATTCACTGGCTACAGGCTGGGCTAAATATGATATTTACTCAAAGCATGCATACATTCTCTTGCTCTATTTTATTTATCTACCAAAGCTCCTAATCAATCATACAAAAGCTGCTTGAACTAAAGTCACCAAGAATTCAATATGTACTCATTTTAAAAATATGACTACTTTGCAACAGATTACAGAATGGGGCTTATTATATCCAACCCATAGATAAAACACAAGAACTACTTCAGAGTTCACAAAATCCAAGACATCTCTAGAGGGTATTTTTAAATTTGTTTTTAAAATACAAACAAGCAGAAAAAGCATTTCATTGTCTAGCAGTTTTTAGTTACATAGTAATCCAAGTATATTCTGGGTGGCCCATAATACATGAGATATAAAAAGTAAACAGATCTGTGTATTTCACCTAATTTATATATAATTGGCAACAGTGTGCTGGGTTCTATGAGGGACACAAAGACAAGGTATTGTCCTCGGTGTTTTGTTTTGTTTTGTTTTTTGTCTTTGTACTTGGTTTTAAAAGCTTAAAATCTGCCAACAAATACTTGAGTTTTATTCTGGTGAGAGTGTGAAAGAAGTATAACAAGGTGTAAACTTTGTTAAATAGGAATTCAAATCTGAAAGCTATTTAAAGAGTAAATTTAAGAGTTCTATTAAGTGTTCAGTGCTCATATAGACACAACTTTTTCCACACTGAAAAAAGTTTACATTTTGAAAAAGAAAGCCTAGAGAGCCATATATCATCAACCCTCATACAAACCCACCCCGTCTCATTTTATTTCATTTTCTGATAACAGAGGAGAAGGAAGAAGGGTCACTGGACCTCAATTTGAGATTTCCAGGATTATGGAAAAATATTTACCAAAATGCCTACCATCTATCTGCATCTGCTCCCTGGACAAAGAAACAATGCAACAAAAGGGAAAGAAGACAAGATTGAGAAAGGGAAGAAAAACATTAAGAAAGTTAACAAAGCTGAAGAGAAAGATTAGGTAGAAAATATTAGACAAGGGTGCCTGGGTGGCTCAGTCAGTTAAGTGTCTGACTCTAGATTTTGGCTCAGGTCATGATCTCACAGTTTGTGATATCAAGTCCCACACTGGGCTCTGCGCTGGCAGTACAGAGCCTGTTTGGGATTCTCTCTCTCCCTCTCCCCCCCAAAAATAAATAAATTTTAAAAAATATATAAGAAAAACATGCAAAGGAAATCAAATACATTTCACTGGTATATGTAATAAAAAGTTGAAATGACAAGACTGTCACTTCTGCTACAGTCACAAGCCTATCCAGATCTAAGAGGAGCAACCAGAGATCTAAGAGGTACAAAACCAAAAGGGAGGAGAAGACAGAAGAAAAACACGTGATATGCTACCCAACTGGGAAAGATCAAAATCCCATCTGTACTACACCTAAAGGTACCATTTCAGAAATCAGAAGTAACCTAGTCTTAAAGAAAAAAAGGAAGGAAAGGGGACTGCAATTTATTTCTTCACAAAGAACTTCAGTATTCAAGATCTATTAAAAGACTAAGGAGGAGGGAATGCAAGCTGGTGCAGCCACTCTGGAAAACAGTATGGAGGTTCCTCAAAAAGCTAAAAATAGAACTACCCTACAACCCAGCAATTGCACTACTAGGCATTGATCCATGGGATACAGGTGTGCTGTTTCGAAGGGACACATGCACCCCCGTGTTTATAGCAGCACTATCAACAACAGCCAAAGTATGGAAAGAGCCCAAATGTCCATCAATGGATTAATGGATAAAAAAAATGTGGTGTGTGTGTATATATGTGTATACACACACACACACACACACACACACACACACACACACACACACACACTGGAGTATTACTCAGCAATCAAAAAGAATGAAATCTTGCCATTTGCAACTACGTGGATGGAACTGGAGGATATTATGCTAAGTGAAATTAGAGAAAGACAAAAATCACATGACTTTACTCATATGAGGACTTTAAGAGATAAAACAGATGAACATAAGGGAAGGGAAATAAAAATAATATAAAAACAGGGAGGAGGACAAAACAGAAGAGACTCATAAATATGGAGAACTGAGGGTTACTGAAGGGGTTTGGGGGGGGGGGAATGGGCTAAATGGGTAAGGGGCACTAAGGAATCTACTGAAATCATGGTTGCTCTATATCCTAATTTGGATGTAAATTTTTAAAAATAAAAAATAAAATTAAAAAAAACTTTTTAGTGTTAAAAATTACAAAACACTGCTGACAGAAATTAAAGAAAATCTAAATAAATGGAAGTAATCAACCATAAAGAAAAAAAGACTAAGGAGTAAAGAGGCGGGGGAGGGAGGAGGGGGGAGGGAAGAGGGAAAGGGAAGAGGGGAGAGGGAGGCAGAAGAAAAGACATGTAGTCCAAGGCAAAAGGATGAGAAAAAGTAGTCTAGTTTCAAGCGACTCCCATATCTAGATAGATTCTAGAGCCTTTTTCCCTCAGAGTTTAAGTGACACTTTTCTCTTTTTCCTTAGTCAACTTCACTTCTATAATGCGTTATGACTTAGCAAGGCAATGGAGACACTGTTCCTGGGAAAGAAAATCAAAGATGAAACAGAGCTAGTGAAAGTTGTAGCTAAGATTTTTTAAAAAGGTAGGGGTAAGCATAACCTGAAAATAATCCATTTATAAAAATTCATTTACAAAGCAGAGCTATCGAGACTAATTCTGTTTAACTTTGTTTTAAGCAATAAGTACCTTCAAATCAATGAACTAGGAATTTCAGAAATTTCTCTAATTTTATCATTTTAATGTAGGGATGCCTGGGTGGCTTAGTCAGTTGGGCTCTTGATTTCAGTTCAGGTCATGATCTCACGGTTCAAGCACTGCATTGGGCTCTGCATTGACAGTGCAGAGCTTGCTTGGGATTCTCTCTCTCTTTCTCTCTCTGCCCCTCCCCTCTATGCTCTCTCTCTATCTCTCTCTCAAATAAGCTAAAATTAAAAAAAATTAATGTTGTAGTCTGTATATCCTATATATTCATCATCTGTAGTTCCTAGAGGCAATTCTGAACTGCATGTGGCCTGAAAGCATAACAACATTCCTCCTTTTTAAAAATTGTACTTTTAGGGGCGCCTGGGTGGCTCAGTCGGTTGAGCGGCCGACTTCGGCTCAGGTCATGATCTCATGGTCCGTGAGTTCGGGCCCCGCGTCGGGCTCTGTGCTGACCGCTCAGAGCCTGGAGCCTGTTTCGGATTCTGTGTCTCCCTCTCTCTCTGCCCCTCCCGTGTTCATGCTCTGTCTCTGTCTCAAAAATAAATGTTAAAAAAAAAAATTTTTTTTTTTTTAAATTGTACTTTTACCTGATTTTTCTCAACAGTCATTTATTAAATGCTACTATGTGTCAGGTACTATCAAGATGAATAAGACCCAGTTCACACATTCTAATACTTCAAATTTTAGTAGGGAAGATTGGCACACTCCAAATAACTGCAATACTAGATAGGAAATGTTAAAGCAGAGATATTAAAATGGAGTCCCAAAATAGGGAGTGATTAATTCTGAGTTGGTGACTAAGAAGGGGTTCCAAGAGGTATTGATTCTTGGGGTGCCTCAGTCGGTTGAGCATCTGACTCTTGATTTCAGCCCGAGTCATGACCTCAAGGGTCGTGGGTTCCAGCCCCGCATCAGGTTCTGTGCTGACAGTGCAGAGCCTGCTTAGGATTCTCTCTCTCCCCCTCTCTCTCTGCCCCTTCTCTGCTCTCGCTCACTCTTTCTCTCAAAATAAATAAATAAACTTAAAAAAAAAAGAGGTGTTGATTCTTTAAGTGAAGGGGATCACCTGACCAAAAAAAAAAAAAAAAAAAAGGCTAAAGGGTATTCCATGCAAGAAAAACACATATAACAGAATGAAGTAGCACAGACAATCAGGGAACTGCAAATAGTTTGATATAAATGGAGTATACGGTGCAAGAAGCAGAGCTATAGGGATTGAGATTGGAAGGACAACTGGCAAAAAACAGAATCCTACTTTATTGAAGGTGATAATGTTCCCAACTAAAAACTACTATACTTTCCAGCTTCCCTTGCAACTAGAAATGGCCAATGAAATGTAGACAAAATTGCTAGGGAGGACCTCTAAGAAGACTCCTGAAGGGGCACCTGGGTGGCTCAATCAGTTAAGCGTCTGACTTCGGTTCAGGTCATGATCTCATGATTCTCAGGGTCAAGCCCTGCAGGGTTGTGAGTTTGGGCGACACACACACACTCACATATACATATACTCAAAGGCAATCCTGGTGAGGTTTAGAAAGAAAGCTACAGATAAAGTCCTTACCATCTTAAAGAATATATCATGAACAGGGGTGCCTGAGCCTCGGTGGCTCAGTCAGTTAAGCTTCTGACTCTTGATTCCAGCCTGGGTTACAATCCCAGATCCCCCAGTTGAGGGATCCAGCTCCATGCTGAGCATGGAGCCTCCTTGGGATTCTCTCTCTCCCTCTGTCTCGGCCTCTCCCCTGCTTGAGATCTCTCTCTCTCTCTCTCTCAAAATAAACAAACATTTAAAAAAGAATATATCATGAATAGAATATAGGTTAGGAATATGAACATTAAAGGCCATTCTGGTGAGATACCAGACAGAAATTAGGAACATGTTACTGGAAACTGGAGGGGAGATTATCCTTGTTAAAAAATGGCAAAGAATTTGGCTAAACTGTGTTCATGTCCTAGTGTTTTCATAGAACACAAAACTTTTGAGTGACAAAATTGGATATTTAGCATAGAATATTTCTAAGCAAACTGCTGAAGACTTGTTTTCTCCTTACAGCTTTTAGCAAAATGTGAGAGGAAAGAGATTAAGGAACTGGTAAGCAAAAAAAAAGACTTGAAGATTTGGAAAATGCTCAGCCTCTCCATGCTACAAAAAATGATAAAGCTTATTATTCTGAAGAGAACACTAAGGGTGTGGCTGAACAACTATTTGATAAGAATAGTGTGGATGTGAGCCACAAATTTAATCAACCACCTCAGCAGTAGCCAGGAATAAAGATGGGATCATAGAAGCAGAAATCCTGCCAGTTGGGACTAAAGGGAACAGAAAAAAAAATGGGATAGAATGAAAGACAGCTGTAAGACTTCTGGGATTCTACAGGATGAGACAATAGAGTTATCCAGCTTTGAATATGAATTATCCTTCAAGAAAAGAGCAGACTGACCCCAAAGGTGATACAGAGCTACTAGGGCTACCACCCCCACCACAGGTCCAGAGGGCAGGTCTGGTTCTTCCTCATTTCAAAAGGTGAAGCCTCCTAGGTTTGGGAGTGGGGAACCAAGAAGCCACCACCCAGTGCCTCAAGAGCAAGGCCATGGCCCAGTACCCAGGAGCAGAGCTGTTCCACAGAACCATGAGAGAGGCACTGACTTCCCAATGGACCTGGAGACCAATGCTCTAAACCAAAGAGGATTGTTCCCAAAAAATAACAACTGATGGAATTTGCCTTGCTAAGTTTTGAACTTGGAAAGTTTGCCTCTTTCTTTCCAATTTCTTCCTTTTGGAACGAGAATGTCTACCTTGTTCTGTCCCACTACTATATTTTGGAAGCATCTAACTTTGTCTAGATTTATAGGTTCAACAGCTGGAGAAATTTTCCCTCAGGATGAGTCCTATCTCCAGTTTCAACCATGTCTGGATTTAGAGAATATTTAGATGTGACTCTAGGCTTCAGACTTTAGATATGCTGCTGGAATGAGCTAAGATTATGGGGGCTATCAGAATAGAATGAATGGATTTTAGATGCAAGGAGAATATTAATTTGGAGGACCAGGGGTAGAATGTTATTGACTGAATTTATATGTCCCCCAAAATTCATGTTGAAACCCTATACCCTATCTAGGCTGTATTCGGAGCTAGAAAGTAAGGTTAAATGAGGCCATAAAGGTGGGGTCCTGATCAGATAAGGTAAGATTAGCATCCTTATAACAAGAAACACCAGACAGCTTGAGAGTTCAGGCACAGGGAGGAAAGGCCACGTGGAAACTCACATAAGGAAGCCATATGCAAGCCAGAAACAAAGCCTTCCTTCACCAGAGGCCAAACCCTGCCAGAACCTTGATCTTGGACCTTTCAGCTTCCAGAACTGTAAGATAATTAATTTTTTTTAAATAGTTAATTTTTAAAGTTTATATATTTACTTTGAGAAAGAGAGAGAACATGAGGAGGGGAAGGGCAGAGAGAGGGAATCCCAAGCAGGTTCTGCACTATCAGCTCGAAGCCCAATGCAGGGCTCAAACTCACAAACCATGAGATCATGACCTGAGCCAAAATCAAGAGTAGGACTGAGCTACCCAGGTGCCCCTAATTTCTGTTTTTTAAGCCTTCTCGTCTATGGGATGGCAGCCCAAGCAGACTAACACAATTTCTATAGTGCCAGTAATAAATAGGTCAATTCCACCTTTCTGATTTAGATGGAGACGCTTTTAAATGGCTTTTGCAGGGTCATAAGAAGAAATTAAAGCTCACTGTCCTTGAACAGAAAATAAAATATGTACTTTAATGATGGCACCAAAAAAAACCCAGTGTAAAAGAAAGAACAGTAGAATGTTCATCTCTCTTACAATTTTTTTTTGTCTATAACAGTAGTTATCAACCTTTTTCTGTGGTGCCAGGATGGATGTTTTCATTTTATGGGCAATCCCTGAACCTTACCTGTAACTACACTCTTTTCACTTCCGGTCAAGAAATCATATGTATATGTGAAATACAGGAACGGTAATCCACACTTGGTATGCTTTTTCCCCCCAAAGTTCAGTACTTCGTATTACTCATTATATGGCTATAAAATATTCCACAATAAGCCATGGTATGGTACTGGTGTTCTATACTATTATGTACTGCCTTATTAACCTTTTTTCCAAAGGTAAAGTCTTATCTCTCCAAGTAGATTTTAAGTCTCTCAAAAGCAGAGACTAGGTATAATCTATTGTTTCTCTCTCACAGAGACAAAGTAGTGTCTTGCATTCAGATTTACGCTAAAATATAGGAGTTGCTGTTTTGCCAGTTTGGTTCCAAAGGAATAGATAAAAATTTAACAACTTCTGAATCAGAGGATAACCACAGAGGTAAACAAACACCGGGAAATATGCTTTTCACTGCCAAAGCTGAATAAGAATTTCCAAACACAGACGAGGCAAAAAGCAGAAAGTAGCAAAGAAATCACAACCAACATTAATTTATAAATATGCTTGGTGAACTTCCCTACCAAAAGACTCTCTGGCAGGCTACCTACAGCAAAAGTTACTGCAAAGCCACTTCAGGTAAATAATAAAGTGTATCCCAGATGGAATATCTCAGACAAGAGGCAGCCTACTAACATTAAGTTTTTTGCCACTAGTGACTTTGTCGAGGACACAACTTCACCAGAATTTGAGAATGTATCTCAGGCTAACTGGTATTGTAAGTTTTTTCTTATGAAAAAGGGTAAAGCAAAGTTAAAGGGTTAAACTCTCACACATATTCATAACCTTTAGTCAAATGGCAAAAAATTGAAAATTCTGAAACTTGCCTATTATTTGTTCTATAAACTAAAATCTCTAACAATATATATTGATCACTTCCTTCAAAGTAGACCTTCATTTTTCTTTTTTTTTTTCCCCCCAATGTTTATTTATTTTTGAGAGAGAGACAGAGCGTGAGCAGGGGAAGGACAGAGAGAGAGGAAGACACAGAATCTAAAGCAGGCTCCAGGCTCCGAGCTGTCAGCATAAAGCCCACCAAGGGGCTCAAAGTCACAAACGTGAGATCATGACCTGAGATGCTTAACTGTGACTGAGCTACCTAGGTGTCCCAAAGCAGACCTTCATTTTAATTCTAAATTGGTTAGTATGAATTTTAAGGGTTAACAAAAAGTGTACAAGGAAATTACCTCTAAATAAGACAATGTAAAAAAATAATTTTAGTCATTATATATTTATTCTTCTAAAAAGATTAAAGGACTTCTGAGAGCCACCATTTTCCACAATACCTCCATAATGCAGGGAAGAAGTTTCCAATTTTTATACGTGAGACCAAAAGACTAATTTCACAAATAAAAGACAATGCTAACACTATAACTACTGATTTTGATCCCTAAGCAATATTACCCTCAAAAAAAGTAATGGCTCATAGGATTTATTATGATGTTTATACAAATTGTTTCTGTGGTCAATAATGGTAGATTTGGTTATGGTCGTACCTACAGGCCCAAAATATAAACTCTTATTATAGTTTAAATTCAATGAACTTTATACCTATTCTGAATTCTGTCCATCAAAATACACAAAATTGAGATCATTAAAATTCCACTGCTAAAGGGATGCCTAGATGGCTCAGTTGGTAAAGCGTCCAACTCTTGATTTCAGCTCAGGTCATGATCTCATGGTTTGTGGGATTGAGCCCCACATGGGGCTCTGCACTGGCAGCGCAGAGACTCTTTGGGATTATCTCTCTGCTCATCCCCTGCTCACACTCAAAAATAAATAAGCTTTAAAAAAAAAATTCTGCTGCTAAGACCCCTGACCAATCCAAGAAACAATCATACCAGATTCAAGAGTATTAACTACATTGCTTCTGAATATCTATACCTCCATGTCTCACAGGAAGATCTCTAAGTATCAGGCTCTTCATCTTCTTTGAAAGCATGTATTAGAAAGGCAATGAGGGCTGCCTGGGTGGTTCAGCTGGTTAACTCACGGTTCATGGGTTCATGAGATCAAGCCCCATGGCAGAATCTGCACTGTCAGCTCAAGCCTGCTTGGGATTCTTTCTCTTCCATTGTCTCTGTCCCTCCCCGACTTGCACACATGTGCTCTCTTTCTCTCTCTCAAAATAAATAAACATAAAACAAAAAAAGAGAGCCCAATTGACAGAAAAAAAAAAAAAAAAAAGACTTAAAAGAGCACTTCATAAAAGAGGATACCCAAATCAATAAACATTAAAAGAACATCAAATGTTGGCAAGGATATAGACAACTGGAATTCTTATTCATTGCTAGTGGGAATGTAAAATGGTATATCTGCTCTGGAAAAAGGTTTACCAATTTCTTATTAAGTTAAATATATACCTGTCCTATGAACTAGTAATTTTACACTATTTACTTAAGAGTAATGATAACATATGATCCCAAAAGATTTATACAAAATGTTCAAAAGATTTATACAAAGTGTTCACAGTAACTTCATTAATGAAAGTCAAAACCTGGAAATGACCCAAACATTCATGAATAAAAGAAACAAAAAAAAAAGATACATTAATATTATAGTATACTATTCTGCAATAAAAAAAGAAAAACCTGATACATTTAAACAACGTGGATTAAGCTCACCAGGCAAAAGAAGGCTGGTTTTGAAAAGTATAAAATCTGCCTACATGAAAAACCAATAAACCTATCCCAGATACATAAGAACAGTCCTACAGTTACAAATATCACCAGCTCAGGGCACCTGGGTGGCTCAGTCAGTTAAGCGTCCAACTCAGGTCATGATCTCATGGTTTATGAGTTTGAACCCTGCCTCGGACTCAAAGTTGACAGCATGGAGCCTGCTTGGGATTCTCACTCTCCCTCTCTCTTTGGCCATCCCTCTCTCTCTCAAAAATAAATAAGCTTAGGGGTGCTGGGTGGCTCAGTCGGTTTCAGTGTTTGACTTCCGCTCAAAGTCATGATCTCACAGCTTGTGAGTTCGAGCCCTGCGTTGGGCTCTGTGCTGACAGCTCAGAGCCTGGAGCCTGCTTCTGATTCTGTCTCCCTCTCTCTCTGCTCCTCCCCTGTTCACTCTCTCTCTCTCTCTCTCTCAAAAATGAATAAACATTAAAAAAAAATTTTTTTAAGAAATAAGCTTAAAAATATATATATCCCCAGCTTTTCACAAATCAACAAAAATTCCCTAAAAATAACTCATCCCTCTATATGACTAATTTTATTGTTATTGTGCTTCATCTAGTATTCCACAGTATTGTTTTACTGCAAACATACAGTATTTCAGCTAAAACAATGACTTAAAATTTCTGAAAGCTACAACCCTAGAAACCTAATCAGCGTTCATAACACTGTTTCTATGGAGAAATAAATGTTAAATTCTGTGAAAATTAGTAAAAGGAAACATCATTTATAATGGAGTCTAGAGGCCAGCAGGGGGAGCTCTCATGCCCAGTACTCTTGTCCATTGCAGACCCAACAGGAAGAGAGGAACTTTACAGGTGGATACTACTCTACTATCCTGGCAGAAAGAAGCAAGTTTTTTTCCTGCCCAACAACAGCCCAGCCAATGAGACACAACTCAGCCAACGAAAAGCCACTAAGACCGCCCAGTCTCCACTAATGGACTTATTTATAACAGCCCTCCCAACATTCCTCCTTTCCTCTATAGAAAAGGGTATAACCTATCCTTTGTTCTGCAGACAAGCCATAGCTTGTTTGTCCTGGATTGCAATTTTCTGCTATTCCTGAATAAAGCTATCTTTTGCTGGTAAAATAACTGGCAGTTTTATCTTTAAGGTTAACAATTCTGAATAAACTTTTAGAACTCAATCTATACATAGAGTACTTAAACTAGACTCACTCTTAGATTTAAAAAAATAAGAACAAAAACCTCATGTTCCAATAGTTTAATCCAATATATTTCTCTAACCTCATTAAATCAATAGTACAAATCTAATCTTCGATAGTGAACAAGTCTACCAAAATTACATTTTCACAAATCCCTTTAAGCAGTCACAATATTTTGTTTTGACTCTAAACTCAAACATAGAAACACAGCCTTTTGAAGGTAAAGCCAAAAATAACCATCTCTCCAAAGTTTACAAAATATCTATTAGAAAAAGAATGGTAAAATATAAACTGAACACAAAAGGAGAAATAATACACAAGAAATCCCACAATAGAAAGAGAAATTTCTATAAATATGACCCAGGAAAAGCACAAAAAGCAAACTAGTGATTAAATTATGGCTAGCATGATGGGGCGCCTGGAGCCTGCTTCAGATTCTGTGTCTCCCTCTCTCTGCCCCTCCCCTGTTCACACTCTCTTTCTCTCAAAAATAAAATAAACATTAAAAAAAATTTTTTTAATTGTGGCTACCATGAGTAGATTGCAAAGCTAAGTATAGATACATTAATTTAGTAGAAAAGAACAAGTTCTGGACTAGATCTGTATATCTAATATAACAAGGAAAGTATATAAAAGACAATGGCTACTTGAAATATGTAAAAATGTATAGGAAGCAATCAGAAAAAAATCAGTTACAGGTCAAAACCTCACAACTGAAAAATGGTACTAGAAAAATGTAGATAATGCAAAATTCAAAGGAGAACATCAGTAAAGTAAGGCAAGTTTTAATAAAGGCAATGTTACTCCGTACATCACAAATATCAAAGGCCACTGAAAGTAGATGAGAACAGGATATTGATGAGGAGAATACTTCCTAAGGCTTTGATTCTACCTTCTGGGGCATCTCAGAAACTGACAAAATATAGCTTATACCATGGTTATAAGACCAGGAAGAATGTCACTTCACAAAAGAATCTAAAATGTTCGGACAACTCTGGTTTCTCTTCAGACTGAATAAATCTTTCACCTTTTACTAAAAAAAAAATAATAAAAGGTTCTGACAGCAATAAGCTGATGAAAATTATAAATATAAACCTTAGAACCAGAAGCAGAGATATATACAAAGGCTCCAGCTAAACCAAACTACTTAGCATTTCCTAACCATATTATGCTCACTTGCCATCATCCTTACAATGTCCTCTGACTATTATCCCCGATTAATCTAACTGGGCCAACATCCTTCAAGACCTGGTTTAATGTGTCTTCCTTATTTTTCAGAAGTCTTTTCCAAATGCTTCTGTGCCCTGCTACCTACAGTTAGAGGTGTCTCTTCTACAGAATGACCTTGCTTATAATCACTTACTCAGTATCAAACTTTCTGTTTTAACACAATACTATATTTTCTAATTTGTGTATCTCCCCTCTGCTCTTTGAGAACAAAGAAATGGACTTATTTATCTTATCAAAGAATCTTAAATATTATTGATGTATAATAAATTTTTGGATAAAGTTTAGATTTTTTTAAATGATTAAACAAATGTTCTATCTAGTCTCTCATTCACAGACTCCCACTTCTAGAACAATACTAACTCACAGTAAGGGCTCAATAAAATGTTTTTTCATTAACCTAACCTACATCTGATGTTTGCCATCACTAAATGTGACCATAATGTAAATGTAACCATAGTACAAGTATTATCTCCTCACAGCCTTCCTCAGCTTAAAATCCAATTTGGAATCACATTCATTTAGTAACCTACTAAATGAAACCCAGATGAGAAACACAGAATTTATAATGTTAATTCTAAAAGTGCTGGAATAGGTGTAATTTAAACATTTACCTGCCCAAAGGCAAGAAATCAAACAATGGCTTTCTTAAAATCTCTTACACGTGACAAATGCATCTTTTTTATCATTAAAAACATATACCCCAGGGGCGCCTGAGTGGCTCAGTCGGTTAAGCGTCAGACTACAGTTCAGGTCATGATCTCGCAGTCCGTGAGTTCGAGCCCCGCGTCGGGCTCTGTGCTGACAACTCAGAGCCTGGAGCCTGTTTCAGATTCTGTGTCTCCCTGTCTCTGACCCCCCCTCCCCCGTTCATGCTCTGTCTCTCTCTGTCTCAAAAATAAATAAACATTAAAAAAGAATTTTAAAAACATATACCCCATACTCAAAAATTACATATTTATATAATTATGTAGTATGTTTTCGCTTCAAATGACAAAAAGTGACAAATTTTAGAAAAATAATCACACAGTATCAAACAAGGCAGATAAGATACAACCCGTACACAACACAGTCTTGTTCCAAAGATCCTCCAAATTATCTTTTTTTTTTAATTTTATCAAACACTTCCTCTTTGCCAAACAGTATTTTAGTTGTTTTACAAATATTATTTCACTTAATCTTGTAAAAATCCTATGGAGAATGAAAGGGCGGGCCTACGCCGGCCGACTCCATCTTGTTCTGTGTTCTCCACCTTGAGTGACTATGTCCCCGACATGACCCCTTTTCCGGGAAATTCACAGAAACCTCAGACTGCGCCTCCTCCCCTTGAGTAACCTCCCGCTCACCCGTTCAAACTTTCTGATCAAAACACGCCCAGCGACCTGCGTAACAGGACTCCGACCCTTCCCCAACCAATCGGCTGAGGCCACGACCCTTCCCCAGCCAATCGGCTGAGGCCACAGCCATTACCTCACCAACTGCCCCTAGACCCCTATAAAACCTTTGTGCTTTTGAAACTCGCTCTCTCTCCCTGGTATCTCACCGCTGCGTCGGTGCAGGTAGGGGATTGAGCTCGAGCTAGCTCGAATAAAGGTTCTTTTGCTTTTGCATCGGACTCGGCTCCCTAGTGGTCTTTGGGGATCACGAATTCTGGGCATAACAGAGTAGATATTGTTACTATTCCCATTTTACAGATGAGGAAGTTGAAGCACCAAAGTCACTTTTCTGAGTTCACATAATTAATGAGTGGCAGAGGCATGATTTGCATGCACAAAGTCAGGCTCCAGGGTTCATACTCTTAATCTCTGCTATGTTGGGTTTTTTGGGGTTTTTTTTAACATTTATTTTTGAGACAGAGAGAGACAGAACGCGAGTGGGGGAGGAGCAGAGATAGAGGGGACACAGAATCCGAAGCAGGCTCCAGGCTCTGAGCTGTTGCCCAGAGCCTGACGTGGGGCTGGAACCCACAAAACATAAGATCATGACCCAAGCCGAAGTCAGATGCTTAACCAACTGAGCCACCCAGGCACCCCATCTCTGTTATGCTTTTAAAAAGAAATTTGAATGGTAAGGTATGGTGAAGTTAGTGTACTTCACCAAGGCTGGTAGCATTATACACTGGTAAAATCCTTTTGTAAAATAATATGGCAATACTTAAGAAGAGCCAGAAATGTTCATGTGGTTAATTCTTGGGAATTTCATTTAAAGAAATATTTAAGAGTATTGTTACAGATGGTAATAAAGACTTCACAGAAATATGAAAACGTGTTTGTAATATAATATATTAACAGCCAAAGATTATGAAAAGTTTACAAATATATACACAAATGAATGACAATGTGCAAATAATAAAGTGGTTGTTGTATTGGGTAGTACTGGGGGATAATTTTTTAAATTAGTTTTTTAGTACACAAGCAGTAAGTAAATAAATTCTTCTTTTAAATTCAAACAGTACATATAAATAAGGCTAAAGACATCGCCAAATCCGAGTCACTTCTTCCCTCTAGTCCTGATCCCTATCTGTCCCTCACACTTTCCCAAGAGATAATCAATGTTTGGTCTGTCTCCTTTTAGATCTTTTTCAATGCTTTTATAAGTACCCATAGAAACTTACAGTGGTATCATAATATACATACCACAATGCAACTTACTCTGTTATAAATGTAGCTCATTCCTTTGTGTACTGAATAGCATTCCATTACATAATACTAGACTATCTAGCTATTCACTTATTTTTTTTTTTTAGTGTTTATTTTTGAGAGAGAGAGAGAGAGAGAGCGCGAGCTCGAGCGAGACAGGGGCAGAGAGAGAAGGGGACACAGAATCCGAAGCAGGCTCCAGGCTCTGAGCTGTCAACACAAAGCCTGACATGGGGCTCTAACTCACAAACCATGAGATCATGACCTGAGCCGAAGTCGGATGCTTAACCGACTGGGCCACCCAGGTGCCCCTACTAGCTACTCACTTATTGCACAGTTAGGATGTGTCTCATTTTTTCCTTCATACAACACTTGCTATGAAAAATCATGGGCATGCCTCCTTGGAGAAATATATACACATATCCATATGCTTCTCTAGTAAGCGGTAGGTCATTCACATTTTTTGGTTTAATAAATATTGCCAAATTTCCTTCCAAGTGACTCTCCCAATTTACATTCCCATAATTATCCTTCTTTTATCCGCTATTGTTTACACAGTCTCCAAATTCAAACAAACAAAAATTCCTAAAAGAATCCCATATAGCCCATCTTAGTGTAGCTGTTTAAAATAGAGAGGGGCGCCTGGCTGGCTCAGTCAGAGGAGCATGTAACTCTTGATCTCGGAGTCATGAGCTCAAGCCCCATGCTGGTTGTAGACATTACTTAAAGAAATAAAATATATAGAGGCGCCTGGGTGGCTCAGTCAGTTGAGCTTCCAACTTCGGCTCAGGTCATGATCTCACAGTCGGTGAGTTCGAGCCCCGCATCGGGCTCTGTGCTGACAGCTCAGAGCCTGGAGCCTGCTTCAGATTCTGTGTCTCCCTCTCTCTCTGACCCTCTCCCGTTCATGCTCTGTCTCTCTGTCTCAAAAATAAATAAACATTTAAAAAAAATTTTTTTTAATAAAAAAATTAAACATATAAACATATATATAAAGGAGAAAATGAATCCCTATTTCTCTTGTTACTGAGAAGATATAAATCTAGCTGTCTATATTATATCCTAGTTTATATCCCTGAGCATAACATCTATAATTCAAAGCAGAAAACAGTGTGGCAATTCATATACTGCTTGGCCTTAGTGCTCAAAGATATAATGTTGATAGTACTGCTCTGTGTGGGTTTGTAGAAACTAAAAGTGGATCCAGTCATTTCTTCTACAACCATACAAAGTTGTTCTTGGCTTTACCACAACACACATGGTTAGTACAGGTTGTAGAATATATTGTGGCTCCATATCTTCACTTCACAGACTGCCAAGGCCTGTAATCAAAATGAACCACCCTATCTTTGCAGAGTGTCGGTTTGGACCATCTGCCACTACTTCTGTTCCCCAGTATCCCTAAGCTTTGCTGCACTGCATAAAACAATTGAAGTAGTCTAAGAGAAAATTGTGCTTCCACCATCCTATTGGTTTTTATTAACAAGCATATGTGAAGAAAAAAATAATACAGAATGGAGTCTGTGCTACACAGTAAAGCTACTTTGTCAATGAATGAACCAGTAGTAACTTATAAACAGAGTATAAATGAAGAAACATGCAAGTTGTACAACTTTTCTTCTACTAAGAATGACAGTTCATATTATGAAGCATACCAAACATGCCACTTTATAGTTAACAACTTCAAATAATTCAAGAATGTGTCTTTGAAAACTGCCCATAAGAGAAGAACATAAATCAAAAAAGACACCACTTAGTTTATGGTCACAGAAATCTACTGTATACTTAAATGCTGCAGGAGAGTCTTAAAAATGTCATGAAAAAAATGCCTTCTTTTATTTTCCATAACATAACAAAATGACTTTTCAACATATGCTGATGACAAGTTTTCTAGTTCATTCACTTGCTCCCAGCAGTTTCTCAAATCAAATACACAATTTATCATTCTTCTGGTTCATAAGCTTCTGACTATCAGCAACATGGCACTCATCAGTTCAACTATATTAAAATATAAGTTTACAAGTACCCTCTTTTCTGCCAGAGGGGAAAAAAAGCTTAGTCAAAACATCTAGTAGCCCAAATCCCTTTGGAAATTTAACCAAAATGTAATGACAGGTTGTCATCAGTGCTTTAACCTTAAACATATTAAAATTAGTAACAGCTGTTGCATCTAACCTAGCATTTTACTACTTTTTAAAATTTTAATTCTAGTATAGTTAACATATAGTGCTATATTAGTTCCAAGTATACAACATAGTGATTCAACAATTTTATACATTACTCAGTGCTCATTGTGATAAGTGCACTTTAATCCCCCTCACCTATTTCACCCATCCATAGCATTTTACTCTTTAAAAAGCACTTTCACAGAAACTATCTCATAAGATTTTTTAAATAGTTTTATGAGATAAGGATAACATATATATCTGTGTTGATGCTTTTGTTCTAAGGAGAGGAGGGAGAAAGGAAGGGATAAAAGGCAAGGAGGGAAAGGAGGCAGGGAGGCAAAAAAAGTAGGAAGACAGGAAGGAAGGAGGGAAGGCCATCGCCCACATAAACGTAGGCCCACACATAAGTACGTATGTTTTCAGGTTCCCTAAAGGAACCAGTGATGTTTTCCTTTCACCAGCATCCCCCCAAACCTGCTAAGCCAATCACTTTAAATACCCATGAATTTAAAATCATTTATAATTTCTTCCCCTTTGCAGAAACTTTATTATTCACTAATATGTTCACAGGGTATGTCCAATCCTCCAATTAGTTTTCACAAATGAGAAAGCCACAAATAGTAACACACATTTACATCACCAACAAATGACTACAGAATTAAAAGTCAGACCTTTTATAATCTACCATCGGTACTAGCCAAACACATAATATTCAAGTTGGAAGCTGTTTCCTTGTGCCTTTTAATTAAGAAATCATGAAATTTTTCCTACAGTTCTATGAGAATTCACCCATCCTTATGTATCACTAAGATCCTTGCTGAAAGGCATTACAAAAAAACTACCTTAGAAGAGAACAAATTAATGTAATTTGTAACAAAAAAAAAAGTTGGTCAGAAGAAAACATATTAATGAAATTTGGAATTATTCTTGTCCTCTTCCATACAGTTTTTAACACTCTTCTTGGCAAACTGGGGAATAAGAAAACATAGAGTATTCTATTCTCAATGCTGCTGTCACTTGGGAAGAATTACTGTTGAAAACAAACTGATATCTTGGCAGCCATACGTTACAAATGACAAAAATGTCATTTTCAGTACTATTAATGGTAACAACATATACGATCTGACAGAACCTCATATGCTATTCTTTCTCATATCAAAAGCAAGTCTGAAAAAAATCACATAAATGGGTAAGAGTCAGGTGTGGACAATACTGAATTCTTTAAAGAAATTTACATATTGGGGCACCTGAGTGGCTCAGTCTGTTAAGCGTCTGACCTCAGCTCAGGTCATGATCTCGTGGCTCACAATTTCGAGCCCCGTGCCAGGCTCTGTGCTGACAGCTCAGAACCTGGAGCCTGCTTCGGATTCTGTGCCTCCCTCTCTCTCTGCCCCTCCACACCCCTCGTGCTCTGCCTCTCTCACTCTCACTCTCTCTCAAAAATAAATAAAAAACGTTAAAAAAAAAAGAAATTCACATATTTACAACTGTCAAAATGAGCTCTTCTCAAGAGTGTTTACCAATACTTTACAACTAGAAAATGCATACCAATCTGGTAATGACAATGTTTTAATCTGAAAATTTTAAATTAAAATGATAATAGGGGTGCCTGGGTGGCTTAGTCAGTTAAGTGTCTGACTTTGGCTCAGGTCATGATCTCGCGGTTCATGGGTTCAAGCCCTGCATTGGGTTCTGTGCTGACAGCTCAGAGCCTGGAGCCTGCTTCAGATTCTGTGTCTCCCTCTCTCTCTCTACCCCTCCCTTGCTTGTGCTGTCTCTCTCACTCTCTTAAAAATAAATAAACATTAAAAACATTTTTAATAATAAAATCTAACAGCTTCAAATTTTTGTAGAAAGGCCTCATGTACCATAAATACTTAATTTTCATGAATATTTTAGATATTCTTCCTGATCTTAGATTTTCAAATAGCAATAATACATATTCTTTCTATCCTAAACTCTCATTCACAAATTTTAGACAGGTACCTAACTATAAAATTATTAGCACAGATGGCAAAACACTAACACTAACCCATAAGCATGGAGGAAAAAGTCATTACTATTCCACTAAACACTCAGGTAGAACAGACAACAGCATTACCAGTTTATGGTTTGAAGAAAAATGAAAAGAAAGTTATTTCAACAAATGAAAGTTAATTTGTTTAAATGATGAAAATGTTCATTGTTTTCCAATTTTCCTTATCAACCAAACTCTAATTATTCAGTTAATCTAGTTTCATAAATGAGTTTTCTTCTTTAAAAGAGATTGCATTTTAAAGTTGAATGTAACTTTTAAGTCAATTAATCTGTAACTAAAGAATGACCTTCCCTGTATTCATTCACTAAATATTTCCCAAGGAATTTTTGTCCTATTTATGTACAAAAATTTTATTACTTTTTTCATTACTCTACATACACCATGACTTCATGGCAGTGGTTATTGAGTCATCAGGAAATAAAGTAATTTACTAAAAGAATCCATTTAGAAAAGGCATTTTATACAAATAAAAATTTTTATGTAATTTTATTAAAATACCTAAAATAATGTCACAGAATAAACATATATAAGAAAAACTAGAATGAAGCTATCAAAGAGAGTTTGGCCTTGAACCCAAACTCCTGCAAAGGGTAGGTTTCAAAATGACGTAAGAAATTAATTCATACTGGGAATGCAAGCTGGTGCAGCCACTCTGGAAAACAGTATGGAGGTTCCTCAAAAAACTAAAAATAGAACTACCCTACAACCCAGCAATTGCACTACTAGGCATTGATCCACGGGATACAGGTGTGCTGTTTCAAAGGGACACATGCACCCACATGTTTATAGCAGCACTATCAACAATAGCCAAAGTATGGAAAGAGCCCAAATGTCCAACGATGGATGAATGGATAAAGAAGATGTGGTATATATATATATATACGTATGTATATATATATATATACGTATATATATATATACATATATACACACAATGGAGTATTACTCGGCAATCAAAAAGAATGAAATCTTGCCATTTGCAACTACATGGATGGAACTGGAGGGTATTATGCTAAGCGAAATTAGAGAAAGACAAAAATCCTATGACTTCACTCATATGAGTACTTTAAGAGACAAAACAGATGAACGTAAGGGAAGGGAAACAAAAATAATATAAAAACGGGGAGGGGGACAAAACAGAAGAGACTCATAAATATGGAGAACAAACTGAGGGTTACTGGAGGGGTTGTGGGAGGGAGGATGGGCTTAATGGGTAAGGGGCACTAAGGCATCTACTCCTGAAATCATTGTTTCACTATATGCTAACTGATTTGGATGTCAATTTTCAAAAATAAAAAATTAAATTAAAAAAAAAAGTTTGTTTTAAAAAAATAAAAATTAAGGAGCGCCTGGGTGGCGCAGTCGGTTGAGCGTCCGACTTCAGCCAGGTCACGATCTCACGGTCCGTGAGTTCGAGCCCCGCGTCGGGCTCTGGGCTGATGGCTCAGAGCCTGGAGCCTGTTTCCGATTCTGTGTCTCCCTCTTTCTCTGTCCCTCCCCCGTTCATGCTCTGTCTCTCTCTGTCCCAAAAATAAATTTAAAAAATTTAAAAAAAATAAATAAATAAATAAATAAATAAAAATTAAAAAATTAAAAAAAATTAATTCATATGTTTAATAGTAATAGTTCTAGTATCCTGACACTTAAAACTAAAATGAATATTTTATTAAACTTTTAGAAAAAATAAATATAAATTAGATTTGGTAAGAGTTTGCTATTGATTCTTGATTTCTATAATTCTGAAAATATTCTAATTTAAGTCTATTGTTGAAAGCTGGGTACTGCTTGTCTCCCAGAGCTAGAAACACATTGCTATTATGAAAGTGGATAAGAATCTTAAGCCCACTTTTTAAAAGAAACCATATACCTACCTCAAAGAACCACATAAGCCAACAGGCAATAAGCAAATTTTAAAAAAGAAAATGCAAGGGTTGACAGTAAATAAAAATTCCACCTAACCAAATATACTCTGTTCCATAAAACACAGTTCCTCCTTACTGCAACAGAAATACAGTACAGTTTGATCCTTGAACTGCATATGTTAGAAGCACCAATCCCCCATTCCTCTTTGCCTGCACAATCAAAAATCTGCATCTCGAGAGGGAGAGAGAGAGAGATAGGAGATGGAGAGGGAGAGAAACTTGACTCCCCCAAAACTTAACTACCAATAGCCTAAGCTTTAACAATAACATAAACAGTCGACTAACACTTATTTTGCATATTGTATGTATTATACATTGTATTCTTATAATAAAGTAAGTTAGAGAACATTAAGAAAATCATTAAAAGAGAAAATATATCTGCAGTATTATATTATGTATTGAAAACATCGTATTAAGTGGACTCATGCAGTTCAAACTCATGTTGTTCAAGAGCAAACTGTATTTAGAAATAGTAAGTACTTCATGCTATATTGCAATAGTGGATAGTGTACCACTTGCTTACTTATTTTAATGTAAATTTAAGCTTGACAGAGTTATATAAACATTAAATTGCTTTCCATTCCAATATGTAATTTTTTGGTGTTTGGTTGGTTTGTTGTTTTTTATTTATAGAAATCAAGGGGAAGGGAAGTTCTATTGCTGATAGTTAATAAGAAATCCTGATATAAAAATCTAAAGAACTATCTCAACTTCAGGAAAATCTTCTCACCTGAGGGCCTGGATTCAAAAACAAGGTTACTAGTTGTGGGGTCATTATAAAAATAACAAACACTGAAGAGAAAATATATGTTAAACTGAAATCCTAGTTAAAAAACAAAAACACAATAAACTGTTAAAACTAAGAATTGAATCTGGCCACAAAAAATAAGCACAAAATAAACATAAAATAAACCTAGGAGTTTATTTTCGTTATTCTGCGGAGTAAGCACTTCATAGTTGTCAACAATTTCCTGATAACCATACATGGTTTTATAAGCAATCTCAAGATGGCAACATTCTGAAGTTGTATTACATAAAAGCAAAAGGTGTACCAACACTTCCCAAACAACTAAACAAAATAATTCAAAATAAGGAAGTCTAGACTTCATATGATGCAATGAAAGTTTCTCTGAGAAAATACACAAGTTTCTGATATGAGAATAAATGAAGGAATAATTGCAACAGAATTTAAGAGACAAAAATAGAAATTACTATACATATTCAAATTATTTTTAAAGGATTTTTTTAATGAAAATGATTCCCTGACTGATATTTGATTAGCTACTTAGCAACTAAACAAAAAACAAAATCCCTCAAATTTAGATCCTTTTAATACACTCCAAAATAAATTTCAGATGAATGAAACTAAGCTGAATACTAAAAATATGAAGTCATACATTAGAATCAATTATTTTTCAAGCATATGTTAAGGTAAAAATGTGAAACCAGAATGATACAAAATATATAGTTGGCAGATCTAACTACATACAAATTTTGAGCTCATGAATATTACTCAGCCATAAAAAAGAATGAAATCTTGCCATTTGCAACAACATGGGTGAACCTATATGGTATCATGCTAAGTGAAATAAGTCAAAGGAAGACAAATACTTATATGTGGAATTTAAAAAACAAAACAAATAAGCAAAACAAAACAGAAACAGACTTATAAATATAGAAAACAAACTGGTGGCTGCCAGAGGAAAGATGGGCAAGGAAAGAGACTAAATAGGTAAAGGGGATTAAAAGGTACAAACTTCCAGTTATAAAATAAGTCACAGGGATGTAAACTACAGCATTGGGAATATAGTCAATAATATTGTAGTAATTTTGTATGGTGACAAATGTTAACTACACTTACAGTGGTGAGCATTTCATAATGTATATAAATGCTGAATCACTACGTTGTACACCTGAAACTAATACAATGTTGTATGTCAACTATACTTCACTTTAAAACAAAAATACATAAATAAAAAAGAAAATAGCAAAAAAAGGCAAACACATTGAGAAAATATCTGCAGCAAATCTGTCCAATGGTTAACACTCAAGACATTTATTAGAAAGAGTTCTACAAATTGATTTAAAAAAACAATTTTAGGAAATAGAAATGTTAATAAGAACAAAGGACAAAAAGATAAATGATGAGGACATGCACCTACCAACAATGTGGAGAAAGGTTCTACCTTGACAACTAATCCAGAAAATAAAAATTAAAGCAAGGTGCCATTTTAGACTATTAGCAAATAAGAGGGTTTTTTGCAAATTATAATACCAAATTCTGATAAATGTTTAGTAAAATCAACACTCAGAAAATAATCTGAGTCAAAAGATGATTATTTCTGGAAATATAAGGAAATAATCCTAAAAATGGGGAAACTTAAATGATGTTCATTTCAGTATAATGTAATAAGTGAAAAACTGGAAGAAATTTAAATATAAAGTAATAAGGCAACAGTATATTATGGGCAATCTAAGCAATGGAATATCATGCAACCAAGAAAAAGTATAATTATGAAAATATTTTGAAAAAAGATATGCTATGTAACAAAAAAAATATACAGAGTTCTGATAAAAGGACATTGGATTGAAACACATTTAATTTCACCCCCTTTTTAAAGCCAATAAAGGAGTTCTTTTAGACACTTTTTTTTTTTAAGTAGTCTTCACACCCAGCATAGAGCCCAATGTGGAGCTTGAACTCACAACCTTGAGATCAAGAGCTGAGGTGAGATCAAGAGTCACATGCTTAACCGAGTGAGCCACCCACATGTCCCAAAGGAGTTTTTTTCTTTTTTAAAGGCATAAACCCAAAGACAAAACAGTCATAAACTAAGAAAATTATGGAAGTTGAAATGAAGACAGTCACATATTAAAGGACTTAGCTGATGTAAGAAAGCTGAATCCTAAGCTGCCAATAGGAAAAGATGGGCTTTTTATACAGAGGAATCCCATAAAGATTCAGAATTAGTGGGATCAGGGTACTTCCAAAAGATGTAAGAGGGTAGGGGTAAAGAGGGAAGTTGTGCTATTGGCTCAAATCTATTTAAGTAGTGACATTCCAAAGATCCCCAAACCCATTCCAGACAGCCTGGCTGCCAAGTCTCCCCACCCATGACAATATACTAGAAGTGTATTGTCTGGAAGATGTGAAACACCAGAAAATCTCTGGACATCAGACATAAAATGAGGTTAACTAAACTACTCTAAGAACAGAAGTACTGGGGCACCTGGGTGGCTCAGTCAGTTAAGAGTCTGACTTCATTTTGGCTCGGATCACGATGTTACGGTTTGCAAGATTGAGCCCAGTGCGGAGCCTGCTTGGGATTCTCTCTCTCCCTCTCTCTCTCTGCCCCTCGTGCATGCACACACACACACACACACACACACACACACACACACGTGCACACTCTCTCAAAATAAATATTTTAAAAAGATAAAAATAAAATAAAAACAGAGGTATTAATGGCGATTAATTCCCATGGATGGGAATGTTAAGACATCTCCTCTCTTCCTCTGAGCTTCCAAAATCTGGCATCCAGACCTTTACCTGCCAGACAGAAGAGCTGAGGAGAATTTTCTGAGAAAAGGCCTAAAGATACTAACTTGGAAGTTGGGAGGAGGTTCCACATTGAAAATGCTCAGCAACAAGTCCCACTAACACAGAACTTATAATCAGCTTTATGAGCAGATAAACAAGATTACTAGACATCTGTATAAAGCCTGTAATAATAAAGAAGCAAAAAAACAGGAAAAAAAATTTTTGAAGAAACAGTCTATAGGAGGAACAGAAACTTTTTGAAAATGTATCAATATCCTCAAAGAGATAAGATTACAACAAAAGTGAAAAAAGACAACATACTATTAAACAAACAAAAAAAGGCTCTTAAAGGATCTACACATGGTCAACGTGCACAAGTAAAGGTGTTCAACATCAACAGTCATCAAGGAAATATAAATTAAAAACCACACTGAGATACTACTTCCCACCAATCTGAATATCTAGAATTAAAAGAACTCACAATACCAAGCACTGGTAAGGAGGCAGAGCAACTGAACTAGCACAAGTGAAAAAAATTATTATACAACCACGTTGAAAAACTATTTGGTGGTTTCTAAAAAAGCTAAACATATACTACTCTATGACCAACCATTCCACTCCACTCCTAGGTATATAAAAAATATATGTCCAGAAAGACTTATACAAAAATGTTTAAGCGATTTTATTCATAATAGCCAAAATGAGGAGACATCCAACTGAAGAATAATCATGTTATATTCATATAGAATACTACTCAGCAACATGGATGAATATCACATCTTTTAGATATTATGTTGAGCAAAAAACGGCAAACACAAAAAGATATATATGATTCCATTTGTACTAAGTACAAAAACAAAGGAAACTAATATATGGTGATAAAAATCAGATAGGTAGTTGCCTCTGGTGGGTGGGGATGACTGATTGGCATGAAGGATTTTTCTAGAGTGATGGAAATATTCTATATCTTGAATTTGGTGATAAGTACAAAGCATTTGTCAAAATTGAACTGAATACTTAAGATCTGTATCTTTTTTTGTTGTTGTTTAATCCTTACTTTTGAGAGGGAGAGAGCATAAATAAGTGTGGGAGGAGCAGAGAGAGGGGGAGACACAGAGTCCGACCTGTCAGCACAGAGCCTAATGCCAGGCTTCAACTCACCAACCATGAGATCATGACCTGAGCCAAAGTCGGACGCTTAACCACTGAACCACCCAGGCACCCCACTTTAGATCTGTATCTTGATAGGAGTATAGGTTACATGGGTGGAATTTTTTCATTTTGGGGTTTTTGTGCATAGCCATGGGCTTTATTAGCACATTTCCTCATGAGCATCAGCCTACAGCCTTACTCCAGAGGTAACAGTTTTGGTAAAGTTGGGTGTACGTATTTTTAAATTCATTGAAGTATACACGTGAGATTTAAGCATTGTATATGTAAAATTTTATTACATGTAAATTTATCTCATGAAAATTTTCAATAAGGAAAAAAATTAACAGCTCTTAAAAATGAGAGCAAAAAGACAAAGATCAATTAAAAGATTAGAAGGTAAGGTTAAAGAAATCTCCCCAAAAAGTAGTAAAAAGACAAAGAGAAAAAGGTAAGCTAATCAGAGGATCAGTCTAGGAGCTCCAACATCCAAACACAAGAAGTTCAGAAGGAAGAAATTCTAAGAGAAGAAATCATCTATGAGATAATCAAATTTCTCAGAACTGAATTCAGGACATCAGCCTTCAGGTTAAAGCCCATATTTACTAGCAAATAGGTGAAAACAGTCATACTAAATGACATCACTGTGAAATTTCAGAACACTGCAGATAAGTATCCTATAAGCTTCCAGAAACAGAAACAAATACAATGGCCCAAGAATTAGAAAGGCACTGGATAGCTCAAATCAACATGGAAAGCCAGGCTAAAAAAGAAGCATTACTTTTTCAAAATTCTAAAAAAAATGATTTCTAACTTAGAATTCTAACTCAGACAAACTTCCAGTCAAATGCGAGGACAGATACAAGGTATTTTTATTTTTTTTAATTTACGTTTTTAGTAATCTCTACACCCAACATGGGGCTCAAACTCACAACCCCGAGATCAAGAGTCACTATGGACCAGGTTCAAAGAGTAACCAATCCAGTTTGAAACCAGTTCACAGTCCACATGAAAACATCAGAAGAAACTCACAATATGTGATAATCTTGAGAAGAGACTTGGGCAAGTGACAAGAGTGTATTTATGGTTAAATTAGTGATAAATACTCAACAAACACAAATAAATACTACAATTATTAGCTCTAGGGAAAACAAAATTGTACTAGAAAAAGAACCATAGCTTACTACATAACTTGAGCTGTGTACCATATGTGTACATGGTCATAAGGTAAACATTAAAATATTTATCTAACCAAAATTACCATACAACTATAGTGGCAGGATGAAGTAACAGGGAGAGGGGAAGAGGAAGTGGCTAAGGGAGAAGGAAGGGGAAGAAAGCTAAATTCTCATGCTCTGAAGTGGGAAGTCAACAGAAAATGCCTAAAACTGAAAAATCAGTAGCAAACACCAAAAACCAACTAAGAGAATATAAAATGGTACTTTCTCGGAAAGAGAAAATACCAAGATTAGGCAACTGCTTCTTATTCAACAAATTTTTTATTCAACAAATCTTATACAAACTATTTAACACTTTAAACTATGTGAATGTATAACATTGATAAAAATAGACATCTCAGAAAAAAACAAGATATAAAGTTGCATGTATGTTATGATTAAAATAATATAAAAAATATAAAACATTTATGAGAAAAAAGAATAAAAGCAAATAATTAGCAGTGTTAGGTGACAGGATTATTAATGGAATTTTCCTCCTTTCCCAATTTCTCAATAATGTTATAATGTATTATAATTTTTAAACAAAGTTTACAAAGGCACTGTTTGTTGTCAACTGACAACCTGTTTGCTTACAATACTATCTCCTCTACATATACCACCCTACTTGCAATGCCACCTGAACTGATCGTCTTTTATGACCTGAGTTAAAACATCACTTCTTTCCTTTCATTTCCAGACTTCTCTCTCCCTCTCTCTCTCTCTCTCTCTCTCTCTCTCTCTCTCTCTCTCCAATAAGCTCCTTGAGGCTAGTATCACTTCTTACTTGTCTTGGTAGCCCTAGCACTCAGCACAAAGCCTAGAACATTACGTAGGCATTTAATAAATAACCAATCAATCATTCAATTATGTAGTTACTCCAATAACCATAAGAAATCTAAGTGCTTTTGTCATATCAAAGCACAGACCATAATTTTTTAAATATTTATTTATTTTTGAGAGAGTGGGGGAGGGGCAGAGACAGGGAGACACAGAATCCAAAGTAGGCTCCAGGCTCTGAACTGTCAGCACTGAACCTGATGCAGGGCTCGAACTCATGAACCACAAGATCGTGACTTGAGCCGAAGTCAGATGCTTAATCAACTGAGCCCCCCAGGTGCCCCAACACAAATACTTTTAATGGTGATGCCAACAAATAGCCTTAATTTTTCTGCTGCCCAAAAGATTTTTTTAAAGCTGTTATAAAATGAAGTGAATAAATTAAAGAGCTATTAAAGGACATCTGGCTGGCTCAGTGGGTGGAGCATGGGACTTTTGTAAGTTCGAGCCCCATGTTGGGTAGAGAAATTACCTAAAAAACAAAATCTTAAAAAAAAAAGAAAGAGCTATTAAAAGCTTCACAAAACACAAATCTATTTTCATGAAACTGATTATACAACACACAAAAACCATTTACATATTAACTTGAAAAAATTAACTTTAAAAAAAGTCACAAAAATTTTACAATAAGACTTTCATCCCATTGGAATACCAAAAGAAATAGAACTTGTTATTACATCTAAATGGGAAAGAAACACAGTCTTTCATGAACAGGACTAAAAAGTGATGCTTTTGGTGGGGGGGGGGGGGGTGATAAGAAAAATAGTTTTAAAAATACCAATTAAAATTTTTTTTAGATAACAAAGATACACAAAGAGACAATAAAAACCACCTTCAACTTCACAGCACAGACATAATCTATTAATGTTTTGCAATATAGTTGACCCTTAAACAACTTGGGTGGTGGGGTACTAACCCCACCTCCAGTGGAAAATCCATGGATAATTTTTTGACTCTCCAAAAACTTAACTACTAATAGCCTACTGTTGACTGGTAGCCTTACCAATAATATAAAGTCAATTAACACATATCTTGTATATGTATTATATACTGTATTCTTACAATAAAGTAAGCTAGAGAAGAAAATGTTATTAAGAAAATCATAGGGAGGTCACCTGGGTGGCTCAGTAGGTTGAACATCTGACTCTTAATTTAGGCTCAGGTCATGACCCCAGAGTCTTGGGATCAAGCCCCACATGGGACTTTGCACTGAGCATGGAGCCTGCTTAAGATTCTCTCTCTCTCCCTCTACCCCTTTCCCTGGCTTGTGCTCTCACACACACTCTCTCTCTAAACCAAAAAATAAAAAATAAAATAAAATAGTCTTATCACTAAATCTTGTCGGTGAAAAGAGAGTATCTTTGTTAAGGTAAGTAACAAATAAAACCTCTAATCCTACAAATCTCCCTACAGAAACAAGTACATCACACACTGTCTATATTAAAAGCAATAAGCTCACACAATTTTATAAGTGTAAGAAAAAAGCTGAGGTTATTATATAGGTCAGCTTGAGCTTCACATCCTTTTCTCTATAAACCACAAACACATTCCTACTTTCTTGAAATCAAATCCTCACCAAAACGAGTATTTTATGAATAATTAGAGACAGTAATATTAATTCTTCTTAACATAAAGGCAGTCCTTGCTTTGCATGGTTACCATATTCATGAATTTCAGTTTCTACAGGTTTGGTTAAATAACACAAGCCCTTCAAAAACACAGTTCAAATTTCAGTCACCACATCATATTAACTGTAAATAATTTCAAAAAATACAAACTTCACGGCTGGTTCTTCAGTCCATGAATCCCGATGTAAATAAAAGATGCGCATTATAATCAGTGACCAATCATGTCACTTCTTTCAAAGCCTGTCTATAATTGGCCCCTATGTAGCTGTTAGAGAGAAGGTGTAATTGTTGTGTGATAAATCCAAGTGATATTTTATGAAAATGGATAATCAAAAGAGGGAACTGGCCAACAAAGATAAAAATGTAGCAAAGAAATGAAGTGATAATGATAAATTCCAATTAAACACAAATGGACATTTAGAAGAAATAGCTGACCATGGAAATGTTGACATTGCTACCTTTCAAGGGACACTAGATATGCATTCAGAGGAACTTAGTGAAAGGTAAATGGGAAAAATAGCCATGACAAAACACCAAGATGTTCCAGAAGAAGCAACACTGGTCAAAAAAAAAACAAAAAACAAAACTTTTAGAGAGCTCACAACATACTTTCACAACATTGAAAACACAAAAGAGAAAATGTTGGAAGCTAACCCAAACTTAGAAAGGAATGACAATGCACCAAAGCATAGAAAAGATGCCCATTCCACATTTTAAGTTATGCAACAAGGCAAGCGTGAAACTACTCTTGACAGGTTTTTCCACAAGGAAATAAAACACTAATTCTGATATTTTATGTTTTATTTATTTTATTTTTTTAAGTTTATATATTTATTTTGAGAGAGAAAGAGAGGAAAAGCACGCATGTGTGAGCAGGCGAGGGGCAGAGAGGGAGAGAGAGAGTATCAGCACAGAGTTCAACACAGGATTCTATCTCACAAACTGTGAGATCTTGACCTGAGCTGAAATCAAGAATCAGACACTTAACCAAATGAGCCACCAGGTGCCCCCATTTATTATTTTTTTAAAGTAAGCTCTACACCCAACATGGGGCTTGAACTCACGACCCCAAGATCAAGAGTCCCTACTTCTAACATTTTAAATTACACTGGAGTACATAAATATTATCATTGGGCATTTAAAGGAATATCTATAATGCACTGTAAATTACATAAGATGAAAGAATTTGCATTCTAGGACCATAAACATATATACAAACTCATGAAGTATACAAAAAACACATACACTAAATTACCTCTTCGGTTAACACTGTTTCTTCTTTTCCTATTTTAAATATAGTAGAAATAAATAAATAAATGTATGTATCTATGTATGCATGAATCCAAGTAGTAGAGCTGAGTACATCTCATGGATAAAGCCAGAGTTATGATTACCTTTATGCCATCAACTTTGGTAGAGGCAATGTGACAAAACAATGCAGAAGTAAGCTGAAAATGACAATCAGAGCTGAGATGTAAATTCTAAGCATAAAATGACAGCAGGACAAAAATATCAATAGCAAGTAAAAAAGTAAATATGAATTTGATGTGCCATTTTTTTTCTGACAATCTTTAATCTCTAAAATAATATAGTAAGACAATAATTCATATCTTCCAACATATGTGAACAGAAAACAATAAATCAGAATATGCACTGCACTTTCACTATCAATTAATTTTTTGCCAATATTCTGATTTTTTTTATTTTATGAAAAGTAACAACTTCTAAAAGATGAAGAAAATTTAATTTCTTCCCTGGAATACTCTAACTGCACTAAGTTACAATATGTCAATAATGGCATTAATGTTTAACACAACATTTAAGTATTAATAATCAATTAAAGTCAGTTATCCAATATTCAAATTTGGAAAAAAAATTTCAGACTGACACAGCATATCAGATTCCAGTCCAAAATAAAAGTTTCTGCTAATATATAAAGCTACAAAATGCCACTACCAAAAGATAAGAACTTCTGGAAGAATCATTAGATGAATGGCTAACAATCTCTATTAAAAATGCACAGAGAACAATGCTATAATAAAATTTTGATATGCAAAAGACTACATCTAAGGGATTACATAGTTAAAAAGAAACCTCTTACAGCCAATATTTATCACCCTCTTGAACTCACCTATTAATCTATATATGCCCATTAAGATATATTAACTTTTAAGAACCTATCCCCAGACATTAAGTTAAAAATACACAGGCAGAGCTCTCTTTTAAAAAGTGCCTCTTGTACCCTCTTGCACTTTCAACAATAGCCAAATTATGGAAAGAGCCTAAATGTCCATCAACTGATGAATGGATAAATAAGTTGTGGTTTATATACACAATGGAATACTACTTGGCAATGAGAAAGAATGAAATATGGCCTTTTGTAGCAACGTGGATGGAACTGGAGAGTGTGATGCTAAGTGAGATACGTCATACAGAGAAAGACAGATACCATATGTTTTCACTCTTATGTGGATCCTGAGAAACTTAACAGAAACCCATGGGGGAGGGGAAGGGGAAAAAAAGTTAGGGAGGGAGGCAAACCGTAAGAGATTCTTAAAAACTGAGAATAAACTGAGGGTTGGGGGCACCTGGGTGGCTCAGTCGGTTAAGCGTCCGACTTCGGCTCAGGTCATGATCTCAG
Source organism: Panthera pardus (assembly GCF_024362965.1). Lineage (NCBI taxonomy): Eukaryota > Metazoa > Chordata > Mammalia > Carnivora > Felidae > Panthera > Panthera pardus. Next base: position 48,766,049 of record NW_026526876.1, on the reverse strand, counting down.
TCTGTGGGTTCGAGCCCCGCATCGGGCTCTGTGCTGACAGCTCAGAGCCTGGAGCCTGCTTCCGATTCTGTGTCTCCCTCTCTCTCTGCCCCTCCCCTGCTCATACTCTGTCTCTCTCTGTCACAAAAATAAATAAAAACATTAAAAAAATAAATAAATAAACTGAGGGTTGGCGGGGGGCCGGGGGGGGGGGGGAGAGAAAGTGGGTGATGGGCATTGAGGAGGGCACCTGTTGGGATGAGCATTGGGTGTTGTATGGAAACCAATTTGACAATAAATTTCATATTTAAAAAATTAAAAAAATTAAAAAATTAAAAGTGCCTACCTAAAATAAAAGATCTTAAAATATATAAATGTCATCTGCATCACTAAGTAGCAATCATATAGTCTCTATTCCAGCAGCATATAGAACATATAAGCCTTAGGCAACCACAGCACTTCGGCTAACAAAGATTAAATTTTAGAATTCATGAAGACACAAGGCACTTCTCATCCTTCAGGAAGAGACTACCTGCTACCATTTGTGTATGTGTTTGCAGAATAGAGGCTGACTTTTTTCATGTTCCTCAAAGAATAGCCTGACTTTCCACCCTGGCTAAGATTCGATAATAAAGTTGGCTCTCCTGACAGCACTGCTTTTACGAGTATTGTTCATTTTTAATTTATCCATGAAATGTGTGGATTATTTGGAAAATTATTTTTAAAGGATTCTCTTTATGGAGGGGCAGAGTCTTTGCATTATAGGAAGTAGGGTTCTCTCTACCATGGTTTTCTGCAACTATGAGGTCAATCTTTCAGGGTTTTGTGGCTTTATCTCTGCATAATCTAAAACTTTAAATTCCAAACTGCCTGACATCATCAAAATTAAAAACTTCTGAGTAACAAAAGATACTATCAAGAGCATGAAAAACATCCCACAGAAAGGGAGAAAATATTTGCAAATCACATACAAGCATACCTCATTTTACAGTACCTCACTTTTCTGCACTTTGCAGATATTGTTTTTTACAAATTGAAGGTTTGTGGCAACTCTAACAGCATCATTTTTTTCAATAGCATTTGCTTATTTCGTGTCTCTATATCACATTTGGTAATTCTCTCATTATTTCAACTCTTTCATTATTACTATATTTGTTATGGTGCTCAATGATCAGTGATCTTTGATGTTACTATTGTAATTGTTTTGGGGCATCACGAACCATGCCCATATAAGACAGAAAACTTAACTGATAAATGCTGTGTATGTTCTGACTGCTCCACCAACTGGGCATTCCCTCCCTGGTCACTCTTCCTCTCCTCAGGCCTCCCTACTTACTGAGACTCAAAATTGAAATTAGATCAATTTATAATCCTACAATGGTCTCAAGTGTTCAGGTGAAAGGAAGAGCCCCACATCTCTCATTTTAAATCAAAAGCTAAAAATGGGGGCGCCTGGGTAGCTCAGTTGGTTAAGCGTCTTAATTTGGCCTAGGTCATGATCTGGCACTCCATGAGTTCAAGCCCCACATCAGTCTCTGTGCTGACAGCTCAGAGCCTGGAGCCTGCTTCCAATTCTGTGTCTCCCTCTCTCTGCCCCTCCCCCATTTACACTCTGTGTGTGTGTCTCTCTCAAAAATAAATAATAAACATTAAAAAAAATTTTTTAAATAAAAGCTAAAAATAACTAAGCTCAGTGATTAAGCTTCAAAAGCACGCTGAAACCTAAGACAGGCCAAAGCCAAAAGCCAGGCCTCTTGCACCAGTTAGCTAAATTGTGAATGCAAAAGAAAGGGGTTTTTTCTTTAATATTTATTTATTTTTGAGATAGCGCACACAAGTAGGGGAAGGGCAGAGGGTGGGGGGGTGGGGGAAACAGAGGATCCGAAGTGGGTTCTGTGCTGTTGCCAACGCACAGAACCCAATGTGGGGCTTGAACTCACAAACAGTGAGATCATGACCTGAACCAAATTCAGACGCTTAATCTACTGAGCCACCCAGGCACCCAAGAAAAATTCTTGAAGAAAATTAAAGCACTATTCCAGTGAACACACAAATGACAAGAAAGCGAAAGTCTTGCTGCTGATAAAAAGTTTTAGTTGTCTAGATTGATCAAACCAGCCACAACATTCCCTGAAACCAAACTCTAATCCAGCATAAGGCTCTAACTCTCTTTAATTCTATGAAGGCTGAGAGAGGTAAGAAAGCTGAAAAAGACCGAAGCTAGCAGAGGTTGGTTCGTGAGGTTTAAGGAAAGAAGCCATCTCTACAACATAAAAGTGTAAGATGAAGCAGCAAATGCTGATGTAGAAACTGAAGCAAGTTATCCAGAAGATATTGGCCGAGATAATTAATGAAGGTGGCTACATTAAGACTTTCACCGTAAATGAAACATTACACTGGAAAAAGAGGTCATCTAGGACTTTCCTAGCTAAAGAGAAATCAATGCCTGGCTTCAAAGCTTCACAACACAGCTGCCTCTCTTGCTAGAGGCTAATGCAGGTGGGGACTTTAAGTTGAAGACAATGCTCACTTACCATTCTGCAAGTCCCAGGGTCCTTAAGAATCCACACTATGTCTACTGCCTGTGGTCTACAAATGGAACAAAGCCTGGATGACAGCACATCCGTTTATATGATTTACTGAATATTTTAAGGCCACTGTTGAGACCTATTGCTCAGAAAAAAAAAAAAAAAAATCCTTTCAAAATACAACTGCTCATTGATAATGAACCTGGTGGTTACCGAAGAAAGCTGACGGAGATGGACGAACTTAATGTTGTTTTCATGCCTGCTAATACAACATCTATTCTGCAACCCACAGACCAAGAAGTAATTTCAACTTTCAAATCTTTTTCTTTAAGAAATACATTTCAGGGACACCTGACTCTTGATGTCCTCTCAGGTCAGGTCGTGAGATCTAGCCCTGCATTGGACTCCCACTAAGCATGGAGCCTACTTGGGATTCTCTCTCTCCCTCTCTCTGCCCCGCCCCTACTCACACACGCACACGCACCCGTTCTCTCAAAATAAATAAACTTTTAAAAAATAAATTAAAAAGAAAATAAAAAGGAAAAAAAATACATTTCCTAAGACTACAGCTGCCATAGACAGTGACTCCTCTGATGGATCTGGGCAAAATAAATTAAAAACCTTCTGGAAATGATTCATCATTCTAGATGCCATTAAGTACATTTCTGACTCATGGGAAGGGGTCAAAATATGAACATTAACAGGAGTTTGGAAAAAGTTGATTCCAACCCTCATGGATGACTTTGGGGTTTCAAGACTTCAGTGGAGAACCTGCAGATGTGGTGCCTATAACCTAGAGAACTAGAAGTGGCGCCTAAAGATATGACTGAATTGCTGCAATCTCATGATAAAAGTTTAACGGGTGAGGAATTAATTTTCATTTATTTTTTTTAAGTTTATTTATTTTTGAGAAAGAGCAAACACAAGCAGGGGAGGGGCAGAGAAAGAGAGGAAGACACAGAATCTGAAGCAGGCTCTAGGCTCTGAGCCATCAGTGCAGAGCCCAATGCAGGGCTCAAACTCACAAACAGCAAGATCATGACCTGAGCCAAAGTCAGACACTTAACCAACTGAGCCAACCAGGGGCCCCTAATTTTAATGAATGAGTAAAGAAAGTGGTTTCTTGAGATAGAATCTACTCCTGGTACAGATGCTGTAAAGATGGTTGAGGGATGCCTGGCTGGCTCAGTCAAAAGAGCACGTAACTTTTGATTTCAGGGTCATGAGTTCGAGCCCCACATTGGGTGTAGAGATTACTAAAAAAAAAATTTTTTTTTAAACCTATAAACTATAAAAAAAAGATGCTGAAATTACAACGAAGGATATAGAATATAAACTAAGTTGACAAAGCAGCAGTGGGGTTTGAGAACACTGACTTTCAATTTTGAAATAAGTTCTACTGCAAGCAAAATGCTATCAAATAGAATCTCATGCTACAGAAAAACTGTTTATGAAAGGAAGAATCAATCAATACAGCAGACTTCACTGTAGTCTTATTTTAAGAAATTGCCACAGCTACCCCAACTTTTAGCAACCACCACCCTGAGCAGTCAGCAATCAACACCAAGGCAAGACCCTCTACCAGCAAAAAGATTATGACTCGCTGAAAGTTCGGATGACGGTTAGCATTTTTTTTTATTTTTTTAAGTTTATTTTTTTATTTTTGAGAGAGACAGAAACAGCATGAGCAGGGGAGGGGGAGAGAGAGAATCCCAAGCAGGCTCTGCACTGTCAGCACAGAGCCTGATGCAGGGCTCAAACTCACAAAACCGTGAGACCATGACCTGAGCCTAAACCAAGAGTTGGACACTTCACCGACTAAGCCACCCAGGTGCCCCTAAATAGTTTTTAATTGTGGTATGTAAATTGCTTTTTCAGACATAATGCTAATTCACACTTAACAGACCATAGTATAGTGTAAACATAACTTTTATATAACCAAGCAGAGGAAGACATGCTCAACATCACTAGCCATTAAGGAAACACAAAACTACAATGAGGGGCCCCTGGCTGGCTCAGTCAGAAGAGCATCTAACTCATAATCTCAGGGTCATGAGTTCAAGCCCCATATTGGGTGTGGAGCCTACTTAAAAAAAAAAAAAAAAAAAACAACTACATGAGACACTATTTCACAACCAATAGGATGGGTAAAATAAGAAAGATAACAACAAGTACAGGCAAGGATGTGGAAAAATCATAACTCTCATACATGACAGGAGTGTAAAATAGCGCAGCCACTCTGGACAATAGTTTGGTAGTTCCTCAAACTTAAACATCAAGTTACCATATGACCCAGCAATTTTACTCCTAGGTAGACAGTCAAAAGAAATGAAAGCAAGGCGCCTGGGTGGCTCAGGCAGTTAAGTGTCCGACTTCACGTCAGGTCATGATCTCACAGTTCGTGAGTTCAAGCCCCACATCGGGCTCTGTGCTGACAACTCAGAGCCTGGAACCTGCTTTGGATCCTGTGTCTCCCTCTCTCTCTGCCCCTCCCCAGCTTGCCCTCTGTCTCGTGCTTTCTCTCTCTCAAAAATAATGAATACACATTAAAAAAAATTTTTTTTAAATAAAAAGAACTGAAAGCAGGAACTCAGATCTTTGTCCACCAATGTCCACATGTCTATTAATAGGTGAATGGATAAACAAAATGGAGTACACACATTATTCACCCATAAGAAGGAATGAAATTCTGCTACATGCTACAACATGGATGAATCTTAAAAACGTTACGCTAAGCGAAAAATGACACAAAAGGGTAAATATTGCATGATTCCACTCATATGAGGTACCTAAAATGGGCAAATTCAGAGACAAAAAGTAGAAGAGAGGTTACCAGGGTAGAGGGTGGGGGAAGAAAACGGGGAGTTATTTAAGGATTATAAAGTTTCTGTTTGGGGTAATGAACACGTTCTAGAAACAAATATTGGTGACAATTATACTATATTATGAATGTACTTAATGCCACTGAATTATACAATTTTATTTTATTTTATTTTTTTTTTTTTTTTAACGTTTATTTATTTTTGAGACAGAGAGAGACAGAGCATGAACGGGGGAGGGTCACAGAGAGAAGGAGACACAGATCCGAAACAGGCTCCAGGCTCTGAGCTGTCAGCACAGAGCCCGACGCGGGGCTCGAACCCATGGACCGTGAGATCATGACCTGAGCCGAAGTCGGACGCTTAACCGACTGAGCCACCCAGGCGCCCCTGAATTATACAATTTTAAATGGTTCAGAGGATGGGGTTCACAGGTTTGAGCCCCACATCAGGCTCTGCGCTGATAGTACGGAGTCTGCTCAGGATTCTCTCTCCCTCTCTCTCTGTTCCTCTCCCACTTGTGCTCTCTCAAAGTAAATACATAAACTTTAAAAATAATAAAATAAAATAATAAAGTTGTCCAAGCAGTAGATTTCATCTTATGTATAATTTACCACAGTAATAAATTGCTAAAGCCAGAAAATCAAAACTATGTACATAACTGAACTTGTGAAGATCAGACAAAAATTCGTATGAAATATCTCATAATTCCCTTACAACAATCCTAAAACATATGGTTGAAAATACAATACTGATCATAAGGCTATATTCCTATTACAATCAGAAATCGTGAGGCGCCTGGGTGCTTCAGTCAGTTGAGTGTCTGACTTGATTTCAGCTCAGGTCATGATCTAATGGTTTGTGGAATCAAGCCCTGCGTCAGGCTGTGCACTAACAGTGCAGAGCCTACTTTCTGCCCCATTCCCACTTGCACTCTCTCAAAACAAACATGTTTTAAAAATTGTAATTTAGTGCAATTTTTGCTTTCTCTCTCATATATATGAGAAAAAGCATATTTATGTATTTGTTAATATCAGAATCACAAGAGACACCGATAAGAAGTAAACACCTTGGGAGCATTCTCAAATCTTCAAACTGAGGCAAACACATAAGATGAGCAAAAGTCTTCTAAATTCCATTGCAACCTACAATTGTCTACCTTTTTTTTTTTTTTTTTAACGTTTATTTATTTTTGAGACAGAGAGAGACAGTGCGTGAACAGGGGAGGGGCAGAGAGGGAGACACAGGATCTGAAACAGGCTCCAGGCTCTGAGCTGTCAGCACAGAGCCCGACGCGGGGCTCGAACTCACAGACCGTGAGATCATGACCTGAGCCGAAGTCAGACGCCCAACCGACCGAGCCACCCAGGCACCCCACAATTGTCTACCTTCTAATAACTTCTTCTAACATATATAAAACTGCCTGCCATGCACTGCAGTTCTCTTGGACCTATAATTTTAACTTTCAGTCACATTCCTATAAACTGCAAATTGGGAGTTTGAGATAAGAGCCACATGTTATTTAAACATTCAGAAGAAAACATGAAAATGAAAGTTAAAAGATCTTAAAAAAAAAAACTAAATAAGATAACTTCATTTTAAGAAGCAACACATCACAATCATATAAAGACACCAAGTAACCATCTGGTTCTCTCCCTCATCAAGCATATGCTGAACAGCTATTTGTGCTGAAAACAATGCAAAGTGGTTTTTAAAACAAACAAAATTCCGGGGCGCCTGGGTGGCTTGGTCGGTTAAGCATCCGACTTCGGCTCAGGTCATGATCTCGCGGTCCGTGAGTTCGAGCCCCGCGTCGGGCTCTGTGCCGACAGCTCAGAGCCTGGAGCCTGTTTCAGATTCTGTGTCTCCCTCTCTCCGTGACCCTCCCCCGTTCATGCTCTGTCTCTCTCTGTCTCAAAAATAAATAAACGTTAAAAAAAAAAAAAAATTCCTCCTCAAGAAACTTAAAGTGGGGAGATTAAGTTAATACATACAACACAATGCCATAGGTATGTAAAAATATTCAAAATACCAAGGACACAAATTAAGAGTCATAGGACTTCAAAGGAGATAAGTGCTGAATAGTCCAGGAATATTCCAGAGAAAAGTTAAGATCTAGGCAAAGTCCAGAAGTCCAGAAAGATGAGGAGAATCAAATGAAAATGAGCCCTTCATAATCTAGCCTCATCTTGCCTGTCCAACACTGTATACAATATAAAATTATTAGAATAGATGAAGGTAGAGAAAAACTCAGTCCACATAAGAGAAATCACAGAAATACAAAATGGAGAGCAAATCAATTGGCCCACATAATGCTTATTGTGGAGAAAAAATTAAAAATTTTAAGTAGAAGTACATACTGTTATATAAATTATATTTAAAAAGTTCCAGGGGCGCTTGGGTGGCTTAGTTGGTTGAGCATCCGACTTCGGCTCAGGTCACGGTATCCCGGTTCGTGGGCTCAAGCCTCACATCGGGCTCTGTGCTGACAGCTCAGAGCCTGGAGCCTACTTCAGATTCCATGTCTCCTCTCTCTCTGCCTCTCCCCCGTTCACACTTTGTCTCTCTCAAAAATAAATAAACATTTAAAAAAAATTTTTTTTAAAGTTCCAAAAATTGCATGGAATTTTGACCTAACTTTAGCATATTTTTCTATTCACACCAATAAGTATTTTCTATTTATGAAAAATTTGAGTGTCTCAGAACCAATCAAGGTTCACCTGCAAAATGTGAGCATTAATTTTAATGCTGTTTTTAGCTGCTAATTATAACACAACTTACAAATCTACAAGTCTTTTCGTATAAGATTATGTTTCCTTTTCCTTCATATTTTCTACTGAGTGCTTCATAAATTCAGGTAATTTTAGTTTAGGGCAAGCAGATATTCCTTTTAACCCAAATTTTAAATGTTTATTTTTCTGGAATATTTGAATATTTGTATAAATGTCATGAAACTATAATTTATCCCATAAAAATACAATTTACCAAATTTTGACTATTAGTTTTATTCTGTCAGCTTTCTCCTTTATTCAGAGGGCACCCATTCATTCAATCAACATTTTAATAAGCCCTGCCTTATTACCTTCTAAGCTCTAGAGTTATTCTCAAGGATTTCAGAACTCAAAGTAGACAGCCAATTAAACTAGCAGCTGTAATGAAGAGGGATAACCACTACAATCAAAGTGTGTTACAGCAGAGAGGAGGAGGAAAAGTAGGAGCAATATGAGGGAAGACTACTGAGAGGACTTGATGCCTGGGCTTAGTTTTAATGGATAAGGATCTGGTAAAGCTGTCAGTTCAGGGAGAAAGATGTGTGTCAATTCATCAATAAGCACATACTTCACGCCAGACACTATGCCAGCTTCTGGAAATAAAAAAAAAATACACTAGCCCTAATTTCAAGATACTGGTAATCTTTTCAGAAATGTACTTCATAAAGAAAAGGTTTAAAATTTGGTGGTTTAATTTTTATTTTTTCAAATTTATATCCAAATCAGTTAGCATACAGTGCAACGATGATTTCAGGAGTAGATTCCTTAGTGCCCCTTACCCATTTAGTCCATCCCCCCCCCCCACAATCCCTCCAGTAATCCTCAGTCTGTTCTCCATATTTATGAGTCTCTTCTGTTTTGTCCCCTTCCCTGTTTTTATATTATTTTTGTTTCCCTTCCCTTATGTTCATCTGTTTCGTCTCTTGAAGTCTGCATATGAGTGAAGTCATATGATTTTTGTCTTTCTCTGACTAATTTCACTTAGCATAATACCCTCCAGTTCCATCCATGTAGTTGCAAAAGGTAAAATTTGGTCTCAAAAATGAGTTCATGGGGCACCTAGGTGATTCAACTGGTTACACATCAGACTTGATTTTGGCTGAGGTCATGCTCCCAGGGTCATGGGAGCAAGCCCCACGTTTGGCTCTGCGCTGAGCATGGAGCCTGCTTAAAATCCCCCACCTCTCTCTGTCCCCCTGCCCCTCACCCCTGCTCATGTGCTCTCTAAAGTAAAAATTAATTAATTATGGGCACCTGGGTGGCTCAGTAAGTTAAGCATCCATGACTCAGGTCATGATCTCTTGGTTTGTGGGTTTGAGCCCCACATCAGTGCTGACAGCTCAGAGCCTGGAGCCTGCTCTGAGTTCTCTCCCTCTCTCTACCCACCCCTGCTCGCACACTCTCTCTCAAAACTAAAAAAAAAAAATTTTTAATTTTTAATTAATTAAAAAAATAGGGCACCTGGGTGGCTCAGTTGATTGGGTGTCCAGCTTCTGCTTGGGTCACGAGTTTGTGGTTCATGGGTTTGAGCCCTGCGTCAGGCTCTGTGCTGATGGTGCAGAGCCTGCTTAGGATTCTCTCTTTCCCCCTCTCTCTCTTTCATGCACTCTCTCTCTCTCTCAAAAAAATAAACTTAAAAAGAAAAAAGAACACAGTGCTCTGGGTGTATTAATATATACATGAAAATTTAAAAATGGGTTTGCATCTCATTTAAAAAATTTAGTTCACCATGCACACACATACAAAATGAATATTGTATGATTCATTTATACAAGACTCAAACATAGGTAAAGCTAATGTATAGGGATAGAAATTAGAATAGTGGTTACCTCTGCGGGGCAGTATCAACTGGGAGAGGGCAAGAGAGAGCCTACTGCAATGCTAGAAATGTTGCTCTCTATCCTGGTTTTGCATGGTGGTTGCTTAGGTACATAGCTAGAATTTCACTAAGCTATATAGTAAAATTTGTGCACTTTAGTGTATGTAAGTAATAAAGGAAGGCATTCCAAGATCTAGGAAGCAGCATTTCAAAGGCAGAGAGTGTTCACACAGAAGCCAAATCACAGAAACTACAAGGGCTTGCCAGACTAAAGACTGTCTTCAAACCATAGGTGTTGGGCACTTCCCACTGATGAGCATCTGAGTAAAATGACCAGTTGTGTATTTCAGAAAGATTATTCTGGTGGAAATATAAAGAATGGATTGAGGAGATAGGAGACTAATAATAGTCCAGAGGACAGAAGGCCTTTTCTAAGGCAGTAACTTTAAAGATGCAGAAGTAAGGGGGCACCTGGGTGGCTCAGTCAGTTAAGCATCCGACTTTGGCTCAGGTCATGATCTCGTGGTTTGTGAGTTCCAGCCCTGCGTTGGGCTCTGTGCTGACAGCTCAGAGCCTGGAACCTGCTTCAGATTTTGTGTCTCCCCCTCTCTATGCCCCTCCCATACTCATGCTCTGCCTCCCTCTCTCAATAATAAACATTAAAAAGTTTTTTAAAAAAAAGATGCAGATGAAACGTAAGATAGTAAGAAGATATCATCAAAGGGACACTGTGATGGATTAAATTTGAACAGAGAAAATTTAAAAAAAGGTCTCAACTGATAAACCAGGTTTCTGGCTTGGGATCATAGGCAGTAAACCACATACATGCAATATATAAGCCGATCTGTGGAAAAATAAGTTGCATTTAATTTGGGACTCTACTGAAATAATATTAAAAAACACGCTCCAAAAAAAAAAAAAACTCCACTCAAAATAGAACATTTTTCTATGACGTTATTTACTGCCAAGTGCTCATTCAGTTGATATCCTATTTCTTTCATTATTTAAATATAATTTATTTGGCAATCTTCTGTCAACTTCAATTTATATCTATATGTACCAGTAATGTGACAATATAAAATGCTTCCACCATTAGATAATTACTCCTTACTATGCCTCTAAGCCTATAAAGAATAAGTAATTTCTTGTCCTTCCATAATTAGCTGTAAAGAGGTATTCTTACCTCAGCATCTCTGACAAAGAATTAACTTCTGATCTATAAAACTCCACACAGTGAAATATTTCACTTATGGATGCTTGCATAAACTAAAGAATCTCTAAACCAAATTTATTAATCAAACAACTGCTCTAAACCCACCACAGCTTCCTACCACAGCTGCTCACCAACAGATTCCAAAACCAACTTTAAAGCAGAGCCAGAAATGACATAATAAAACATTAATACAAGTAACATTTTTTAAAGGCAAAAGATGCATTTAAATATATGTACACAGATATAAAAATACAAGTTTTAAACCTCAGGGCATACACCCATGAGCACACACACATTTATCCTGAACAAAGTTTTCTCTAAAAGTTTAATCTGGTTTTTAGAAAAGATTGCTTTGATATACAATTCAGCCATTCAACAAACACGTACTGAGTAGCTAACATAGGACAAATAACATGCAATTGCTAGAAATAGCAGTGAACAAAACAGACATGTCCCCACCCTCATGGAGGTTTACAATCTAGTGGTATGTGATCATGAAAACTGCAATCTAGGGCAATGTCTTCCTCTTACCCCAGTTTCTAACTGACCATGCAATGAATCTGCCCTAAGGCTTAAATTAAGACCCACATGACCAGAGATTAAGGATTACTAAAAAGGAACTTCAGTATCAGTATAATTACTTGGTTAAAACAGAGACAGCCTCTTAGAAACTGAAGAGTGGAAAAAAAAGAATAGAGATATAAGAATTATTTTAAAGCAAGAAAGCACCAGGTCAAGAATGAAGGTCTTAAAGCTTCACTACCCATTGCACCCTTCTTCAGGAAGCTACCAGAGAACAAGCTCCATCAAAATAACGCGTAAGTCAAGAAAGAGGAAACAAGGCATACAACAGGAGATCCAACACAGAACACTGAAGGAAATCTCAGAATAAATGGTAAAGAAGATCCCAGCATGGCAGCTATGCTTCAAGCACAAAGGCAATAGGTACAGACCTGAATAGGCCAAAAAGCTCCAAAAAAATTTTCCAATATAATGAGCCTAGTGAACATTAATATATGGATTAGATTTAACTATTGGTGGGATTTTGGGGGTTGAATTATAGTGAATAGAATCCCAAGCAAATAAAAGAGAAGATAATTATTAAAGGAAATATTTAGAAGGAAAGTATACAGGAAAAGTAATCCTACTATATTAAATGGCTTAGCTGTGAAAAGCATTTATAAAAACCTAATCATGTAAATACTGAACAATGATCTAACCATAATTAAAATATACATATACCAAGATGAGGAAATGGGACTACAGGGGGCGTACATGTGTGTATCTGGAGGGCAGGTAGCAGTGAAATAAAGAGCTAAATCCTAATCTTTAATACTGGGATGCCAAATAAACATTCCTTAAATGAAAAAAAAAAGTATCAATATAAATATATTACTTAGAGATAAAAAGTAAAGACCAATTAATAGATTTAAAATATTAAAAGTACTGGATAATAAGCAGAAGAAAACTGCCAAGGGAGACAGGGTAACAGTACTACTGCTTTCATAAGTAACCCTGTAGAACTATTTGATTCTAAATTCTGTACATATATCACTGTGATAAAAATTAAAACTAAAAGACTAGAAAAGAAGGAGGGAGGAGGAGCATTAGTTATGGAACTTAAGAGAAAAAGAAACTTCGAGCCAAAAAAAGGGGGGGAGGGGGCACCTGGGTGACTCAGGCAGTTAAGCATCCGACTTCTGCTCAGGTCATGATCTCACGGTTTATGGGTTCGAGCCCCGCATCAGGCTCTGGGCTGACAGCTTGGAGCCTGGAGCCTCCTTCGGATTCTGTGTCTCTCCTTCTCTCTGCCCCTCCCCCTGCTCATACTGTGCCTCTCTCTCTCATAAATAAATAAACATATATTTTAAAAAGCTATACATACATTATTTATTTATTTATTTATTTATTTATTTATTTATTTTGTTTTTAGTGAATTCTATGCCCAATGTGGGGCTCAAACTCATGAGCCTGAGATCAAGAGTTGCATGCTCTACCAACTGAGCCAGCCAGGCGCCCCTAAAATTTACTTTTAAATCACCTGGACTATTTCAAACCAATGAGAACACTCTGTATATTGATGTAAATCTTATTCTCAGCTTCCAAATTAACACTGTACATTTTAAACAAGTAAGTTTCCAACTCTTAGATTTGGCAGTAGGATGATGCTTGTCATCATGGATGAAAAGTACATGAAGATCACTGTCTAAAAATAAATCATTTCATGAGCAAAATTATTAAATATTACATTTTTACAAAAAGACATTCTCCAGTGTTCATAAACATAATACTTAATGACACACTAGTCTCTTAATATCCACTTAGTAATTTACATTATGAGGTATCAACTTAAATACCTGAACTAAACAGATAAAATTATATATTATATTTAAGGCTGTTACATTTTTATCTATCATTCAAAATCTTTAGCACATTTTTCAAAGCTGATTTAAGGAAATCTTGAGATGAATACATTGTTTGGTATACTGAGTCCTTATCAGTACCTGATCATTTACCCTCCAACCTTACAAACATTATTCAAGTTCTCCAAATCTTCTACCCATCATTTATGCATTCACCGCCATCTAATATTTACTGAACACTTAAAATACACCTGGCACTGCACCTATACTGGTACCGGAGATTCATGATCATGTCTGACAATAAACATGTTAATTATACATTATGATAAAGGCTACAAATGACCGTTACAGAATAGTGCAACACTGATGGAAAACCACTTCATATAAGATAAGAGAAGGCCTTACTAAGGACATCAGAGCTTGGACTTCAGGTATGAAGAATGAGCCAGACCTGTGAAAATTTGTAAGCAGCCTTTCCAGCCTGAGAGGAAAGGAATCAACAGAATCTCATTTGAATTGTAGGATTACACTGGCTGCTGCCGTGAAACTAGAAAACCACTGCATGGTATCTTAGAAAGAGATGATGGCAGCTAGGACTAGAGTAGCAGCAGTGAAGATGAATAGAAGTTAACAGACTAGACTGGATACCAAACTAAATGAAGTTAGATGGCCAACTCAAACTGGGGATAAGAAGATAGGCCAGATGGTGAAAGAAAGGAAAAACTGAGGAAATCTGCAAGATTCTTCACTTTAGCAACTATCTTGCAATAGCAGTACTAATTATTATCCTGGAAGAAAGACTAGGGGAGGACTACTTTGATAGAAGGGTCCTTTTCATAATGCAATCTCTTTAGAGTCTTTCACAAGTCATTAAAAAAGGCAAGAATCACAGCAAACCTTAAAAGCCTTTTCCTCTGAGGGCTACAATGCTGAGACAACCTAACTTCTTTATGGAAATGAAAGAGGAGCTGGAGAATTTCTTTGTAAAACTTCATTTTAGCATAGTTTCCTTTAATGCTGTGCAACATCAAGGATTCCAAGAACCATATTACAGCAAGGTCTTGATGTATCAATTTTTCTGACCCTTGTCTACAAAATAGTTATTAACTTGAGATTTCCCTGAACTAAAAAGAGACTTATGTCAATGAACATTAAATCCCTAATAAGGAAGGGTGTTAAAGAAGGCCTTCATCTTTGAATAGATAGGTCTTCTAATAGATAGGTCTCTGACTTTAACGTAAATACTAAAATACTAGTTTCATCAGGCTTTTGTGTCAGTTAGTAATTAATGATCCACCTTTTATTTTCAAAAGATCCTTATTACTAGATAAGAGGAACAAGAAAATTTATTCGCATAAAGAAAGAGGTGGAGTGGCTCAATTTAAATATTCATTTTTTTAAAAAGCAGATTTTTTGTTTAAAGTTATTTATTCATTTAAGTAATCTAAACCTAATGTGGGGCTCAAACTCACAATCCGGAGATCAAGAGTCCCATGCTCCTTAGACTAAACCAGCCAGGTGCCCCTGCAGTGGCTCAATTTAAATACATACATCATGAAGCCTAAAAGGTAAAAGCAGAAGAATAAACAAGTCCTGAGCAGAGAAGCCATACTTTCTGGATACAGTATGAAAAGAACTCTCAGCCCCATCTTAGTCTTCTCAGTACCATTATCAAACCATCGCCCATTTTTTCTAATTGGAGTATAACTGACATACAACATTATATCAGTTTTAGGTGATCTGACAATTATATACATTACAAAATGCTCACCATGATTAGTGTAGTTAGCATCTGTCGCCAAAGTTATTACAATATTATTGACTATATTCTCTCTGCTGAACTTTCCATCCCCGTGACTTAATTATAACTGGAGTTTGTACCTCTTAATCTCCTTCACCTAGTTTACCCATTCCCTCACCCGCCTCCCCTCTGGCAACCACTAACTTTTTTCTCTATATTTATGAGTCTGTTTCTCTTTGTTGCTATTGGTTTGTTCATTTGTTTTTTAGATTCCACATATAAGTGAAATCATATGGTATTTGCTTTTCTCTATCTGACTTGTTTCATTTAGCATAATACCCTCTAGGTCTATCCATGTTGTCCAGATTCAAATCACCAACATTTTTTTTTTTTTTAAGTAGGATTCACACCCAGTATGGAGCCCAATGCAGGACTTGAACTTACAACCCTGAGATCAAGACCTAGGCTGAGATCAAGAGTCAGATGCTTAACCAACTGAGCCACCCAGGCACCCCAAAACCACCAACTTTTAATTCATAAATAAAATACCTTCACCTCTGCAGCTATTTAACATCAAACCTTCTAATCCAGCTCTCAGACTTAATCTTTAGTACTCCAAATCCAAAGATGGATTTCCTATAGTCCTAGCAAGAATAATAATCATTTCTCTAACTTTTCCTGTGACCTACATATTATTAAGTACCAAAAATCTTCCTTTTCTCCTGAAAAAACAACTCATGATTGGTTGGTCACCACATTACTAACCCTAGGTTACTTACACATCTTTCTGGAAGGCGACCCTGAATGCTGTCACTGTGAAGTCTCACTAACCAGGCACAAGACAAACAATTAACAAAAAAAAAAAAAAAGAAAAGAAAAAAAAAAAAAAACAACAGCTGTTCAGTTTGGTAAATGGAAGGCCATTATCCATCAAGTGATGTCACCTCATTCTGCTCATCCTCCCCAAATCCAGGGTTCATTAGTGTATTTATCTCCTCTTTGTCATGGACACTCCATAAGGAGTGTCGAACTGGAGACTATGAAGAACAGCACCTACGTAATTATTTAGGTGACTACATATAAAGAGACTAACTTAAAACTGCCCCATTTTTCTCCTTTATGTATAATAACAGCTGGTTAGGTATACTTGCAAATGGCTTAACCAAAACTTGCAATTCCACTGTAATGCAAGAAGAGTTCACTGATAGATTTAATAAATTCAGATGAAGGCAAATTAAGTGCCTTAATAAGAGAAAACAGTGCATCCTAGAAGATGCCAACTGTGAAATTAAATTTTCACTGATACAATGATATATTATGCTAAACCACCTAACATCACATCATAGGCAGTATAATATCAACGAGATTTTAGTATTAACACTACGAAACTTGATGAATAAAATCTTGATTGGTGAGTCAATGTTTTAGAGCTTATTAGCGCTGGTAGATAATAAGCAAAATGAAAAGTACTGGAATCTTCAACTATTACATGCTTAATTATTTCACTAGCAAAGACAATAACCTTTAAGTGACGAGGAAATAAAACACTTTAATACACAATTATTGAGCACATACAATGAAATGAATAGTGTTAGGGCACTTTCAGGCCAATACACCAACACACACTCTACATTCCTATAGCACTTCGTTCTATAGCACTGTAGAATTTAACATACTATATGTTAGTTATTTATAAATGATATACATATATACTACTTTTTGCAAATATTGTCCATTATCAAACATACACAAAATAAGGGCACCTGGGTGGCTCAGTCAATTAAGTGTCCAAGTTCAGCTCCGGTCATGATCTCACGGTTCGTGAGTTCCAGCTCCGCATCGGGCTCTGTGCTGACAGCTCAGAGCCTGGAACCTGCTTCAGATTCTGTGTCTCCCTCTCTCTCTGCCCCTCCCCTGCTCATGCTCTGTCTCTCTCTCTCAAAAATAAATAAAAATTAAAAAAAAAATTCACAAAATACAACTTTAAAAAGATGTTTCAATATTTTATCCCTACCTCATATGGATAGTCCTGCATACACCTTGAGTTACATACACTTCAGTGGACTGACCAGGCTATATGCTCCTAGAGAGAGGGTTTTAGTCATCTTTGCTTCCTTGGTGCCTAAGTCACAGGTAGCACTCAGTAAAAATTGCTGTATTTCATCACTCAACTATTTAGTCCAATGTAAAGTGCCAAAATTCTTTCTAAAAAAATTTTTTAATGTTTATTTATTTTTGAGAGAGACAGAGAGCAAGCAGGGGAGGGCAGAGAGAGAGAGAGAGACACAGAATCAGAAGTAGGCTCCAGGCTCTGAGCTGTCCGCACAGAGACAAATGCAGGGATTGAACTCACGAACCATGAGATCATGACCTGAGCCAAAGTCGGACACTCGACTGACTGAGCCACCCAAGCACCCCAGTTCTTCTTAAGGAAAGGGATTAGAAGAAATTCACCCACTATATTTTATTAACATCATTTAAAAGTAAAGGACAATTTTAATTCAGCCAATTCTAGGGGGGAAAAAAAGCCTTATTATTCTCAGTTTCCAGAATGATGAAACGGAGAGAGGAGCAGGAAGAAAGAATTAAAGAACTGGAGATTTTTAAGTTTCTCGAAGTTCTAAAATACTCTAAACTTCAACTCCTCTTTCATTCAATATTTTTTAATACTATGCTACAAGCATTTAGAATATATTTTCAGGAATACACAAGCCACAAACTTAGATGCAATAGGAAGTGAAATAAAGAGATGAACATAGCTGCTAAAATTCTCAGTACTCGTGAAGTACAGTAGATGTACTTCAGAAAATACCAGCAATCTAAACCAGGGTCAAGCCTTTCAAAGAAAAGCCTATTTGCATTCTATTCAAGATATTCAAGATAGATAACAAAAATAAAAGCTACCACAAATCTCCCTTAAAAAACTTTAAAGGTATGATTTCAGAAAACTATTAATGTTTATATAACTGGCACACAGTCTAGCTAAAATAGCATGCAAAATCAATCTTCCTAATTTCTAGAGCTTCTGAAATGTAAATGAGAAGTCACTAAACTGCCCTTCGCTTAGGTAGTGTTATCTGTCATTAACATAACACTCCATTTCCAAGGCTCTGTTTTACAAGATAAACTGCCTGCAATTCCATGTTTGCTTCCAGCAATATACAGTTGACTATTTTTTTTAATACTACCTAAATATGGTTAGGCATTATTTACTGGTCAGTAATTTTAAGAAAGCCAAGAGGGGTAGGCATTTCAGTAGTTTATCAAACTTGCTTTTTTACTTGTACAGTGATTCATATAACCTACATTGTGTTTGTCCAATCCTCTCCCTAACACCCACCCCTATTCACCCTAAAAAGTAAATAAGACCAACAGATAGAGGTTTTGGTACCTATTTAGTTCATGTGCCCCCGCCAAAAGTTCCCAGACCATTTTTTAGCTCTACCAAAAGTTTTATAAATTCTTTCTATATAACCTCAGTAAATGAAATTCTATATTAAAGTCTAACATTTACTACGGTAAATAGTATATTCAAAAGAATTGCCCACTTTAAAAAAAAAAAAAAAAAGCTCCTGGTTTACATTTAGAAATACTACTTATCAGTTTGGTTCTCTCTTTTGCTTTAATTTTCTTCTGGAGCAAAACTGATAAAACAAATTTATTCAAAGAAGAGTTAAAGGTTTTAACAAATATTTTGCTACCTCTTCAAATATACATTTTAAATTCAACAGGCAAACACTTCATAATAAATTGAACAAAGACCTTCAATCAAATCAGTTTAAAACACACCAACTATTTATTTCCTTTATATTTACAAAAGTACTAAAACCTTAGTTTGATATGAGAGAAAGTGGGGTACAGTTGAATAAAAGTTAAATTTTAGAATTCCTTTAATGCCAGCTACATCACCCTCAAACTTAAGAAACAAAATACTTCTAAACCATGAAGCTGTGAATCAATTTGATTGATGTCCTCTTTCATGCCATGTAAAGCCATTGCCTAATTGAGGCCAGACCTGTCAGGCTCAACAGCATCCCGGAAATGACCAGCCTACTAGGGCTGGAAACACATCAAGAATTTGGAATATTTCTCATATTGAGAAAAAAGTTCAAGTAAAATTGTCCATAAGAACAATCATTCATTGTTCTGTAGGAAAAAAAGATATAAAAAGCATATTTTCGTTATTCTGGTCAGTCCACAATGAACACATACACCTAAATTCTTTATTTTCAGGTGATATTCCACTGAATTTACCTTTGTTTCTTACATACAAACAAGAGTTTACTACTAAATCCTCATTTTGAATGTCTGTCTTTCAAGCCAATTTTTATTTTATATCCTTAGCTACTGAAACCATCACCTGGAGCAAGGCTGGTTTCTTGACTTAGAAACCTGTTAACAATAATGCCAAGCATCCAACCTGCTTAATGTTTCACTTCTTATCAAAAAAAAACCCCCATTAAATGTCGAAAAGAAATACACGCATACATACATACACACACACACTCAAATCCCACTCATGAAAAATTAAGTCACATTCCGGCCATAAACTGCAACAGACACTTCCAGTTAGCGTGTGCTTTAGTAATCACCGACAGCGGTATCAGAGAAAGTGGTAGGGGGTTGGGGCTATTAGCAACACACTGCATCAGAGCCAATAAGCAGCAGGCTAGGACTGGCAGCAAGGCCGGTCTCTAAAGGGAGCTATAACACAATATCAGAATGCTGAATTTCCGAATGCCATTTTATAGGAAGGGAGGGGGTGAGAACTGGGGATCAAGTGCAATAAAAGGCTCTGGCCAACGTCTAAGGAGATGTAACCTAAGACAAGGTCTTGTGCAAAACCAGCTGTCCAGTCTCATCTCACCTCAAATACAACTTAATTTCAGGTCGTTCTTATCAAAGTCAGCCGCTCAAAAGGTGAGGGGGTGGCAGGAGTGGATGACGATAGCCCCCTAGAGACTAGCAAAGGCCCTCGGAAAAGGCGGAGACTCCACAACTGGAAGGGGCTTCCAACAGCAAAAAGAGAAGAGGGCTTTGCAGCCGCCTCCCCTCTCCCTTCCAACCAAGGTTGTTGGGTATGAGCTTAGGATGTTGTCGGGTTTTATGAAGGAGTGATATGAGAAAATGGCAGTAAAGGATGAGGGGGGCTGGAATGGCTGATGCCACCCAAGAAAGGAGGGAGAGAAGACTTCCCTGGACACATCCAAGATAACAACGCCACCAAAGAGCACGGGCATTTCCGTGCCAGAGCCAGATACCCCTCTCTGGGAAAGCTTCTCCCCCTTTCCATACGGTCCCAATTCCCAAACACTGCTCCCACCCGACCCTTCTCCCTCATAATATTCCCCGTCGCTCCCCCAAAGAGGGCCTCCTTTCCCATCCTCCTCAGGCACCCTCAAGCGCTCAACCTCCCCTCCCCTTCCCCGGTCACCCACCCTCGGGGCAGCCTGTCGCTGGCCTCCCCCGCACCTCGTCCAGACCCCTCCCCCCCTCACCTCTCCTCAGAGCCTCCTCGTAGCTGAGGAATCCGATCCGTGACTCCTTGGCGCCCATGCTCCCCTCATCCCCTCGGCCGGGGGTCGGAGCCTAATCTCGCCCCCACCCCCCCCTCCCGCCTGCGACTAGGCGTCCCTGGGTGACGGTGTCGGCGTCCCCCAGCCCCCTCCTCTCCCCACACTAACAAGTGCGGCTTCTGCCCCGGCAGCTCCTCCCGGCCGCCGCCACCGCCTCCATGCCTAATCACGTGACCCGCTCCCACCCCGCCCCCTTCCCCTCCCTCCTACTCCGCCCTTTTCTCTCCTCCCTTCCCTTTCCTCCTCACGCCCTTTTCCCTCCCCCCCACCCCCCTCCCGCCGGCCCCGCCGAGGGTCACCTGACCCGAGGCCGGGGATTGTTCCGGGTAATGGCCGCCAGGGGCCACTCACTTCGCCCCGCCCCAAGCTCTCCGCGCGCAGGAGCGCAGAGGAGGGGCCGGATCCCGCGCGTAACGCATCATCTCCCAGTTTCCCTCCAATCCGAAGCCGCAATGCCGGGGAGCCTCCGCCCGTCTGCGGGGGTGGGGGGAGGTGACTTCCGGGGCGCTCGGGGCCGCGTCTCCCGCCCACGGGTTCTGGAGCCTGACGGGCGGGGCTGGAGCAACTGGCGGTTTGTCTGGCCCTGGTCAGGCCCTGTCTTGGGTGGAATCTTAGGGAATCGGGGTCTCAGGGGTGCAGTGAGAGAAAGAGGCAGGCAGGGGAGAAACTCCTAACGTTAGGGAAATTTTTGGCTGGGAGGGAGTTGTGAGAAGAAAAGAGACTCTCAAGGATTTCCTGTGATGAAAGCATTCTTAATCCTGGTGGGGAGATCCCTGAGGAAAATGAACCTTGTGACAAATTTTAGAATATATTTCTTTTCACGTTACCTGTACCTCCCCACCCCTGTTGACTCTAGATTTCCTTTCACATTGGCAAGCCCACCTCTGAGCCTGCCTCTACTGGAAACTGCTGTGCAAAAGGCTTCAGCTTGCTTATGTCCAAGCATTGCCCACCCCGCCCGCCCATGGGAGATGTGAGGTTTATGAGATTTACAACAGTTTCTTGCTTTTCAAAAAAAATTTTAATTGTGGTAAAATACTAACAACTATTTTTAAGTACCTCATGAGTGGAATCATATGGTATTTCTCCCTTTTGTGCCTGGCTTATTTAACTTAGCATAATGTCCTCAAGGTTGGTCGCTGTTGTAACATGTCAGAATTTCTCAGATTTACAGAGTTCCCAGAATTCCACTTTTTAAGTATATACCCGAAGAATTGAACTCAGGGACACATATTTATACACCCATATTTATAGAACATTATTGACAATAACTAAAATGTAGAAACAACCCAAGGTGTCCAACAATGGACAGGTGAATAGATGTGGTATAGTTGGCCCTTGACCAACACAGATTTGAATTGCATGGATCCTCTTGTATGTAGATTTCTTTTTTTCTACAAATACGGTACAGTACTGTGAATGTATGTTCCTTAGTTCTTAGCATTTTCTTTCGTCTATTTTATTGTAAGTTATATATAGCATGCAATATATGTGTTAATGAACTTTTTACGTTATTGGCAAGTATTGGCAAGGCTTCTGGTTAGTCAACAGTAGGCTATTAGCAAAGTTTTGGAGGAGTTATATAAGAGTTTTTGACTGCAGGAGGATTTGTGCCCCTGACCCTTTCACTGTTCAAGAGTTAACTGTATAGGGGCACCTGGGTGGCTCAGTTAAGAGCCCGAGTTCAGTTCAGCTCATGATCTTACAGTTGGGTTCCTGGGTTAGAGCCCAGCATTAGGCTCTCTGCTGTCAGCAAGCAGTCTGCCTTGGATCTTCTGTCTCCCTCCCTCTCTGCTGCTCCCTAAATTGCTCTCTCTCTCTCTCAAAAATAAATAAACATTAAAAAAAAAAAACAGAAAAGTTAACTGTATGTACAGTGGAATGCACTTTTTTAAGTCTATTCAATTTGTTTTTGTTAGTCTTCACCCTCAAAGTCACAGTATAAAGCTTTTGGATAAGGAAAGAACTTTTAAAAAATAACCATTTGGATTAGATTACACAGGAGGTGCCAGTTAGGCAATTCAGACCCAGCGAAAGGATTTTAATTCCTTAAGCCAACAGATTATAATATGCTCTGCTAAAGAAAGAAGGTAATACTCTTGTTTCTGTACTCACCTTTCCTGGCAGACCAGATGAGCAGCGTGGCTTTATTAGTCACTGTGTTGCCCTTTCCAGTTCACTGTGAGGCAGTTAATTTTAAGACCTCAGATTAGTTAAAGGCCATGAATAAAGGGGTTGGGAATGTATTTCAAAGCCTTTAATTTCCAGATCATTAATTTGGTGTAGACAGAAGTATCCAGACAAAACAACTCTGTCATCTTCAGCCTATGCTTAGATTATCGTAATTAATGGGAAGTGAATCTTAAGGGCTCAGCTGTATACAGGGGAAAAGACCCTCAAGAATTCAACTGCAACATACCTAAGTATTACTACTGTCCCAGATAATCACTACCTAAAGCCAACCTTGGTGCACAAAAGACAGACCTGCGTGATTATCTACCCATTTGATTTACAGTGGAATTGGAAGCAAATTGTTTTAGGTCTTTGTAGTACTTGCCACACTTGAAAGGTGAAACTAGAGTTGGACTTAATCTGTCACATGAAATAGTAAATTATTATACTCAGCAAAGAATAGAATATGAACTTTATAATGAAAGATTTAGAGCAGTACTAACACAAGAACTTTAAAATTCTCCTGCTTGGTTTCAGGCCTGGCTTCCTATAGGGCCATAAAAATTTTCACCCCATCACAGCATTTACCATGGATTACACACTTCTCAAAATTTTGAGTTGAGATAGCAAACTAAGAAATAGTATTTCTCCTTTGTCTGAGTTAAATTAAGCATATTATTGAAAGCAATGAAGCAGACAGTTATGTCTGATGGGAATTTTAAATGTTAAGCTGGGATTAAAACGCCTTTTGGTTTGTATTACACAGTATCAGGCAGTCAAATGTTAAACACCCCTCTCTAAGTTAAAACTGACACAGTACTTAAGTTTGATTATGTAGAAAATCTAAAGTCTACTTGTCATGCTTAAAGGAATTCTATTAATCATTTAGTTTCTTCACTTTCATTATATTTCACTTTAATCCACTGAAGAGTTGGCCAGAGACCTGACTCTAAGCATTAGGTTGCACTTGGGGAACCATTGTTTTCACTATAATTACATACCTGTGAAAGAGCTGTCCATATGAAGATTTAAAGCATGGGAGATTGGCATGTAATTTCTGCTTCCAGTTGAGCAACCCAAATGACAGAGGTCCTCAGTTTATTCTCAAAGAAATCACACAGGAATAGGACAGAGTCATTTTAGTACTTGCCAAAGAAGCTTAGGTCATAGACAGGGAGGTCAATACAATAAAGAAGGGTGCAACAGCACCCAATTCATGTATAACTTTATTTTCACCAAGTGAGGCCAACAATGTATGAAGCATGACTATACAATAAGAGAATTGATTTTTTGGGGGAATGCAAGCTGGTGCAGCCACTCTGGAAAACAGTATGGAGGTTCCTCAAAAAACTAAAA